>NC_079158.1:101692954-102292954 GCF_947563725.1 Argiope bruennichi
TAGTTTTATGCTTGTTTCTAACACCTTTATTTCTTTTATACATTCCATCCCTATCCTCTGTTTATAATGGAGATTTTAGCTCACACCCGATAATTTCTAATAATATTTTACACCTTCATTAATTAGTTAATCGAAGTGTTAAATTAAGTGCAATTGTAAAAGCGTTCAAAGAAGCAGTCTCAAGGTTTTGTTTGATGCTTTGCATACATTTGGCTGCTGCTATCCGGTAATAAGTAATAAGTTCGATATCTGTGTCACTTATTTCATTATTATATATATATATATATAGAGAGAGAGAGAGATTGTAAAAAATATACATCATTATTAATTATTGAAATTTAATTTAACTTAATTTTAATTAGGAGTATTTAAAACTTCCTCACATATATAATTGTATAATTCAGAATCTGGAAATACCTACAACAAAACAGCATTAAAGGATCTTTCTCTTGGAAGACCAATTTACAACTATCCATAGCTTACAATTAGCTTCTATAAATTTTAGTAAATGTTTTAAAAGTTTGATGAAAAAGTTATTAAAAAATCGTTTTAAAGGCTAATTAAATAGAGAATTCGGTAACAGGTTACCGATCTCTATCTTTATGAATTTGTAACCGGTTATTTACATTAAAAGTTTCTGTCGGATTCCATTATAACCATTTTTTTTTCTTTGAAATCGCTTCACTTTTTCAAAAAAGCGCGTGACGAAAAGAGGGAACTTCATTAATGCCGCCAGAACTCTGGGACCCCAACTGTGAATCAACACTATTTGTCCTTTGCTGACTGAGTCAATCTTAGCTTTCATCTGAATAGTCTCTGATTCACCTAAACCTATTTGCTTCATTTCTAATTGATCTCCTTCGAATAATTTCAGTAGGAGTTTATTACTAATAATTGATATGCAATGATATCAATAAGAAATAATCTGATATCTTTGAATTTTTTTACTTATTCTATTATTTTTGATAGCAGTAATTGTTTTATACTAGAAAAATCTTAAGTTATACCTATTAAGAAACAGATTATCAATAACTTATTTTGAAAGCAAACTGATCGTTGCCATCAGTGAAAGTGAAATTATCCTTTTTTTTTCGTCGCTACATATATTTGCATTTTATAGATACAGATAATAATAATAAAAGTGTATTCATTTTCCCTATGAAATTATCAAATAAGTATTGATAGATTTTAAGATGTATTATTTTGTCATTGTTCTATATGTTCTGAACCATTTCCACTCTTTGGGTAATGTCTACATTAAGCATAGCATTGATAACTCCTTTCTATTACATTCCTTCATTGTTCACTGTTTCCTCTCATCATTATTCTTAAGCATGAGATTCGATCAGCTACAAATTCTTCAGCATTTAGTCGAGATCTCAACAAATCACAAATAACACCATTCTTCCAGCTCTAGAACTTTCAAACTCATAACCTGTTTTCATTCTGCAATGCTGTATTAGAGCAAATGAGTGGCTCAAATGAGGGTCGTGCATTGCTTACCAAAATATCTACGAATGGTACTGTATTTCACTTTTCTTTTTGTTGCAAACGAAGAATGATAATACTCTTCCCGCGAAAGGGGCAACAATAGAATTGTATATCGCTAGAACAAATGAAAGTTGACGTTTGTGGTCAACTGACTCTGATAAGAGGGTCAGATAATTTCACTGTCACCGTGATTGGGTTATCGCGAATGTCTCAGAGTTCCAACGTCGTTCTTGGGTTACAATTGCAGGACAGATTCGAATCAACTGGATGGTTGTTTTCAATCAAATGATAGACATTTGAACGAGCTACTGCATGTTTTACATAATAATCTGTTCTTTCGTTGATGTTTATCGAAATGTTCATAAACTGTTCTTTTTGGTACGTGATTGTGCTGTAAAATGCTACATATTTCTTGCTTTTTTGTGTGTGAAGAGACGAAAGAAAGGTTGACTTTTGTAGTTGTCCGATAATAGAGATTAATGGAAGTAAAGAAAGTTATGAAAAAAAAAATTGACGAAAAGACCGTTTAAAATCTGATAATGTATCACATAATTAGCGAATGCGAGATTTATTTAACTTAACAAGGATTTCATTTGTGATATTTATGCTGAGAACAAGCTGATGTGATTGTTATGCAAATGGTACTAAGTATATTAACATATTACCTGCTTTCTTTGTGTAAAAATATCGAAGAAAAGTTGCCATTTGTTGTTGCCCGATATTATATATTATTGGAAATGACAGAAATTGTGGAAAAATGACGAGTAAAATCTGATAATTAGCACTATTAGCAGATGCGAGATTTATTCAACTTAACAAGGATTTGCGAGATTTATGCTGAGAATAAACTGATGTGATTGTTTATGCAAATGTCAATCTTGCTTTCTTGTAAATAAAAGGAAGAAAAATTGCCTTTTCTATTTACTCGATATTATATATTGATGAAAATGAAGAAAGTGATAAAAAAATAAAAAGAAAGCCATTTAAAATATAATGATGTATTTGAAAGATTAAGAAATTTGAGATTTTTTTTTTAACTTAATAAGGATTTTTTTTATGTTATTTATGCTGTGAACGAAGTGATGCGATAATTTATGCAAATGGTATTAGGCATATAAATATATTACTTGCTTTCTTTGTGCAAAGATATTAAGAAAAGTTGCCATTTGTTATTGCCCGATATTATATATTATTGGAAGTGACAGAAATTGTGGAAAAATGACGAGAAAACAATTTAAAATCTGGTAATATATCACATGATTAACGAAAGCGAGATTTACTTAATTTAACAAGTATTTGTGATATTTATACTAGAATAAACCAACTGATTGTTTATGCAAATGGCATACTAACACATTAATTGCTTTTTCTTGTGTAAAGAGAAGGAAGAAAAGTTGCCATTTGCAGTTATCCGAGATTATATATTAATAGAAACGACAGAAATTAGGGAAAACTGATGATTAATTTCTTTTTAAAATCTGATCAACTATTACAGCGATAAATAAATACAAAACTATTTACTTAAGCAAAAATGTTTTATATTTATTTCGAGAATAAACATTTTGCTTATTAGAACAAATGATTCTATAATTAGCAATACATGTATTGCTTCTTTATGCTTACATGGAAGAACAATTATGTTTTGTAAAATTATGCCATAATTTCTTTGCTATTATATATTGATAGAAATGTGGGAAATTACGAAAAAAAATTGATAATACATGACAGTTATTAATGAATGCGAAATTTGCTTAGTTAAAGGAGAATTTTTTATTTATTTATTTATTTTTGCATTTATATCGAGAATAAATTTCCTGTTACATGTGTAAATGATGCTAAGTATGTTAATATCAGAACTCTTGGAATGCTGTTAATCTCGAAATCTTAATTACTCCAGATTAGATTTCACAGTCATATTACTTATCTAATTAACCTTATTAAATCACATTCTAAAAAATTAGAGAAGAAGAACCTTCCTTGATGACATCAATATGCATTTTTGCTTTCCATATGGATGCATTTTTTTAAACACTTGTCCTCATAAAATTTTGTATTATTAGAGGTAGAAATTTTTATTTAAGTAACTCATTTCTATATATTTTTGGAAAGTTTTATTGAAAGTTTTGCTTATTTTTGCAAAAAAAATTACATTTTTAAGTTAGTATGAACATACACTTTACAGAAAAAAAATTCTCAGACACTCATATTAAACTCACTTCATTATATCTCACACAAACAAGTAAAATTTAAACAAATAATGAGCTTAAAATAATAATAAGATCAAACAAAGAATGGGTAATTTTATTACTCGTAATTACAATGTAAGAACAATTGCACAATTTCATTTCATTTATTACGAATTTTCCTTAAAGCAATAATTCTCAGTTACTATGAATGTACTCTGAAGTAAAAATGAGATAATACAAGAACAGGCTCTAATATTTAGAAAACATAAATTTTAGAAAAGATCATTATGAAAGCCAGATTGTTATACAGAATTCGATTAATTAAGAAAATTAAATCTTGCTTATAAAAATAAGTAAATATTTAAGAGAAACGCAAAATGTATTTGGTATCAATTATGAAAAATTCTCAAAATTTAATTCAAAATTGATACCAGTAAAACTGTTATGGATATCAGATCCAAATATTAAAAAAAATTTATCAGTTCCGATATTTAAACCATGTTTTAAGAGATTTCTTTTCTTTGAAAAAATATCTTTGCACATCTCACAGAGTACATGCATCAGTTAAAGGAAGAACAAATATTACTTAATATATTTGATAACAATTATTGAAATTTCAAAAATTTCATGCAAGACTGATACTTGTAAAACTGTTATGGATATCAAATACAAATACAAAATTTTAAAACTAGTTCCTATATCTAAACCATAATTCGATTTTTTAATTGAAAAAAATATTTTCACACATCTGACTAGAATACATGCATCAGTTGAAGATTAAAAAAAACTCGTTTAATGTGTTTGATAATAATTATTGAAATTTTCTAAATTTCTAAATCAGATATAAATGCTAAAAATTTAAAATCAGTTCCTATATTAAAAATATATTTTAAGTGATTTTTAATTGAAAAAAAAAATACTTTTGCACATCTGATTAGAGTACATACATCAATTGAAGGAAGGAAAAATAATTTCATTGTTTTTTAAACTTGGAAAATTTTATCATTATGAATAAATAATTTCTTCCAATTTTTTTATTGTACTTCGTATTCATTGTCTGTGTCTGTGTGTGCCTTTTTTTTTTTTTTTTTTTTTTTTTTTTGCGAACTTTTTAGCGGAATTTATCTCTTCGTATATTCTTTAAGTCTAGAAGTCCGCAAGAAGTAACTCTTGGAAAGAAAGCCAAGAATAAACTTTAAATTGATTTCGGACTGGTATTTCTTGTTTGCTATTCTTAAAGATGAGAGACGCCCACAAGTTTGTGTATTTCGTTTATAAACAATTGACTTTTTCGAATAGTGAAATCAAATTTCCTTCCACTTAAAAAAAAAAAAAAAAATCTGACAGAAAAACAAAATAAACGAAATTCAAAGCAAAAAAAAAAAAAAAAAAAAAAAAACTTAAAACAAAGCCATGGGAAGAGATGAAGGAATTCAAAATGAACCAAAAAAACAAAAGCGAAAGGGAAAAAGCGGAGTTTGAAAATCCTTATAACGCCAGCGTTTCGGCATTTTTTCCCTAGCTGCTATAGATATAGTTTTATTATTATTATTACTATTTCTCTTCGTGATTTTTTTTTCCGAGGGTGATACTTGCGAAGGCGATCGTTGGCGTTTGTTTTTAAGATCTGAAGAGAACAACAACAACAAAAAATATCTCTTTTTGCTTCTCGTTCACTTTTCCGTCCAGATCTTGATGCACCGTAAAAATAATAATAAAAACAATATGTCTGTCGGTAAAGAAAGAAAAACAAAAAATAATAATAATATAAGGGAAGTAGATAGGGTAAAAAAAAGATGAATGGAGGGGTAAAAAAACGGAATCCTCTCTAGTCTTGTTCCGAAAAAATGTGGAGAGGAGGGAAGAAAAGGAAAAAAAATTACTCAATGAAAAAAAAAATCGGGAAAAAGAATTGTGCTCCTGAGAACAGGAGTTTCAAAGTTTTTGGGAGAAGTCTTGGGTTAGGAATAATATTAAAGTCCGTTATCTAGTCTCACGTGGTGTAATACTCTTGGGAATAATGCATGGAGGAAAGAGGACTTTTAAAAGATTTCATTTGCATTCTGTCAGAGACCAAGGAAAGGGTTGAAAATCCGCGAAGAAAAATGCTCATTCGGAGAAATCTTCATTGCTAACATTCGGGCAGATTTTTCTTGCAGACTTGAGCACAAATTCGATAGAAGTAAAGAATTTGGGAAAAAGCAATGTTAAACAACAGACTGATATATTTTTTGTGAATTCATTTTGCAAGCATTTTCAACATGCAACTATGCCGAAAATCCCCAAGATTTTTAGTAGATATCAAATTTTAACACAAGAATAAGATCGATTTTAATAAGGACTACCTGATAGTAATTAAAAAAATCGGGAGGGGAGGTGCAATATCGTTGTAATTTCATGAAAAAAAAATAATTGAAATGAAGGTAAGAGTTGAATGAATGGAATAAATTCTTGTGAAGTTTTATCATTGAAATGTTAAAATAAATATGTTAATTTATTCTTGGTTAAATCAAGACATTTTACAAAAAAAATTAATAAAATATTTATCCGAATGTTATTACTTATCTTATACAAATCCTCCAGATTTTTTTTTGCATTTCAAATAATATATTTTTTAATTTTTTTCCCTTTTATATCTCTGGCGTGATGAATAAATATGCCAAATGATATATATTTTCCAATATATACGCAAGTTTTGTTTGCACATAAGTAAGTAAAATAGTGGACAAAAAAGTGCTTTGAATTTGGTAGTGGACAGTAATTTGTAACTCTATCATTCAATTTATATAACTGATATAAATAATGAAAAAATATCAGTATCTAACAAAATAACAACAAACAATAATAATTCCAACAAATAAGCATTTAAAATTTTAAGATAAACATTGGAAATAATATTGTATATAGAGCTTCACCACATGTAAAATTTAACAACTTCAAATCAGCATTATGTTGTTTATAAACTCCCCCTCCTTTAAATTATCCAGCTTATTTTA
This sequence comes from Argiope bruennichi, assembly GCF_947563725.1. Classification (NCBI taxonomy): domain Eukaryota; kingdom Metazoa; phylum Arthropoda; class Arachnida; order Araneae; family Araneidae; genus Argiope; species Argiope bruennichi. The sequence continues at coordinate 101,699,628 of NC_079158.1, forward strand.
TGATTATTTGTATTTTTTTTTCTTTAAATTTCTATATTTTTCACTGTAGAACTTTGAAAATGAAAGTCGGATCTTCTTTCAGCTAAAGCTGCTGAATATAAATTATGTTTCGAATGTTTTTTAGATGAGATTTATTATTGTTGTTTAAAAATAAAATTTATTTTGATAAACATATGTATTAAGAACTATTTAATATAAACAAAGGGGGAAAAAAACCCCGCTTTCACTTCACTTGAAACCGAATGTGATTTTTATTTCCCATTCGTTTTTGAAACAAAAACTCTTATAACAATTACTTTATTTTAAAGAGCACCAATAAATAAAAATCCTATTTTAGTTCCGTTTTCGTTTTGCTCTCAACACATTCATGCCCATTAAAACGTGAAATACGTGACTGAAAAATATTTAGGTTTGAACCTTCCATTGCTGTTTGAACTTCTGGTTGTAGCGTCCGGGGAAAGAGGGGGCCTCGAGTGATCTGAATTCTTATTGGCTGGCTTGAATATTATGGGGAGAGCAAGATGGTTATTATGAATGGGCTCCTGTCATATAACTGGTTCTTCGGTAGAAGCAGACAGTTCGTTACGACGGCAAACTGCCATAACTATGATAACTTGTTCACTGTTTTGGTAACGGTTCAGTTACTTTACTGTGAATGCATAAGACGTTTGGAGGTTTATTTATTTTGTGGAGGAAATCTCAATTGAAGCTATTTTAATAAAATAATATTTAATGCCTATTAATATATTTCTGGGGGGTTAGAAACAATTTAAAGATATGCCAGTTTTATGAAGTTTTGTTTTTAAGATGGTAGAAGGAGTTGGATTGCGTGAAAATTTGGTAATACTAATGCTTTCTGTAAGGAGTAATAGAAAGAGCGTATTTTTCAATTATTCCATCAGTAATTTTATATATTGCTGATTATAGAGATTACTGATTATTATAGATTTATATATTTTTAAATAGTTAATAATGGTTACAAAATTACATGCTCGCTTCATTCTTAATATTATATGGAAATATGATTATTCTTATTCTTCTATAAAGAAAATTTTAAAAATATCAATGCAGGTGGAATAGCATTCAATAAAAAAGGTTAAAAAAAACATTTTACCAAGATAAATTTTTTTTCAGTTTGACATATTTTTGTAACTACTTATAATCTGCGAGACACAAAAAATTTTCAAAATATCTTATAAGGCATTTTTCCACAGACCCTATTATCATTCATTTTTGCACTATCTAAAAATTCAAAACATTAATTTTTTATGATGTTAATTTTAATTTTTGGCAGTTGTTCTCTATTTCTATTAACTTTTTCTAAATTACAATGACTGATATAAGAGATTTGTTTTTTCCTTCATTCGTCCATGGAACTTTCAGTTATCTATTTAATTGTTGAACAGATATTTTAGAAATGTAAGTAAATTTTATTTCTAAAATACTTACTTTTCAAGATTTACTTGTATATTTTTTGTTTCAAATTTAATATATATTTATATATATATATATATGTATTGCGATATAGTTTTATGAATTTGCAAAACTTGATTTTGTTGAAACCATGTTTTAATTGCTCAGACAATAAAATAAATAATGCATTTCAACATAAAATATTAATATAATCTTATAAATTTATAAACTATATTGTGAATCGATTGTGAAATAGAATAATAAAAATGCAGAATTAAAATAAAATTAATGCGATTGTTTTTTGAGTTAATTTTTCTTTAAATTGCATGATGCATTAAAATTTCTGAACACAAAATGTAACGACTGATGCATTTAACTCAGGTGAAGGCAAGATAGCTGAACAAACTCTTAAATATATTATCATGATATATTCTTATAAACTAGAAGTTAGAATATCTTTTATTTAAAATAAAATTAAACTTTGGAATATTTGCTTTTAAAAATACCCTGTTCCCTTACAAAATTACAAAACTACCATTTTCTTTAACAAAATCTTTTTTTTTTCCATCAATTTAAAAACATTTACCAATTTGCTTATCATAATTTTCATAGGATGCTTTTTTATACATCAAGTAATTATATATGTAAAAAAAAAAAAAATGTACTTTTTTTGTCATTTTAGGAAAAATTTGCATACGCTTCTACATTTAACAACAACAAGCAAATACATAAAACTTCTATACATAACAATATATTCTTTTATTTGATATAACTCGAAAACTACGAAGCAAGTTTTGTTTTTTCAGTTTCTAAGGTCTTTTAATAGATTCTATTCTTTAATTTCCATAAACAATACAATGCATAAATTTTTTAAAAATTTGTAATTTATTTTCAATTCCTATAAATTACTTTATTTATGTGTTTCAGTTTGAAAGTACATCAATTCTGAAATATTATTTATTGATGCTTTCCTAAAAAGCATCCTTTCATAATTTATTTGGAATTATAGTATTTTTATGAACTGTATAAATATAACTAAGATATTTTCCTTTCGCATGCAGTAACTAAATTGTTGCAAACAAGAGTAGGTGCTTATAGCTCAACACGATCTGGAAATGGAATGTTATTAACATATTGCATGAAATGAAATTCAGTGTTACATCATGTTTACTCATTGTATACTTGTGATACTAGTGGCATCAAAAATCAAATCTATTCCCAAAATCCTTGGGTAAGTACAATAAGATTGCCTAAAATTCTATTTTAAACTCATGTCTATGCAAATTTAAATTTGTAATTACATATTGAAATATCATAGAATAATTGATATTATCTTTTTTTAACAATACTTTTAAGTTTACTTATATTGTACAAGTTTATATTTTCAAGACTTAAAAGTAAGAAGGGAAAAAAAAAAAAAATGGTAGACTGTTAAATTATTTTTCTCTCTTAGTTACATTTCATGTTAATTTTCCAAATGTTATGCTGACACAATAAAGTTTAAAACAATACTTTTAAGTTTATTTATATTGTACATGTTTATATTTTCAAGGCTTAAAAGTAAAAAGGAAAAAAATGGTAGATTGTGAAATAATTTTTCTCTCTTAACTACATATCAAATTATAATATTACTTTTTCTTATCTTCAAAATCTTGAGTCTTTTAGACTTGTTTAAATCAAAGCTCGGGTCTTTTTTTCTAAATAAGTATTAACTTATTGCAAATTTTCATTTTATTGTTAATTTATATTTTCAAAAATTCAAAAAGAGATAACATGTTTAACAACTACATAAAACAAACTGAAATTTTTTTCCTGAGGTAATAAACAAAAATGAAATAGAAATCATTAATTACTGGACATATAGAATATTTTGAAAATCATGATATTAAATAATGTAGCGAAACATTTCTAGAAATCCAGTTTTATATATTATTAACTGATAAATTAGCATGCACCTGATTCCTTTCCTTATAAATATCTATCATTAGCCTTTCTCAACAAACATATATAACCTCTGAATCTTTTTTTTTTACAAACTTTTAAAATCTTGTCTATTTTTCAGAAGTTAAAGTTCTTTTTGCACTTTTCTTTTACTAACGCACAAGTTAGAGGAATTTCTAGGCCACTTTTCTGCACCGCGAATTGAACAATTTTCAATTGAAACTAATTTGAATATTAATATAATTATTACTGTAGTGTATATAATTATTTGTAGTAACTATCTAGTAATTATTTGTAATATATATAATTATTTTTAGTAACTCCTCATTGTAACGGATCTAATGCTGACACATCAAATGGTCTGGGCAGGAATAAGTATGATAAAAATGGACATACATATGGACAAATTATTTTATAATTGATGAATAATGCTTGTATCGAATTGAAATGTCATGGTATTACAAAATATTGAAAACCTGAATCTAAAATAAGAAACCTTTAGGGAAAAAATAATAATAATAAACCTTTAATTTTTATTGGTAGAAATTGGTAGATTGTTTAGTGCCATTCTTTTAAATATTTTCATTATTTGACAAATGAATTAAAAAAATATTAATCCTGTCTATTTTATTAGTTTTCAATAAACAGTTTAACCCTTTAAAGGGCCATTTTTTACTAGTCATATTATGTTAAAATATTTTTAGGCTTGAAATTAGAATAAGAAAAGGGATTTATTTAGCTTATTAGATAAATTTAATTTGATTAATTAATAATTAAGTAACAAATCAAGACACATCATTTTGTCTGAAATAAAGAACTGAAGCATCTAAGTTTCTGACTTACTAAAAAAATTTGTCAGAACTTATACTGACCTACATAATTTCATACAAAGATTGATAAATTTGGTGCGAAGCATACTTTCCACGGCCCTAGAAAAGGTTAAATTAAATTGTTCTTATATTTGCAATTTAATGATACATTTTTTGATTAATTTTAGGGTTGAGGTAAATTTTCTGACAAAAATAGGGTGGCGATTGCGAAAAAGGTGAAGAATTTTTCATTAACAACGACAGTTCATTCTCAACATTTTATCAAGAGTAGAGTGAGTAATATTTCGAAATAACTAATGTAAGCTCATGTTTATAGATAATCTGATAAAAAACAAAAATAATTCTATAATTATAAATAGTTATTTTTCAGTAAAGAATGTAATTTATAAGCGATCCTAATTAGCTTGTTGAAACTCATGTACTCCTAAATCGAAGGACATAAAAGGACTCTATCTACTTTGGTATCAATAAATCTTGATTAGTTTTGTTCAAATAACGGATTAACAAGTCCCAAAAAACCTCTAGATCAGTATTTTGACTTCACATCTGCTGCTGTTCTCCTCCCCCCCCCCCTTTTTGTCACGCATCAGGGCAGGAGGAAAAAACACCCCTCGTGTCCAACCTTGACCTTTGGCAAGCAAGAATCTTAACCTTGAGAATCTGGTGCTTTCAAACATATTTTCAAGTCTCTGCTGGTGTTTGTTGGCCCCTTTCTTCGCCCCCCAGAAAGCTTACAAACGAATTTTTTTTAGATAATTCATCATAAAATAAAGGATTTGCGATAATTTCATTTTTGAAGAAATGAAATATATAAATAAAGCTTACTAATGGGAAAATCACGAAAGTTAGGTGCACTTCAATGTAAAAGAAATTTTGATAAAAGTTCGAAATAGCTTAAATTGAAAGATTAGAATCAGGAATATTCAAGATCTGCGCATTTATTTGTTGGATAAAGGGACGAATTGTCAAAACAAGTTACGTGGTGCTTATGTGTTGGACGTCCTCAATGGCTGCAACGTCTTGATTTTTTTTTAATTGAGTGACTGTGTTTTTGAAACACAAATCACATAAACACACAAATACTATGAAATTATGCCTGCATAAATTGCGGCTTCATTTTCTTATTCAATAATGATAATAAAACTGACATAAAGATAAATAGATGCGAAATATTAGGTTTCATTTTTCTTTTCTTTTTTATTTCTTGCTGCTTCAAAATAAAATTCCTTATTTAGTGATACGCTATTCTTATCCATAAGGTATCAGATCATTATCATAAATTTTATTTAAAGAAATAAGATTTTCTTTTAAAATTTTTGTTTTGAAGAAAAGAATAATTTCCAGCATTAATTTGTTTAAAACTACAGAAGAATTAAATTAACTCATGTGCTGTTCTATTATTAAACAATTAATAACGAATGATTGCGTCAACTCTTGTTTGTTAATCAACATGATATTTTATAAAAGTATTTCTGCACTTTTTGGACCTCTTTATGCATTTATTTCCTTGTTTTTCTTAACATCTTAAAAAAAAATCATTTATTCATTGTTACCATCATTATGTTTGAAGCGGTTTCATTTTTATATTCATTATTTAAAACAACTGAAATTCAGATGCATTTGCATCTTAAAATTGCAGGAATTAAAGAGTCATTTATATTTCAAGATATTTCAATTTCAGTTAAATATTAATACTTAAATGTTTTCGCAATAGGTGTTTAACTCAACAAATTAGAAATGGCTGCAAACTGAGAATTGGATTATTTAGTGAACATTAAAAGCTATAAAGATAATGGTTAAACTTATATGGATACTAAATTAAAATCTATAAAATATATTTAGAGGCTGAGAACTTAGAAAGTTCCAGGGATTAATTTCGCCTTTTGAGGAAAGTCGGCAGCTCAAAATAGTTCGCAATTGAATTGTTTTCCCAACCTACTTTGGGCATTTTGTGTATAAAAGAATTTAATTTTGAGATACAATCTTTTATTGTTGATTTATTAGATTAGCACTGATAAAAAAAATTAACAATAGTAAATTTCAAAATTTTTTAAGTACGACTATTCTACTGAATTTCGGAACTACTGAAAGCTAATTGCAACTCCAAATATACTCGTGTAACGTAATTGCTAATGACACACACTTAGTTCCAACAGAAACTTTTTTTTGCTTAATTATATAGAAGCAACACTTGCGGTTGGGCACAAGTCCAAACAATGATGAAAATCCAGAAGAAATATATATCAAATGAGAAACATAATAGGAGAGCAAGATCTAGGTATTTCACTTGCTATCATATAAATGAATGGCACTGTTACTTAGTACGGGAGAAAAAAATTATCCTTATTTCCAATTTACAATGTTCATATGAGCATTATAAACATGCATTTGAAAGTATGGCAGAAAAATAATATCCATATGGAAGTTCCATTTTTCAAGTTGAATAAATATAGCGCTGAGAATTTCATATTGACTAAAAAAAAAAGCATTTTTAGTCATTTTAAAGCAATATACTGAGAGCATCTGTACCAGTTGCAGTCAAAATTAAATGCAGTTTTTTTTCTAAGCAAAATATAAAATAAGAAAAAGAGAAGATTTCTTAAATCTAAAATTTTTAGTACAGATTTTTTTTATCGAAAGCGTACAAATACTTTATCTTGTTGCTACATCTTTTTCTCTACCAACAGATTTTTAATGAGCAACAGATGATGAGCAATTAATTGATTTTTAACGAGCAATTTCTAATAATACAATAAAATTAAAGAAAAAAAATGATTTTTTAAAATTTTCTTATATTTTAAAAAAATAAGCAAGTTTTTGCTGTTTTGCAGTTATATCTTCTGAAAACAATATTATCGCACAACAATTATTTTTATATTATCTGAAAATTTAAAAAGATTGGCCTTTTTATTTGTTATCAATATCAATGTCATATCAAAATACAATATTTTTTTTCTAATTTTAGTATATATTTAAAATTTGATTTGATGCGCTATCTGTGGAAATACTTTTATTAATATGATGAAATTCAAACTGATTTCTATCCAATCATTCATTCTCGTATTTTTAGAAAGAAAAATGCGTGTTTAAATTGAGATAAAACATTTTGGGAATACAAAATAGGTTTTCCAGCTTCCCTTTTCTTCGTAGGTATATATATCTTTTAATTTAAAAGTCTTTTTAGTTGATTCACTTAAAGTTATAATTCTCGATCTAATCAAGAAACATAGAGAACTTTATTAATAGCTTAATAGTCATTAAAACCAACTTCGAACAAGCAAGTTAGACGTCATAGGCGACCTAGTTTTAAATGTCAATAATCTTTTTATTTTTTTCCTTGTTTTACCATTAGGAAATTTGGATCCATTCATATCCCACCCATAAATACATTTCGACTTTCTGATACTAGCTCTATTAATAGAAACCTTTGATAAAGGCACAGTTAATTGAATTTCTTTTATGATTATCAACATTTAAAAGCTATTTTTTGACAAACAGAAAATCGAAAATAAGCAATATACATCCGCTTCTTCTGCGATAACAATTAATCACAATTTGTTTTCTTTAATATAATGATAAAATCAAAATTCAATGTATTTCTCAAATCACTCTGAGTGGATATTGCAACCCTTGTTAAGTCCTCCTCTTTTCAACAGGTATACCATCCCCGTTCTGACCTCTAATTCCTAAGGAAAGCAAAAGCCAGTTCGTAAAGCTTTTCCCTTTATGATAGACGGCTGTGTATTCTTCGTTCGGGAGCGACTTTATAGAAACATAATCGCCTTTTAATACATCAGCCTAGTGTGGGGGGACGCACGCACAGGGGAGTTTAATGAAGGAAAAGCGTTCTCCTTCATCTCGCGAGCGGCCGACATCATTAGCTGTGAAGTGCGTTAATTGCTTTTAAAGCGGCCGCGATTTAAAACGCTCCTCTCACGACGGGATTAGAGCGCAGGGTGTTTCACTTTACACCGCCAAGGTGATATTAAAATTTTACGCCAAGCAGCTGGTCATTCTTGGAACGGATTCTGCAGAGATCCGACTTCTCAAGTGAGAAAAGGAACTTCACTGGGAAATGTGGTACCACTCGGATTTAATCTTTATAAACTGAGTTCAGATTTTGAACCTTTAGAATTTGTTTTTTAAAATATAAGGTACAGGATTACCCCACTCCACCCCAGAAAAAAAAAAACTGTGGAAATCTTGAGATATTCTAATTTTATCAAGTTGCTTGTAAATTTGAAATGAAGCTGAGACTTTCGTTCATAAATTGTAAATAGTAATGAATACCGTCAATATGATATTTTTGCTCTTTTGAGTAAATTTTTTTCTTAAGCCTGTTTTTTTTATTTCTTTATTATTATCTTATTATTATTATTATGTACTAAATTTATCTCTTACTGTCAGGAATACACAATTCAGTGATAAGGTTTGGCTATTTTTTTTATCAGCAGTTTTGGATATGCTGGGCCAGTGAGGGAATAGACAACTTACTAGAGGCGCTAAACTCTGGAAGGGTCATAGGAAAGTTGATCAGAACAATATTTTTAGCCTAATTGCTAAAATAATGTTAGCAGTTAGCCTAAATAATATTAGTTAGTATAATTAACCAATTTTAATATAAAACAATTCTGTTAATTATAAAATATTAAAATAATATTAACAATTAAATAATGTGAAACTAAATTGCCCGATATATTATTAGAGGAACTAGATATTGTGCACTGCCTAGAGATCGCAAAATGCTTGAATCTGCCACTGTGTTGTGAGATAAGTTCCATCAAGGAATTTTTTGTTTTTGGCCACAACTTCGAAATGAATCTTCTAATTTCGAACAATAGTCAAATGAAGGAGATTATTCTCCAACCTCTAACGTTTTCTTCTTCTTCTTTTTTTCCCTTACTAAAAAAGGGATTTATTTTTTAAGCCATTGATGAAGTTTTCACGCCATCGAATTCCTATGATGGTAGATTTCAGAGTTAATCAGATACTATGCCCCTAACCTCCAATGGCTGCTCCGGTCCCTCGGCCAAAAGGAGATGAAGTGAAGAGAGAAAGGAGCAGTTGTGCGGGAGTGTGTGGCTGATACCGGTAAGAGTGAGTATTGGTAGGAACTCTAGAGGGAAATCCAAAAAATAAATTTAAATTTAAATTGGAATTTAATTGTATACATATAAATTCTCATCGATCGCTCACCAAGTGCCACCAAGGCACTAACAGTAGGATCAGAAAAATGAGATAATAAAAGGAAATATCACTTGATATTATTCTAAGTGGTTTCGAAATCTTATTATTAGACAGGTGCTAAATCATACTTTTGATGAGAGCTGATAATTAGATTGTCCAGTTGAAGAAATTTTATTTCAAATTTTTTGTCCCTCAAAAATTGAAACATTTGCAATTGATGCTTTGTAAAAAAATCCAATTTTTCAAGTTGAATCTCAAGGAAAATGTATCACGTTCACATGACAAAAGATCGAATAATAAAATGAAATTTGTTTGAAATCCATAAACCGGGATCCCTTCGTATTAGAGAGATGCCAGGTCGTCATTGCTAATAAATGATGGCATTGGCAACTTGGCTTCCATTGGCGATATGTTGGAATACTGGTTTAGGATCTTAATCATATTTGAATTTTGTTATAAGACTTTTCCTATTAATTAAATTTGCTATATCTCACCTGTCTCAATCTAAGGATTTCATTTTAATAATAGCTTATTTACTTATCTTTTCAAAAATAAAAATTATACAAATGTAAATTATACATTTTTTTTTTTTATTTTGAAATTCTATTATCAGATTAACATTTTTCAGTGTTTTTGACATTAGCCTTAAAAGTTGATTAACATTTGGCTAAATTGATTTTAAAATAACATTTTTTTCTAGGAACACAAGTTTTTAGAAATAGTATCCAAGTTCACATAAAGTGACAATTTTTTTTGTGCATTTGAATATATATATAACAATGAAGTATTTTAAAGGCAAATTCTAAATTCTAGATCCGATTGAAATCAAAATAGCGGAATATGAATATTTCACTCAATTCTAAGCAAATGCTGTATCCAACAATTTGAAAATAATGCTGCTTTTGATGAAAATTTTTCCATCTAATTATAGAGAGAAAGCGATGCAATCTACATATGAAGATGGTTTAAAGTGATGAAATTATCTAAAATTTGAGTTTGTATATGCTTTAAAAGATTAATTTCAATTTCAATCTTTTGAAGAACAAATTTTGCTCAAAATAAACTGAATTGAAACAATTGCTTGCCAAATTGAATGATAATCAAAATAAAATAATCATAAATTTAGCTTTTATTTCTGTTTACCTTTACGAATAAAAGAAGTAAAGGATTTTAAAACGTTAATATTTTGTTTAAATGCAAAAATAGCCGAAATCAGAAAATAACAATCAGGAAATTTGCCATTAAAAACTGCTTCACACGTCATTTTTAATTTTACTTGACTAAAATTTATTTTGGAAAATAAATTACCGCTGAGCCAGAAAAAATAATATATTTTTGACTTTTTTTTATTTTCTGGTGTGCGAAATTTAGAGAAAGTATTTAAAATCGCCATAAAATTCGAACTCGAGATTTTGACGCATCTCCACTTTTTAGATCTTCTCTAGTCCCAAAAATACATTTTTGGTATTATGACTATTTGCCTATATATAAATATGATAATTCAAAAATTTTATATAGAAAGTGGAAATTTGATATGTAGATTTTATACGAATTTTGTAGATTTCTTTCAGATTTTGAACGAAAGATAATGAGAGGAAATTTGTTTGTCCGGTTGATTAAATAATACGTTGATAATAATACGATGCGATACAAAATGAAGAAAGCTAGATGAATAAGATTTGATACAAAAATTTAACATCTGAAGTATAAGTTATGATCAGAATTGAAATTAAGGGTTTGACCACCTGTAGGTTTGTACTTCCATAAGCATGTAAACTTAAATATATGAAACTTGATGTTTTAGCAACTATCATTTGTAGTTTTATGTCAAATTTGGTTTCAATCAATCTGGGGAAAAAATAGTCTGAATATACATTTAGTTTTCTGGTACTTGTGTATTAACGGCATTCCAACGATTAATTGTCAAACATATCTCAAAAAACATCTTACGCTGATTGGCTCTTTTGTAATGATAGTTCGCCAATGGTCTTGCGATAAATAATACACAAGAGTACATTTTTTAAAGAGCATATCAGAAAACTTTAGAGAGACTACTCAAATTGATTTTTTAAAAATTTCACATTTTATGGGAATAAAATTCGCTATTCCAATAATAAATTGATCAATTTGAAATCCATATCACGTTGGAAATTAATGTGATGTATTTCTTATACAAAATTTTAAATAATGCTAACAACGTACCACAATATGTTAATTCAATATGATTAATGATTTGTTCCGTGTTTTGTCCTTTTTTTATAGTTTTAAAGAATTTTTATTTCAGTGATAAATTACTACCATTTATGAACTTTAACTACCCGTCATTGTTTATTTATTTATTTAGTATTATTTTTTTTATTAAATTGAGAATATTCTGACGAAACTAACCGAGCAACTTTCATCTCAAATCAGACGACGCTTCACAATGAACAAAAATGGCCTTTTCAGGCTCGCCTTTTTTTCGCCTCTGTAGCATTTTCTTGTCCTCTAAAGTCCCAAAGAAATCGTGATCAAAGAAAATCGTGTCATACCAACCGCCGCGATAACTAACATATCACGTGACTGTCAGGCCCAGGCGGACTGGGGCGTCATTTTTCAGGGAAAGATGCATGTTTATCTAAAGAATTCACAAAGCACCGGAACGGGAAAGGAAAAATGGCATGTTTACATAACAAATGACACCGCAGCAAAGGAACCTGAACACTAAAGTCGAATAGTTTTCGGTTACAATACTTTAGAGAGAAAAAAAAAAGTTTAACATCTTAGAAGGATGTCGTGTTTTTCCCCGTTTCAAAGACGTATAAAAAATCATTACAACCTAAGAATTAATGACCTAATTTTTTTTCTCTTCTCAACTTACAGCATAATGTGGAGGTTTATTAAGTATAACAATTGATGCATTGTAAATCACTAAACTGACTATTAAAGAAAAGATTTTTTAAGAGGGTATTCATAAAGTTAATTTGTTTCAACATATACAATAAGGAAGTATAAGATGTTTGACGCATACGTATTATTGAAATTATGAATAATACTTCTTATAAAGGATTTTAGCGCTCGAAATTAATTATAAAATATATGGATATTGGATTGTGGTGTTAAAATTATATTAGTATATTTTTAATGAATGTTTAAAATTGTAAAATAAAAGGCTTTTTAAGCCACGTGAAAAAAATAAGTGATATTTTTTATATATTTTTGTTATGTTGCTACAAATGACGCCGTTAAAATATAAGAAATCTGAATTCATGCCCCCAAATTGTTAGAAAATACAATCTTTATAACAAGGAAATTGAATAAGCAAATCAATGCCGCAGCATTATAATGATATGTTAGCGCTTTTAACAATGAGTCAAATTAAGTTTGCTAAGGCCGTTTAAGAATGAAAGTTTCGGTGACTTATAAGCAGTTAAAAATCAATTATGTATTCTTGATTTTAATTTGGTAAAATTTAAGTACTGATATAATTTCTGAAATACTACCTAATTTTCCATAAGTAATTTTTAAAAACGAACGTTTTAAAAAATTAAAATGATAAAACATTTAATTGTGATCACATCAAGAAGTTCGGTTTTGGTATCTTGTATACGAATAAAGACATAATTCTTTACAAACATATTTTAAATATTTAAAAACAATGTTTGCTAGTGCTATTGAGTTTTTGAAAGTAAGTCAAACAAAGAGAGAGAGAGAGAGATGATTTTGTAAGCAAAATTGAAAGCGCGAGAAAAATTTTCAGAAAACTATTCTGAAATTTAAATAATACTTGATTTTAATTCGAATACAAGACTTTTATAAACCAATTGAAAAAGCAAAATTAATTTTCCTTAAAAATATTGCTAGAAAGCCCAAAGGACTTGCTCCTTTTTTCCAAAGTTGTGAGATTTCTAAGCATTTGTTTACTTTACTAATTTGATAATCGATTCTGCATACAGAATGGAATGCTTAAGTTAGAAGCGATTAAATTTGTTTTGTAATTATTGCAGCAGTTAAATAATTACTTTATATTTGTACGTCATGAAAATAATAGAATTTATATATTTGGACATAAATTCTTATAAAAAGGTTACTCTTTCATGATTGATGGTTCTGTTAGTAATTCGACAAAAAACGGGGAAGGGGAGAGCGTATGGTCTTCTCTTTTCTGTAAACAACTTACGCCTTGGTTCTGTAGCAATATAAACAAAACTGTGCATAGCAGTCATATTATCGAGCGCTGTCGAGTTGAAAATATATTGCCATCGGTGAAATTAAGAACAGATCAACCAATAGCGAAAAAAAAGAATGAGCAGTTAAAATATAAAATCTTTAGGAATGATAAATTTTTTCTGTACTAATAAAGACTATGTATCCAAATTGGTCAAATTTATGGTCTTGGTTATTCTTCAGTAATAAGAACAAATTTAATCAATTACAGTACACTCCCGAGTATCTGGCCTAATATGGCGGAAGGGCAGGCCGGATAACAAAAAAGCCGGATAGGCCGGAGTTCTATGAATTCATTTCTTTGCTCCCCAATACCAGAAGACAAAGTTCTTATATTAAAATAATATTTAAATGCTGTTATAATACGTATTTTCTCACTTCTTATTGAGTGCTAAGCCCTCCATTTATCTCAATTTGAAAGCAGACGTGGCACGGTGAATCATAGAAGCAGTTGCTGGTAACATTTCGAGTTAAAATAGAAGGCTCTGTATCAGTAGTTTATGTATGTTTAAATACAGCACAGCACATTTTGAGAATTTATTAGAGAAAAAAGTAAGTTAATGATATAAACTGTTTTTAAATTGTGTAATGCCCAACTTAAATGCAGGAAACGTAAACAAAACGTTAACGTAAATCGTAGGCCCAGTTATTAAGAAAATTGGCTCAAACTGATTTTATTTTTCAATGATAAATGATTACACGGATATTAAAATGTAATCATAAGATAAGAGTCAAAACTTATAGTTTTTAGGTTTTGGAAGAGTCCTTAATAGATAACTTAATAAACACTTTGCCTTTCTCATTTAATTACGATAAGAAAACTAGTCCGGATAGTACGGAAGCCGGATAGTCGCGAATCAGATACTGAGGTGTGTACTGTTTACAACAAATCACCACCAGTTCCTCAAGCGAAGAAAGGCAGTTTTGCATTAATCTCTGCATCACAACTGTTATTTCTGAGAATTTCGTGCATAGTTCAAGTCACTCATAATGATCAAAAATAATATGAATGACTTGAACTATCGTTCAAATATATGCCAGAATGAGCTTTTGATTCTAAACATTTGGATTTTAAATGGAAAATTGATTGATTTTATTTAAAACATTTGGATTTTAAGTTAAGCTATAAGAGATATAGCTTAACTTAAAATCTTTCTTCTTTCTTTCTTTTAGCTTCTCGTTTACAAGAACAATTTTATTGTTCCCTCTTCCATTCCTGATTTCATTTTAGAGAAAATTCAATTATTTGTTTATTGTTTTGTCGATTATCACTATTTCTATTTTTCTTTTGTAAGGCAAAATTTTATATTTTTCTTTTGTAAGGGGATTTTAGAAGACAAACATTCATTTATAAAACAAAATATTATAATTTTTTCCATTAAATTGTCTTTGTTATTATGATCAAAACTTTATTCATTTGTACATTTATTTGTTGGTGATAAATAATTTTAAATTAGTGACTAAGTTAAAGCTTCACACTCCATTCGGTTTCCACTACTACACTAAAAAAAGTTATTAAAGATTAAGAAGATGTGAAAATGATGTAATAAGAAGGGATCAACAAAATCTCATTTTTATAATCACTAGAGGCTTTCAATAACATTTATCTACAAATTATGTTTTTATTTGACAAATAGCACGCAGACGATTTTTTTCACGTCAAAGAGTGTTATTAAAAGCAATAAATATAATTGAAATGTGTAGTTTATTTAGAACTAGCCGCCTTTGGCGACCAGCCGGTTCGCCAATCTTAATGTTCGTTAAAATTTTAATAATTAAATATTTTATGCAATTTCTACTTTAATAGCTTCTTCATCAAAATATTTTAAAACTTCAAATTTTGATTATCATATAATTCATTCATAATATTATAAAGGCCTTCAGTCATAACGTAATATGTAACTCTCTCATTTTCTATTAGCACCCGTAGAATTTATGCTTTAAATTAAAGTGGAAAGAATTTATCTTCAATTAATATAATAATATTTTTTACTGAAACAAAGCATTTTTTTATAATCTGATTACTGAAAATAGAGTCACTCAGCGTTTAAACTTTATGGGCACTAAAGAATATCTTTTTTAATTTATGTAATATCTCAAGAGTTGGTCAACAAAATTTTCTTAGATTCATTATGAGCAGATTGATTCATTAACAATGTTTAAATTTAAATGCATCAAACACTAAGAAAATAAAACGAATCGTTTAAAATAAACGGTTGAAAACAGGTTTTAAAAAAACTACTTAAAAAACGATGTACTTAAAACTATAAGCATATACAAAAAATATATAACTAACATAAATACAATTTACTTACAAAAGCATGCAACTAACCCAAAAATAATTTAAATCATCCATTGATAACGTTGTCATGGCAAAAATCAGAACAGAATGCGCATGCGTGAATTTTCTTCGCCGGTTACGTAACGCAAATAAGTGATTTTTTCTACGCCAGTTGGGGTAACGCTATGCGGATTAGAAATTTTTAATTTCCTTTATTCTGTTTTATTTTAATTCAAAAGTACTTCAGAATGAATCTGAAAGATTGATTCATTAACAATGTTTAATTTTAAATGCATCAAACATTAAGAAAATAAACAGAACCGATTGAAATAATCCGCCGAAAAATTTTAACCCTAGCCTCATTACTGTTGGGAGAAAAAAAAACTGAAGCCTTTCTCGTTTGGCGCTAGAGATAATGGAAGATTTTTTTGGCGGAAAAGTTGGCGGTGGGGAAAATGGAAGATTTTTTTGGCTGGAAAGTTAGTTTTTAATTAATAATTAAAATTATAATTAAAAATTCGAAAAAAGAAACCCCAGGTGCACATTCCCAACCTCCAAGGTATACATGTACCAAATTTGATAGCTGTATGTCAAATGACCTGGCCTGTAGAGCGCCAACACACACACACACATTGAGCTTTATTATAAGTATAGATAATACCAAAAAAATATTTTAATTCTTATTTAGAAAAAAAGAATAAGGACACTTTTATTTTTGATGTTTCCCTAATAGCTTTGAAATGAAGGAGGGAAATGTTTTTTAAATAACGTAAACAAGGGTTCCGAATTAAAAAAAAAAAAAAAAGAAAGAAAGAAAGAAAGAAAGAAACAATATTTAATTGCAAATGAGGTCGGATTTGATTTTTTGATACAGCGACAAGACTTAAAAATAGAAATATTTGTATAATGGAAATTTCCTACTTAGCAGTTTGATCTTTATTATATAATATATAAATACTTTCATAAATTTTCATTAGTCTATCTCCAAATATAAATCTCAAAGTTCTCTGTGTTAAAATATGTGCCGATGACATGTTTCTCCTAAATACTTTTCTTTTACTTTAATTTGACTGTTGCCATCATACTTTTAAATGGATTTGAGAAGTTTAATATTGTCTTTAAATTATATATTTTAGAGAAATTTGTCATAAACAATAATAACCTCTGTAAGTAATCTGTCTTCAGTCACATTTTGCTATTAAAAATGAAATAATGCCACTCATATTTTGTCAATAGTAATACTATTCATATTTCGTTAATAGTGATAATATTCTTATTTTGTTAATGGTAATAATATTAATGCACCTGAAAACAGGTGTTTGGAACATTTGTTTGCTCTTCCTTTCGTAAACTAATGATTCCTGGTTTGAATTAGTCCAGTGAACAGCATAACAAGTTTAAGGTTTGAAAAGTTCAACGCAAACGTAAAAGTCACAATAAATAAAATTAAGAAACGGGATATTTCATTTATTATTATTATTATTATATGTACAAAATGTAATTTTGACATTGCCAAATAGCTTCTTCTGGGAATATTTGAATATTTAAATCTGAGTGCATGGCATCTTTCATTTGTAACTTCAGTTTTTTCCCGTTATTTTATTGGCAAAAGAAAGACTATTATGCAAATGAGTCAACAATATCTGAGGTCTTTTCCTAGGTCTATAATCTAGTACGGAGGGTAAAAAATAATAATGAAAAAAAAAAGGTTAGATTTTTTTTTTTTTTTTTTTTTTTGCCACATAATAGTCTCAAATAAGAATATTTTTTATTTTAACCCGACGGTTGTCATCACATTTTTAAATCGATTCGAGAAATTTGATATCGCTTTTAGTTTAAATATTTTTGAGAAATATATCATAAACCATAATGAAACTCAGACCGTAATTTGTTTTCCGTCACATTTTGTTATTAAAAATGAAATAATGCCACTTATATTTTGTTAATAGTAATAATATTCATATTTTTTTAATGGTAATAATAGTAACGCACCTGAAAACAGGTATTTGAGACACTTATTTGCCCTTCCTTTCGTAAACTAATGATTCCTGGTTTGAATTAGTTTGAAAATAAATGAACAGTTTAACTTGTTTAAGGCTTGAAAGTTCAATGTAAGCGAAAAAGTCACAATAAAGAAACGAGATATTTCATTTATTATTATTATTATTATTTTATGCACAAAAAACAATTTTGACATTGTCAAATAGTTTCTTCTGGGAATATTTGAATAGTTAAATCTGAATGCATGACATCTCCCATTTATAACTTTAGTTTTTCCCCCCGTTATTTTATTGGCAAAAGAAAGACCTTTATGCAAATGAGTCAACAGTTTCTGAGGTTTTCTCCTAGGTCTATAATCTAGAACGCAGGGTAAAAAAAATAAAAGAAAAGCTTAGCTGTTTTTTTGCCGATAGTAGTCTATAATTTGTGGAAGATAATTTTACAAGAACCTGCAACCCGATTGATGCTCTCCGTCATGCTACCGCTTGAGGCAGTTTACTCTGGTTCTATTTCGTAAAAAAAAAGAAAAGAAAAAAAAAAAAGTCCAATTCGGCAAACAATCCAATTACGTACAATCAAAAGCCGAAAAACTCGTGTCGATGCAACATTGCAATTTATTTTTCTTCAGAGGAATAAGAAAAGAGAAAAACTTGACTTGTTCCTATTATTAGCATTTTTCGATCCCGATGCAAATTCGGCAACTGACTCGTCGAACGGTGAACGCCCAACAAGCCAGTTTTAGTGAATCCCACCTCCTGAGAGCTAATCATGTAAAGCCCGTTACTAAATAGCTCACTTAACCATTATCTTAAGCAGGTTGTTGGAGATAGGCGAAAGAACTCATTTATTGTATATGTGACCGGTGCACACTCCCCAGGATTGATGCATCTGCAGAGACATCCATCCTTCTGACGACCCTAACAATGGAGGGGACGTTCGCAAAGTGTACTTTGATAGATCAGGGGCCATTCATGAAAAATCTTTATGGTGAAACGCAATTGTTTTCTTCTAAATCAAGAGAGTCAAGTTCATACTGAAAGGTTATATTCACAAAGCCTAAATTTATTTGGACCCCAATTAATAAACAACAATATAAATTTATTTCGAAATCACAGTATAAACTATGAGCTAGAACACGAATAAAGTTAGTGTTTATTTCCTGATATTGGTATCTCTTTCGTGCTGTTGCCTTCTTACTTCACTGCTTATCATGGCTGGAATGACTACTGTCAATCTAGTCCTTCAACCTAAGGAGTATATCATGGCTGGAATGACTACTGTCAATCTAGTCCTTCACTTAAGGAGTATATCATGGCTGGAATGACTACTGTCAATCTAGTCCTTCAACCTAAGGAGTATATATTAAACTGCAGATTCTTATTTCTTTTCATAAGCATACTTGAGCCAATCCTACCCTCCTGAAGCTGTATAGTTAAATTAAATTATCGAAACGCCGCGACAGCATAGGTGGCAAGTATGGTTGTGTCTTAATGGCCATACCGGTCACAATACAACGCCTTCCGTAGGAGGCACGTCCCTTCATCGGATGGAGGTGAAGTCGAATTCACACTGTTATTATATTCACTAGAGTGAATTAGACCAACCAGAAGTTTCTCACTACCATTTTTTTAGGTGCCCTCAGTGAGATGTTCCTTTTTATAAATAACTGATTGTGTTGATAAATTCTTCTAAACATTGAAATTATTTTTATGAAAATTTTCGAATATTTTCAAGCTGGCTGGAAAATGTTAATATGATGAAAATATCTCAAATTCACTGAATTTTGCCTTCCAATTCCCTATATTTAACTTGCAGACGTTATTGTACATATAAGGGGTGCCTTAGAAATATGTGGTTAGAAGAAGGGGATATAGTTTACTGGAGTCAGTATTAAAGGCCAATATATAGATGAAATGTCATTATGCTTACATCATTTTTAAAGCCCCCCCCCCAAAAAAAAAATCGAATTCTATTTACACTTGCTTAGCCAATGAAGACAAATGGGGACGAAAATTAGCATTATTCATTTGATTCCACTTAACCTTGTTATGCCACTGGTATCTAGGTATTCTAATTTCATATGTAAAATTCTGGCTAAGTGTTGGTACGCGGAATCAAGTCCGAATTTGCTTTTTATAATATATATATATATATAAAAGGAGCATACGAGTTTATTGTTAGGAATTGCTATAAAATTTGGTTTCATTTAATGCAAGATAGTTATTTGAGATTTAGAATTGCTATTACCTCAGATTGCATACTTGACATTGTATTGTTTTATAATTTTAAAAGTATTTTTTACAGCCACCTTAGTTATAATCTTACAATGAATTCTCATTAACTTCGATGGTATAACGATGTCTCAATGTCATAATCTCTCTCTTTTGATATATTTGCTTTCTCTGCGAGACTTTTTGTCAAACGTTGCTAAAAAGCTGATAGTAAATTTGATGTCGAGAAATTTTTTTGATCTTTGAAACATCATGACATGCACTTAATTTTAGTAAACACTCTGGCCTATCAATTTTTCTTAAAAATTTCATACGTAATGTCCATTAAGTTTAAAACATTGCTTCCAAAACAAATTAAAAAAATAAGCAAAATGCAGGTTTTGTCAGCTCTGAACAAAGTATTAATTAAATGATATAAATCATATCAACCAATTTTTCTTAACATTGACGAATTAACATAATAGACTCTTTTAATTTCAACATTTTCTTATTTGAAAGTTATGTTCATTTCTTTTGCATCGGCTTTCTCCAGTTAGATAACGCGAAAAGAAAAGGTAAAATTTCAAGAAATATTGCATAGCTCTCTATTTGAAACAATAAATATCAAACATAAATTATTAAAAACCATTGTTACCAAAAATATTCAAAAGATAACCACCAAAATATTCAAAACCCTTGCAAAAGCCAAAATCGCCTCGAAATTTTAATTCAAAAACAAATTCTGAATTTTGTGATGATCACTTTTTTAGCATAAACTTGAACAAATCCTTAATGAAAGGGCCACAGATGAGGCAGTCATCATTAAAAATTCTCGTTTACGACAAGTTAACATGCAAAGTTCGAGATCCTGGCAGAATTGTAATTACTCGAAAATTTCAACAACATCTCATCAATCTGAGTGCTTTCTACCCCCCCCCCCCCGTAATTATCAGTCTTTCTTTATCATTCTTGAAACGGTTTAATGTAATCGACATCTGCTGCGAAAAGCATCATTATAATCACTCCGTTCTTTCTCATGCAATCACAAAACCAATAGCTTTGTCTTTCAGGCACCATTTTGTGCAGCCAAATTGCAAAAGCCTTCCAGAACTAAATTTGAGATTATTGAAGTCTAGTTTTTCTGCATTTTTGTGACAGCAATTTATTAATATAGACATCTTCATTAGAAAATTAGATGTCAGTGTTGAATAACATATTTATGTTTTTAGGTGACATCTCAACTCTAAACTGCTGAAGAAGTAAAAATTGTTGAAAATTATATACAAAGTAGCATTTTTCGACATTATTGGACATATAGTTACCAGATTTGGCATTATTTGAGTAATAGGTTGTTTGAAGAAAATATTTAATAAAATTATGTTACGTTTTAAATTAGTTAAAAAATTAATTATAATTTTAGCATTTTTTTCCTCAAAATTTCAAAGCATATTACCCCACAAAATCTTTTTAGCAGTATTTTCGTATTTTTTTAAAATTAATTTTTTAGTAATAACATTTTTTTTCCGTGAAATTTTTTTCAAATGTTATAAATTATTTCAAAACAAGTTTAAAGACAATTTTCAGATGTTTATTTTTTCTTTCTTTTTAATAACTCCGTATAACAAAATAGCATAATTCTAAATAATCAGTTAATAACAATATTTAACAAAGTAACTATGAATTAATTAACAGCAGTATTTAATAGAGAAACTTAATCAATTAAAGCTGTATTTAAAAGAGTAATTGTTAATTAATTAACAACAGTATTTAATAGAGTAAGAGTTATTAACAACAATATTTTAATGGTTCTTGTGTGACTGATCAAAAATAAATATGAAAATTTTCAGTTTACATTTGTGAATGTTTTAATATATTTCAAAATTCTGGATTTCTTTTAACTTCATGATGTTTCTTTATTGACATCTCCGTAATTTTCTTGATGTCGCAATTGTTAAGTGTAAAATGACATAGTTGATGAAATCAAGCTAAACAAAGACATACACACAAATCATCTTGTTCTGACGTGGTGTTTAAAACTATAGATTCAATTTTTTAAATTTTTTAAATTTTAATTAAAAGTTTTTTAAGAAGAGGGATTTGATAGCCAATTTTTAACTTCCACAAGTTACTAGCAGAAATTACATAACTTATAAATAATCTTGCAATGATCCTTATTCATATTTGATACATATGAATAAGAAAGACACTTTTAGACAATTGATGTTTAATAACAGAATTTTTCAAAGTTATAGATTTCTTTCAACAATTACCTTTTTAATGGTTAATTAGATCAGATTATACAAATAAATTAATTTTTGTTACTCCTTAAAAAAATGTTCGAACTGAATTTGTTGCCAAACTAAACACTTCACCACTTTCATGCTTTCATTTTTATTGTATTCATTTATTTATAGAAAAATATATATAAATTCACTTGAATTTTACTTATAAATTTCCAAGTTAATGCGTAATTGGTTGATTCGGACTTTTTTAATTTGAGATTGTTTGTTAATTGTATTTTTTTTTCTGAGGTCATTTGAATATTTTCCAACCTTAATTTTTTTTAGTTAATTCAAAATCCAAATTAAAAAAAAAAAAAAGAAAAAAAAATTAATTTTTATATTTTTTTTTCAGTAACACACGTTTGCATATTTTTTCTGTATGATCATAAGTAAATAAACTTTAAAGATTTTAATTTACTCAAGGGCTTTTTTCCTGTAATAGGCTTTATGCTGATTCATTATATTCTCACTTCAAAGCCATTTTTGCATGTATTCAATCAGAAAGCAATACATTTTTCCTAAATTTTAAAATACAACATTGAAACATTTTTTTTTTTTTTAATTATACCAACTTTTTTGAGGTTCCATTGAACAACTGTGGTTTTTAAATTGCTTTAGATTATCGGTTCTTTAAAATTAATATTTTTTAAATTGCTACAAATTTAAGTAAAAATATCGTCATCTTATTTATTAAAATTACTTACAGTTTGTTCTTGCATTATGCATTGTTTATCTTATATATATTATTAGATAAACAGATTATATTATTAGTAAAATATAATAAGATTATATATTTTAGATTATATTATTATTAGGTAATATATAATTTGATTATATATTACCGTTTTTAGTTCAAAAATTGTTTTGCCTTGTTAGCTTTTCCAAATTTGTATGTTTAGATGTCAAATTATTATTTTATTCACTTGAGTTTCGAATTTATGAAGCTTTTTAAAAAGAATTTTAACTGATGGTTAAATGAAGCTTTACCTATCTTGACAATAGTAAGACTTTTTAAGAAATAATAGTAAAATATGCTTCGTTTATAGAATGCTTCAATGCAAGAATCCTCTTCCTTAACAACACGGTAAGTCTACTGTAATTGAGCCCCCTTCCCCTCAATTAACCAAATCGGAAAAGGCAACCAAATGTGCCTCGATTTGGTTTGAGCAGATAATTAAATTATGTGTGATCCTATTATTTTATTTCCTGATTATTGTTCTCTTAAGTGGTGTCTAGGCAAACACAGAAGAGAAAAAGCTCTTCTCTGTATTTCATTTACATGGATAAGTTTGGATTATAATTTTCTTATAAAAATATCGGTAACCGAGCAGAGATATATCACGTGACAGGGAATACGAACAGTTTTTATTTAAAATCAATAATTAAAGAATAATATGTTTTGAAACTTAATTTACATTTTGTAACAACTGAAATTGATACTAAATATTAAAAGAGGCTCGAATCTCTAATTAGAAGCATCGTATCGTGAAAATGTTTTAGATTTGACATGTTTATCCTTTTTTTTTTTCTTAATTTTTTAAAATTATTTCTAAGTTACAGAACAGTGATAACATGAGTATAAAAAATGTATTTAATAACAACTTAACGTGCGTGAGGGTAATTCATTTAATTAAAATGCAAATAATATTATAAAATATTCTTAATAATAACTCTAAAAATTAATTCAAATTATTGAACAAATTTTCTGCGAAAGTAACATTGGTATTACTAAAATACGTTAATAATACGTTTGAAATACGTTAATCTGCTGCTCCGAATATTTGTAAACACGATATCTCAAAAATACTTCAATATAGACAGATAAAATTTCGTATATAGTCTTTGAACCAAATTTTTAGATTTTTATCAAATTTTGAGTGAAATCCTTCCTGAGAAATTCTGGCTATGCGGGTGTCTAAGTATAAGTGAACTTGATAAGTACAAAATTTAAAGAAATAGATCAATAAAATTTCGAATACTAGTTTAACATCTAAAATACCGATTCTTATCAAATTTGGAAACAAAGCCATCAACGATTAATTGTCAGTTAGTCTATATTTTCGCATGATGCAAATTGATTATTCAAAAAGTCAATGACTTAAGTAAATAAAATTTAGTTTATAGGCGATATGTAATCCTGTGAATACAATGATAGTTCTTTGTTAAATTTTGATATCAAATAGTTGGGAAAAAAAAACATCCAAAATAGGTTTTCTTTTTTTTTTTTTTTTTTTTTTTTGATACGTGTGTATAACCGCATACGAACGATTAATCGAAAATAAAAAAAGTTGATAGAATTCACTCGATTAATGGTATTTTTTTAATAGGGTTGCCAACACGTGTCAAATTGAAATCTTGCGTTAAGATTGAGACACCCATTATTATCAGGAGGAAATAAATGCAAAACATGATCATGAAACTATAATTGAAAATTTCTTCTTATGATTCTTTTTTCATCTTTAGGCATCAAATAGAAATCAAAATATAAAAAGATGCACTGAGTGAATGTTACGGAATATATTCAGCAAATTTTAGAATAGATTATGCCATCTATTAAAACATCAGCGATGTTACACCGCAGATGCTATCATCTGCTGGAATTAGTTGATTTTTAACACGTGTTACTCACTTAGCTTTCTATTAGATGTGTCAACTGCAGAAATAAATAGCGTAATAATTTTCACGCGTGGGATTGAAGACTTGGAAATCCTTCCGAAGAATCGGGTTGTGTTTTTGAGCAGGGTACGAGCACTAAATAAATCATGCAGGGGAGGGAGTTTCAGATTTATCTCCGTTTTTGCGCTTAATCGCCTTTCTGACGACTTGCGGTTAAAGGATGGGGTTCATATCTCACCCCTCCCCTTAATTTGTCATCTTTCTGTCAAAACAGCTCATCTCGAATTGTGACAACAGGCGTTACCTCCCAAAGAAAGGAGAGAGGCCATTGTTGAACATCTATGGAAAAATAATAATTGGCTTTTAAGGTCATTTTTAGGGCCTAATAGGTCCACTCCACGGTGGCCTTTCTGCTCGGAAGGTCCGCATAAATCATTATGACCTTTACAACAGCAGCATGTTTACGTTTTTTGTGGTTGAAAGGGTTAAGACTATTTTTTGGATTTTTTCCCTTTCTTCACACGTTAGGAGGTGTAGCCGGGTCATCCCACTTGGGGAACAATTAGGATAACAGGGCCGGGAATAACAAACACAATTGGAAGGTTGTCATAAAAGGCTATAGAT
Organism: Argiope bruennichi; assembly: GCF_947563725.1. Taxonomy (NCBI): domain Eukaryota; kingdom Metazoa; phylum Arthropoda; class Arachnida; order Araneae; family Araneidae; genus Argiope; species Argiope bruennichi. The sequence goes on from NC_079158.1 coordinate 101,725,219, forward strand.
GATGGATTGTCCAAGTTACGGGCCAATAGTTTGGTGGGAGGGAGTTGTGGGAAAAAAGGGAGGTACCAAAGGCATCCAGTTTTCTTATTATGATTTATTGGGTGAAGCACTTGAGAATATTACGAAAAGGAAAAATATAAAATAAAGCTATTTTGGTCTGTTTCAGAATGATTGAATTATTGTCTAACAATCATATTTTAAATACAACAAACAACCTTTTCTTTGTTAATTTTATTAAATAGCCTACAACTTTTTATTTAAGGTATCCGATTAGGTTGGAAACATGAATTTGGATGAAAACTCACATTTTTATTTTTATTTGCAGTTTTAAGAAATAGGTACGCTTCTGTTCCCAGTGATATCTTTAGTTTGTCTCTAAGTCAATTAGAAGCCAAGTTACAGCAAACTATTGAAATATAAGTAAGGATTATTTATAAACATTTAAAAACTTCAAATACAAGTTCTGAAGAACGAGTTTTTTCATTATTCTACTGTACGAGTATCGTCGTATCTCAAAAAATAATCAGGCTATCTTAATGAAATTTATTGTTAGTACTCTTTAAGTTATTCAGAATATAATAAACTATATATTTTATGCTGAATGCTCTAGAAACGGATTTACGATTGTTTAATGTAAATATTGTTGAAAAAAATTCCAAACATTCAAAGATAATTTCATATATTATACTCAAAATTTTTATTTTTGAATTAGTTAGCTACATTCTAAGATATGTTACACATGTAATGATAGAAAAAAAATGAAAAACTAACAATTTTTTCTCTAGAACAATCCTAGTTTTTGTAAATAAATGCTAAAATTTACATCAAAATATGCTTTTTCTTCAAAAGTTACATATATATTTAAGTAATTTTACTTTTATTCAACATTTTATCCTCATATTAATAAAAAAACATCATATAAATATTAAAATTTTTTTTTTCTGAAAAATCTTTGCCGAACCTTACCTTAAAAATAGATAACAAATGATTATTATTAAGGCAGCTTATTATAACTTCTGTCAAAGACAACGAAAAACAGCAACAAATATTCACAGTATACAGAATATTACTTGCATTCCTAATACAGTAGTTTTTTCATATTAGTACTATTTTATTTTGAAATAATATTTTGTTTTTTGTTCAATAAGCATATTCTTTTTCCGAGTTAGGGTAGCATCATTTAATCTTCATATTCGTAAATATTCTTTTTGATCATTACTAAAAAAAATTCAATTTTTACGGATTGTCATATTAACATTTTGATACAAACAACTTGTTTGTCTTTCAAACGAGTTTATTGCTGGGTCGGTGATTGTTAAAAATTTCAAAATAAATAAATAATTGAAAATATATTTAGAGCTTTTTTTTTTTTTTTTTTTTTGGAAAAAAAAGAGAAAGTGTATTTCTGGCATGATGTTAAAACAAATCATAGGATTGTCATGATGTAAAAATTATTGACAGGTTTTACTGCTTCCATTTTGGTTTCCATTTTATGAAGAAAAAAAAAAAGAAAAGAAAAAAAAAAGAAAAAAGAAAAAAAGAAAGAAAAAAAAAAAGCAAACTGGAAAAGTCACAGTTTTAGATCGGTTTGACAAAAACATTGGCCTTATCTATTAAATAAAGGTTGTGTTTAGCCATTTATCACAAGCAAATAGGTAAAGAAAACATATAAATGGGTTCAAAAGTCTTTTCATATCTTATCTATCTTGCTTTCGTTAATTTTTAGACTAGGGAGATTTATTAGTTTTGTCTTTTGATGTAAAGCATTTCCAAGCAAGTCTTATTTAGTGGTTTTTACCTTATAATTATATTCTTGATAAATAAGTGCATTTCAAATTAACTATTACTTATAATCATTAACGTTTGATCAGAAGTACTACGTAGTGTACATTAGGTTAGGTTTGCAGTTCATAATATGGGGAAATGCGAATGAGTTCTGGAAATATAAGAAATTCCATAAAGAATGTAATTTCATAATAGTTGACATGTTTGGCTGCGATGCTAATCTTTTAAAATTTGTCCGATAATTTTTTTCTTTTGCTGGATATCAAAACAAAAAAGGAAAATAATCAATCAGTCAAGTCTAGCTCTTGTTGATTCATTATAAAATAAGCTATTATAGGATAAAAGATTGAACAAGATCTAGCTTCTTTTTTTTTTTCTCTCTTTCTGTGAACATATATTATTGGGTAAGATCGAATATGCTGATTGCTTCATTTTTCTAAAATGTGTTAAGGAACAAATTTAATTCATAAATAGGAGAAAGGCAATGGGCTCTTTCCTCAGAAATAATAAAAGGTTGGTAGCAGAAAAACGAAAGTAGTAGGAAGAAGTTCTCGAGACGGTGCGTTAATCTAGTTATCTAACTTTTGTGTTTCGTTATTTATTCCCAAGCAACACAATTTGTTGCTTACAATATTTTGCAATATTATATTATATTATTTATTATTGTGTAATATTGCGAATATTGTATTATGTAATACGATTATGAATAATATATTATATAATAACATACATTGTTATACAATATATGTGTGTTACTAGGGTGCATTTCTCAAGACTCTGCTCTTCCTATAAGGGCAATATGACCATCCATAAATAGAGATAGGTAAAAAGGGTTTGGTTTGGTTTAGTTACATTAACGTCCTGTTTTAAAGCAACACTTGGGCTATTTTGGGACGGACCTCGTAATTTTGAACGGCGGTCAGATGACGAGGACGACACCTGAGCTCGCACCCCCTCTCCACACCACACCAGCGGGAGGACGTTTCGTCATGACGGTTTTAACGTGCAACAGACTCCCTTACACGACGGTTCTTCGGTGGAATCGGGTCACAATCCTGAAACCCTCCGGTTCCGAAGCCGAGACCTTACCACCAGGCCACCGCGGCCCCTAGGTAAAGAGGGATAAGATTGATATGAGTAGCTTTCCGATGTTTGTGTCTTGGAACGCCTTCTTCAATGTGTAAAAGGTATTTAACAATTTTCTACAAAAAATATTTTTTTTTAAACTTGGGTTGAATTTCACATTATACCGCGAAGTTCGCTGCATTTTATTTTATGAGAAAAAAATTAGAAAATTCTTTTCGTCTTACAACGATTCTTAAGCGTGTCATTATGTCACATTAGATGAATTTGATTGCTATATCGATGAGAATGTGAGCAAGAAGTCTATGTACGACAAAATTCAGTCTTAGAGAAAATAAACACACATTTCAATAAAAAGTGAAAAGAAAAGTGTACTTCTGGATCAGTTTTAGTTAAAAATTATTTATCAGGTTTGAAAACTTGACATCTTGACACATAAAAAAAAAAAAAAAAAAAAAAAAGACCACTGATCAAAAGGTTTTACATCTTGATTAAAAATGTGCGCACAGTTAAGCCTACCTTTGCCTATCAACAGTTGCCTATAGCAGTTTCTATTTGTTCTTTCATTATCAATAAGCTCCAATTAGATGCAAAGTGTCCGGTTTTGGGACCTCATGCATTTGCGATGTATCGCCATGTTTTATTATCTTATGATTGTCCAGATGTGTCACCCCTTTCCTTTATCGGCACTTTTAAACAGATATGAAAGAAATTGACACGTTTTAGGATTCATATGACAATTAACAGCACAGAAATTTATATACAGGGTAATTAAAATTAAAGTATTCCTGTTTGGGACGCCCTGGCGAGAGAATTAGTCGATGTTACTCGATAGCGAAATTTTAGCGTTAGTAATAATGGATTTATTACAAATATACCGTATTCTGTCCGCTATTGTTGGTGTCATGTTTCATATTCATCACCTTAAACCAATCAAGCGCCACATTTCACCTACTGGCCTTTTTTGAACTACTTTTTTTTTTTTTATTGCACCAATCATTTTCCTATGGACTGAAATGTGTATCCTTCAAATATGAAGGCGTTATGTCGACGGTGCTCTCGCCAAGGCGTCCCAAACAGGGATACTTTAATTTGAATCGCACTGTATGTATTGCGATTTAATATAATTGGCAACGAAAAAAAGCGAAATATTATAAAACTGAAAATTGTGTTAAAACCTTCTATTAAAGTAAAATAAATAAATAAATGAAGGAAGGTCTATATGTAAATAAAATGTTGCTAGAGCCTTGAATTTTCCCCAACTCTGGCTATTTAAATTCTTGTTAGATTTGGGCCTGGAATTTTTCCTGTTTTAAATTACCGTTTTGTCCGGTAAAAAAAAAAAAAAAAAAAAAAAAAAAAAAAAAAAAAAAAATCTTTTTTTTTTCTCGTTATTTTTGTCTACTGATAGACAAAAATATAGAAAATAATGAAGAAAAATGAATAAAACTAATGCATTCGTGTTACGACTACAACTCACAATAATTGTTTAAGTAGAACCCAAAACTTCTTTTACCTGATTTCAAAATGGTGCACCACAAATATGAGAAATATAATATTCTATTTACCTTTAAACAATTTTCTGTTTCAGAATTATAAACCATTTTCTTCTCCACATTTTAAAAGAAGCGCGTTACACTTAAAGAGTGGTTAGGATAATAAATTTCTTTCATTCTCATTTCTCATTTTTATTTGAGAATGCTTTACACCATACGATTTTGATTCTTTTTTACCCTCAACACATTACAATTTTAACATTTAGAACTATACAAATGTATGCTTTTCCTTCTTCCTGTATATGCATATTCTTCTTTCTTGTTATAAGAAACTGTCCTGTTTTTCGTAAAATTATCTTTTTTTTTTTCCTCTCTCTTTCTCTTTCTATTTATCTCCCCCACGTGTTCCTTCCCTAACACAAAACAAATTTTTATTTTTCAGTTTAAGGAGGTGGGGGGGGGGTGACGCTGGAAAAACTGCAGGGTTTTTTTTGTGTGTGGGGGGGAGGGAAGGCAGGACTGTGGAGGGGATAAAAACCCGAGAGGAGAGGGTTTTGTGAGGATGAAAAACGAGGCTCGCGCGGAAGGGGAGACAGTAATGGAATTTCAGAACTAATTAGGAAAAAAGGAAGAAAAGACATAGGGCCTTCGAGGGAGGACTCAGGGGATGCAGGAAGCGGGAATATCGTCTGGACTTACAGACCCCACTCTGGGAATCTCGATCACCATAACAAAAAGGAAATTTTTTAAAAAAGTTTTTTCAATCGGATTGAACTTTAAAAACATTAAAGTACTCTATGGTTTTAAAGTGGATTCATCATATCTGTGTAGTATTGTAAGTTATACAAACCGCCAATAGCGACAAGCTTGTCGCCAAATTTATTCTTAGGCTGTTAAATACTAATGTGGACTGTTTTTATTAAAATTTAACTCTGTTATTTAAAACATGAATTTAACTAAATAAATTAAAATAAATTGTAATTTAACAAATTAACAATCAACTTCCCACTTCGGAATTGATGTCTAAAGAAAGCAGTTAAAAGAACATTTTTGTGCAATAATAATTTTGGAAGATACGAACATCAATTTCGATAGTAATTATCCATTTGACGATGGTTAAGCTTATTTTCACGCTCGTTTAAACTTTGTTTAACGCTTTTTTCTTAATTTCGTTTACTTTATACTTCGTTTACTTTTATATACAATTAAATTTTTAGTGAATAGTAATATTATGGTTATTAGCTGCATGATTTGCATGATTTTCTTCTCATATTTATTTGTAATTCTTTTCCAAATTGAAGGAAGAAAATACTGCTTTACCTCTTTTAAACAGAAGAGTTTTGCATGTCTACCTCAAATATATGTAGTACAAATAAAAAGGTCTTTTAGCATTTTCTCACATTGCCACGTAAAAATCTTATTTACTGATATTTATTTCATGTGATTAAGAAACAATTATCAGAAGTAAAAACATCGCAAAATGAAGAATTTTTATATAATTTTTAAAGACAAGTTTTTGAAAAGTTCACATTCGTATGTTTGAATAAAATTTAACATGTCATTCATTGATAAATATGAGCATACAGTGGTGGCCAAAAGTGTGGACATTTTTTGTAAGTTTCATGTTTTTCAACTTTGCGTGCTTGTAGAATATATTAATTTTCACTTAAATACAAATGTTTATATATCAAATTGAAGGTAATTTATTGTAGAATTTAATAACAAAAACAGTATTACAATATCTGTATTACAAAAAAAAGTTACGCTCATTTTAGTAAGATCTATCTTAGATTTGCATTTTTTTAAAGTGATACTTACACAATCAATACTTAGTAGGATAACCCTTATTTTTTAAGACAGCTTCACAGCGTCTTTTCATCGAGTGAACGAGTGTTTGGAGTTCATCTTTCGTAATCACATGGTGTCAAGAATCAATTATAGATTCAATAAGTTGTCTTTTATTGGAGGGACGTTTTTTTCGTGCAAGAATTTTCAAACGTTGCCGCAAATTTTCAATTGGATTGAGATTAGGACTGTTTCCTGGCCATGGTAATACATCTATGCCTTTATTTTGAAACCATGCTTTGCATACTTTTGCTGTGTGACATGGAGCTGAATTCTGCTGAAAAATAAATGGTGATTTGTTGGGGAAGAAATCCCTGATGGAAAGTATCAATTTTGGTTCCAGGACAGTTTCGATGTATTTTTTGGCATTCAGGATGCCATCAATCACTTGAATTCGGCCCACACTATCTGCAGAAATACATGCCCAAATCATGGCATTTGTTGTAGTTTTTATAGTTGCTTCAATGCAATCAGGATGAAGTCCTTCACCTACTCTACGTCTCACATATTTTCTACCATCACTACCAAAGAGCGATATTTTAGTCTCATCGCTCCAGATTACTTGCTTTCATTGATTTTCTGACCATTTAATGTGTTCTTTTCACTTAACTCGTTTTTCGCGTTGCTTTTGATTTAAATATGGTTTTTTCCTTGGAATTCTAGCTTGTAGTCTAAATCCTGATAACCTTCTTCTTATTGTTCTTGAACTTACTGCAATACCCGCTGCATTCATTTAACATCTAATGGCATCTGATGAAATTTTTCTATCTTGAAGGCATAGCCGTTTAATTTTTCTATCGGCAGTAGCACTTGTGCACTTTTTTCGGCCTGATTTGGCCTTATTTTCCACTGATTTCGTTTTTTCATAACGTAAACAGAATTTTCGTACACCAGAACAAGTCACTGAACCACCAACTTGTCTTGCAATTTCAGCATAAGAGAGGACAATTTCTCTCAATATGACAATTCGGCTTCTTTTTGTAGATGTCCAATCAGTTATTCTTGTTGGTGACATTGTTTAAAATTAGTTTAATTAGAAAAAAGGACTTAAAATATTCAAAAACAGCAATACTCTATTTAATTGTACTTGTATGCATCATTCCGCAAAATATTTCCACAACAATAACTAAACTATAGTTACAGACATTTGATGGGGTCCTCAGAACAGTGTTTGTGATTGGTTAGTACGCTTTTATTGCAAAACACGTCATTATTCAAAACGATTTGTGTTTGTTTGTTCTACTAAAATGAGCGTAACTTTTTTTTGTAATACAGATATTATAATACTGTTTTTGTTATTAAATTCTACAATAAATTACCTTCAATTTGATATATAAACATTTGTATTTAATTGAAAAGTAATATATTCTACAAGCACGCAAAGTTGAAAAACCTGAAACTTTCAAAAAATGTCCACACTTTTGGCCACCACTATATATATATATATATATAAAACATGGCTTAATATGATAGTTTTGCTCTCAAATTTTCCATATTGTTTTTAATTGTAATGAATATCTAGTTGCTTTTGATCACCAACAGTTTAATCACCACTGTATGTATATAAAAAAATAATTGATTAACTTTAATACACATAAAAAAATAACTATCCTACAACAGACTAATGTACAGCAGTTATCTATATAATCAGACATATAAATTTTTCACGTGTTTTGTTTGCCACATATAATCAATTATCGTTAAACTGTAGTTAACTAACAAAATAAAAAATGTAGTTAACTTTCCGTGTTTTCGTTCTTGGTACATATTCTCATATTAATCGCTTTGTGTGTTTATGTAATTTTTCTGATCTGTCATTTCTTTCCTTTTCATGCAGATGACCTACTGGTTATTTATCCGACATGATTTACGAGTGATTAATTTGTATATCCATTCAGATGTGTTGAAACTTCACCAAACCATAAGTAAGTAATAAATTAAATTTTTTTTTGCTTATGTATAATATTGTTTGGGGGCAAGAATGCCCCAAAACAATACAGAACTAATTTTTTTGCCCCAAATGCCCCAAAACAATAGACTATACAGAACTAATTTTTTTTGTTACTTAGAGGTTTTATTTATTTATAGCTAATATTTTTATTTTAAGATTTTATTTATCTATTTTTTGATACTTGACTCTGATGAATAAAAGATAAATAAGTATATTTATCTTGCTCGTTCCATATTTTTAGCAACAATAATATTTTGCAATGATCAGGGGACAGTACAGGATATCCATAAATGAATGCCTCAAATCTAAAGATCTATTAAAATAAAACAAAGTACAACCTTGTTTATTGGAAATAAAAAAATATCAGATGAAAGTTAAAATTCAGCACAAAATATTCAATATGCGCCGCTCCAAAAATACGAAGGATATCTAGATGTAATGATAACTAATCCCACACTTTTATAAGCATATTTGGTGTAGAGCTTTGAAAGATTCAGATATGTGTGTCTTTAAGTTCAATAACGTTAGTTGACATGATAGCTGTTAGTTGATAACAGATACTTGTTCAGATTGAACACGTATAACTATGCTGAATTGAAACTTTCAATTATTAATTTTGATTTTTATGAATATGATTTTTATGAATAACAAAAATCTGTTCTTTCTTTGTTTTATTATAAGAACCAGGCAATTTACTTCGAACTAAGTTTGTTTTAAACTCCAAATTTATAATGAAAAATCTGTTCCTGTATCTATTTTTTAATTAAATGTAGATGAAAAATTATCTCTCTCGGTCCAGTGCAGGTTGAGAAACGTTGCATTAAAATACCATTTTGTAATGTATAGTTAGAAAAAGATATATATGGCATATAATATATCATATTAAAATAATATACGGTAAATCTTTCATTTGTAAACCTAGGATCTTATAAAGAGAAAACATATTTTTGGAATTAATTCAAAATTTCGAACCTTAAAACACTAAATTGAAGATACTAATCGCTTCTTTAAAATATCATAAAATGTAATTCCATTAATTTCTTTAATATTAAGAATGTTATGATATATTAGTAGTTGACATTTGCATGTAAGTTACAATATGCCCTCCTTATTGTCCAGTCACTTGCCTCCTTATGCGAAGGACAGAAACAGTTTCTGAAATAGTTCAACAACCTAAATGTTGTCTATAATATGAAGATTTGGCGGAACTTGAAATATACTTGAATGAAAATATGTCCAAATGGTTTAAATAATTCAAAGAAAAATGTATATGATAATAGGGCTAAATATCAATTTTTCCTTTATATATATATATATATATATATATATATCGATTTTTTTTTTTTTTTTTTTTTTTTGTCTTTGGTATTGTAGATCATTATTAAAATTTTGATTGAAGTTTTAAGTTCATCTATTGTTTTCTAAATATTCATTTTAAGCACTATTTTGAGCTTTTTATGAATTCCTTCACGTTCCAGCTTCTTTTTAAAAATATATTCTTCAGGAAAGCAGAACTTTAATCAGTACTTAATAGGTTAGCATTTACCAGCATTGCTGTTTTTCTGTGTTACCCTAAATTATACAACCAAACGGTACTTACATTCTTAGTTCAATTATTTAAATCGCGATATCTCGAAAATTCAAAAATACAACACAGGAAAACGAGTCCAAACATATGTATATTTAAATTATTTATTTCAATTAATAGTTTATTAATTGACATTTCGATAAGATAAGAGACACTTGAAGTTCATTCAAGAGCGAAACTCAGTATGATGGATATTCCAAACAACAGGCTTCCGTTTAGATCTATTGAACAGATTACCATCATTTGGTGGGGGAAGAGCAGTTTTTTTACTTTTCGACTAACTGACATTTCCTGTATCGGTTTTCAACAAGAAGAATATTTTCTTTATTCAGTTCTAAGACAGCTTAATTCTATCTAAGCATTTAAAAAAGAAATTGACATTCTTTTTTCTTTCATTAAACACTTATTCATGGAAATATAAAGCAGACAAAATAGTTTTCTCGAATATTCACATGATTGAGAAGATGATGAACTTTTAAAACCATATTTTGATTCGAATGATTTAAGTTTATAACTTATGATGCATCAATCAAGGATTAAACGTGATTTCCAAACATAATTCAGAAAGTGTTCTTTTTTTCTATGACATTACAGGATGGTATGTGATGAAAAAGACTACTGTATTACGAAATGTAATTGTGCTACAATTTTAATTTGAAATTTTAAACTTACTTCAAAACGTAGCATATAGTAATTGTTTGCAATAAAAGTTATTGACAGAAATTTTAAAATGCGCTTGCTTTGGTTAATGAGCAATTTCGAAAAAAATATAAAATGAAATATTTGAACTTAAAAAATATCTGTACAATATCGAAAGTTCGTGTATTTTATTTTCCACTATTGTAGAGAATAGTATACAGATTAAAAAAAAAAAAAAAGTCTTGACTAATTCTTGTGTTGTTATGTGTTGTGATGTATGGCACTTTACAAGCCCGCTGGCAATTATCTGTCAGCGATTGTTGTATTGTAATATTTATTAAAACTGAAACAACAAGTTGTCTGAAAAATAGTGAAAAATTTTGAAATTTAAAAAAAAATACACGAAGGAAGATATTTTACCAAAAAAACAAATATTACATCAAAGTACTCTGGAATTGGCAAGAAATATATCAATATCACGATATCTTTTTAAGTAATACTACTGAAATTAATTGTATTCAGCGAAAACCGTTGAAACATTTTTTTTATTATAAAATGTTGTTCATTGTCACATAGAAATTTTGAGTGAACTGTAAAATATAACCAGGTTAGATTCATTTATTTTTTTAGAGAAAATGTGACCCTCGATTTTTAATATACGCCATTGAAATGCATACACAATTTAACAATATTAATTTTGTTTTGTAAACATTTAATCCTATCAATTTGACAAAACTCATTAATTTTTGCTATGTGATGCGAAACTATTCATCATTTTTAAACGAAAACTGTCAGCGATATCTCATTACCATACAGAACAGTGAACTCCCAGTTTCCCCTGATCTCATTTTTTCAGTCAGTTGTCTTTCAGAAGCCGAAGCTCACATTGTATCCAATTTCTATCTTCGTCAATTACCACTACTGTGGGGGGTTCTAAAACCTTTGATTGATTCTGTAGCAGCGATTCCATGGTTGAGCCGATGTGAAACAAATTGCACCTCACATCCGGCCTAACCTTGACTCGATGATGGACGAGGCGTTTGAGAAGACGGAACGAAAAAAAGTGCAATATGATGATGAATGGGCGGAGAGAAAAAATTTAAAACTTCCGGGTGGCATGCTGAGAGAACACGTGGAGTTCATCAGTTGACGAACGACAGTTGGAATCTCTGGAAGAAAAAGACGGACAGAAGTTGATGAAAGTGTTGCCGGGATCTGTGAAATCATTTGTCGCGGTTCTAGATCCGTGGCCTGGCTTATCAGCGACTTCATTTATTTGAAGAAATCAGCCCCTAAATGCCCTCTGCTTGGACGCAGCTGATTTAAGAATGAAAATAGACTGCTGCTTCAGAGTGATCCTCCATATGGACCGCTCATCTCATCAGGATCCTTTAGAATTCTGCTTGACGTTTCTAGTGACAGATGAATGTTTTTCTTAAAAGTGGGGGGAAAAAAAGTCGTTTTGATATAAAGCATTGAACAAAAAAAAAAAAAAAAAGATTTGTGTGTGTGTGTGTGGAGTTGTAATTCCATAGTGAAGAAATGAAAACAACATTCACTATAAAGCTATTTGTGTGTGTGTGAAATTAATCACAGAACATATCAATCGCAATTAAAATGGATACATAAATGATATTTAAAAAAATCTATTTCTATTTAACAAAATTAAAATTAACAAGTCTCCACTGCCACCAGTTTCAAAAAATATTTACTCCAATGGATTCACCATCTCTTCAACGCTGTCAATTGAAAAAAAAAATCCATTTTCAACAAATTGACGATTTGGAAACAAATATTTAGAACAAAAAAGAAATGAACTGTTGTTTTTCTGCTTTTAAACTTCAATACAAAATATCTGTTAAATGTCCGTAATTCTGATTTTTCATCTCATTAATGCTGCTCTTAAAAACAATCTCATTTTCAACAAAATTGCTGGTTTTGGAAACAAATATTTTGAATGAAAGAAATGGACTGTTGTTTTCTGTTTCAAAACTTCATACTAAATATCTGTTGAATAATATCGGTGTATCTACAAAATATATGCGATTTTGATTTTCCACCTCATCAATGCGTCCAATAAAAAAACAATCCCATTTTCAACAAAATTGGTGGATTTGGAAAGAAATATTTTGAACAACAAAAAAAAAGTATGTTTTTTTTCTTTCTTTTTTTACTTCAAAACTTTATACAAAATACCTATTGATTGTCTGTGATTGTAAAACCTTTATTAGCCTGCCTTAAAAACGAATAGCATTAAGTTTGATACGGGATATTATATTGGCGACATAAATGGAGTATGAAGATGTTGAGTAAAACTGAATATTAGAGATTTTTATCAATATCATAATGAATCAAAACAGTAATTATTTTAGATTTCTTGAAATCGAAATTTGTTTTATTGAATAGCGCAAGCAGTAAACAGAAAAGAGAAGTGCAGAAAAATCTCAGATGGGTGAAATTAACTCCTGTTTTTTTCTATTGCAAAGGGGTGTGTGAAAGAACTATGAAAGATTCTAAAGAGGGAAAGAAAGTTTTGTTTGCGAATATTTCTTTGTATATTTTAGCTTTTGGAAGTCTGCAACCTATTAGCTTATAAATATAAAACTAATCTATAAAGGCATGAAAAAAAAAACTAATATGCATCTTTCAAAGCTGTTAGTCATTGGAAAAAAAACATGTAAATATTTGTCACAACAGGTATTCACTTTGGAACAGAACAGAGCGGGTGTGGTTTAAAACCAGAGCTTGTATTTGAGAATTACAATATGAGCTTGGAAACTTTATGTTGTAGTCTGCTCATATTTCTTGACACATAAATTTGATCGACTGAAATTTAAAATGTGGATTTGTAGTTTTCTTCATTTTTTAGAAGTGGTGGGTAATAAATAGCATTTAATAGCAACTATAGGCAATAAATATCATTTAATAGCAACTATAGGCAATAAATAGCATTTAATAGCAACTACAGGCAATAAATAGCATTCAATCCAACGATATAAAAAAATCATATTTATTTCAAGTTGAAATAAATTACAGGCTATTATTATGTTAAGCTCACATATTGGATAACTTTTTATTTAATTAGAATTACTAAATTTTTGAATTTTCTTTTAGCTTCCTATAATATTTCAAATCCCACAAGATGAAGCCTCAATATTTCCAGGATAAAATGGATAACAAATTTAGTTAATATAATAATAGTGATTGAACTATTTATCGTTTCACCAAGGATATGTGTCTTCCTGCCTTGGGTTTATTCATTTACAAAGCACTTCAAATTTACGACCAATTACATAATTTAACTAAAATATAAGGTTGCTTTTCAAAGTATTTCTTTCTTAGAAGAATCGAACCTGCCGTATCTTTTAGTGTTGCTTTCCAGCGTTTTCCCGATTAGCAAAAGATCCTATGTTCCGCCAGACGTTTATTATGAGTTCCAATTCGCAACAGAAGAATCTGTTGCTGCTCGCATTCCTCGTGTCCCGCGGGATCCAAGAAATGACAGAGCTCCCCCCTGTTTGCTCGTGCGGACTTATTCATGTGTGTAATTAAATTCTTTCTGCAGAGGATCTTGATTGATAGAGTATCCTACCTTGCCTCTCCTTGATTGGTAGAGGAGCCATCTCCTGACTCAGCTGCCCCCTTTGGGATAGGGCACTGGTATTCGCACTTTCTGCCAATGGGGGCGCATCCCTCAATTGCATCGAGGTCCACTTCAGCATATGATAATTCCCATCTCCTTACTGAAACTGAGCTTTCATAAAATTATATAGTATCGGCATTCGCAAATTCTTTCTGTTGTCTATGAGTGTTTTCAGATCAAATACAAAGCTATACAGCAAATCTAGGATTTTTTATTATCAAATCAAAATAAACAGTCTCTAAAATGACCCTTATGCCTTTTCAGTATAAAAATCATACATCATCATCATTTTAATTGATATGTTTTTAATAAAATTTAGGTATTTATCACAAAATTTGTGAATGCAATGTAGTTGGGTTTCCCTAAGTCAATATTTACATTCTTTCTGTAAATGAAAGTTTACTGATATATCAATATAAAGCAGTATGCTAAAAACTATGATTTTTATTATTTAACCACGATAACTGGCCTCTAATGTGATTATTGTAAATTTTAAGCTTTAGAATCATACATCACCATCATTTTAATTTACATATTTTTTAATAAAATTTAGATTTCACAGTAATCACAATGTCAATATCTATATTGACATAGTTTTCTGACATATCAATATAAAACTGCGTATTAAAAATTATGATTTTTATTATTTAATTAAGATAAATATTCTCTAATATGATTCTTACATATTTTGAGTATTTAATAAATTTGTTAAGAAATTTTAATTTTATCTCAACTACAACTTGGAAAAAGTTGTAACAATAAGAGATATTAAATTGATATCACACATAAGTAATATGAAGTCAATATCTAAATCCTTCCTACTGTCAATGTATGTTTTCTGAACAATCAATGCAAACCAGTACAAAAAAAAAAAAATCTGTATTATATATGAGATAAATAGTCACAAACATGATTCTAATATATTTTATTTTAATATATTTTGGATGAATTTAGATTTTACCATAAGTAAATGACAAGAAAATTATATAACAAGCAAGTAATATGAAGTCTATATTTAGATTTTTTTCTAGGATCAATAAGTGTTTTTCAAACTATAGATACAAAGCAATGTTGGGAAAACAATGATCTGTATTATTATATCAAAATAAATAATCAAGAATGTAATTCTAACACATTTGATGTATTTTGAAAAAAGTTATATTTGACCAAAATTAAATGACATTAAAGGGATATTATTAGAAGTGACATAATATTACAAATGAGTAACATAAAAATATCCAAATTCTTTCCATAATCGATTAAGAGTTTTTCAAACTGATGTAGAGATTATGTCTCATTTGAATCTATTATGGAACAATTTCATGGTTTTGAATCTTGGCCAGATGATAAAAATAAGACCCGAACCGGTAATTCAGTCTAATTTAAAGGAGATCTTTCGGCAACACAAAGCCATTAAGACCCACATTATATCATTTTCTATAGATGTGATCGCTCCTAGTAGTAGCATCATCTGCCACAACAAATCCTGTCGATACTGCTACGTTCAGTGGTGGTTGGGTGGTTGAAGAAGTAGTAGCATTGAAGAAGAAGAAGTAGTAACATCAACTTGAAGTGACACTTTTAATAGAGGTAGAGCAAATAAAAATGAATTAGAAAATAAGGTTGAAAAATGAGTAAAAAATGGAAATAATCACATATTCATTTGACTTTTTTTATTAATTAGAAATTTAATATTCTTGCAATCATTACTTTGTTTTCACTTCTTCGACAACTGTCGTGTCTTTAAAATGTTGCCATTTCTGTACTAAAAAAATGGAAAAAGTCTAAACATGATTCGAAATAAATGAGAGTTTTTATTTTGTTAAGGATATCGTAAAAGAAAATCAGCACTGAAGATATGCGACTTGAGGAATATCTATAATTATTTTATAAAATACATTATAGATAATTTTTTAAGGATTCGTTAAATTATTTTTTAAATAAAAAAATTGTCAACATTTAAAAAAATTAAATGCATTGTGATCATAAAATTAGTTATTAAATAAAGAAAGATAAGACAGTCATAATTTAAATTCTGTAATATTTGATTGTAACTTATACAACTTGGAAATAATGAAGCTTGATCGCTGTCATCACATTTAGAATAACAATGCAATTTTATCACTCTTTTACCTGATGAATTCACTTTTTATATCCTTTAAAAAAATCAATTGCTTCACTAGCAAATGGAAAAGAAAAAAAATTGAATAAAATGTGCAGACCAAATAGCAGGAAATTGTAACTGAATGTAGTATTTTAAAATACATTTTTGTTTATTCATTTTTGCTTAAAACTCGATAAATTAATAACAATTTAATATATTCAACTAATTCAGAAAATTTAGTTTGTCAAACTTTTTTATGAATTATTTGAACATTCTGCTTTATGGTATCGTGAGTTTGAAGAAAAATTGATTAAAAAACTATGCTATCTGTTTCAAACAAAGAAATTATATCAGAAAAAAGAAATAAAATGATTAAGGATAGTAACATCTAAAAATATTAAAATGAGAGCTAAAAATAAAATACTTTATTGAAGTATTAAGATAGTTGAAGAATTGACTTTTAAAAATTGATTACAATATTATGAAACATTTCCTCAATTCTTTTTTTTAAGGTTAATTGAGCAGTGGAAGTACGAATAGTATTCATACTTTTTTATTATAAGCAATTCCTATAATTACAAAGCTTATAATAAAATTAAAAATTGATGAATAACTTAAGCAATGATGTAAATGAACTCACATTAGTATTGAAATGGCAGCCACAGCTTCATTTTTCTTTTCTTTTCTTTTTCTTTTTCTTTTTTTTTTTTTTTCATTTAAAGTCTATTTTGTGCATATTAAAATAGGTTGTTTAAAACGTCCTTAAAAAAATGAATTATAAAGGTTCATTATTTTTGCTAGACAATTTTCAGCAATCATCTAGAAGAAAGACATTTTTCAACAGCCTTCGAACAGCTTTGAAATACGGTGCTAGTATAACAAACAAAATGATTGTTTTTATTTTATAAAACGGTGTACCAAACTTTTTATATTCTATAAATCGACATCTACTATCGATATAAACTATAAATCGATATTAAATAAATATACATTTTATTTTTTAGGCTAAGCTAGATTCCTTTAGAGTATTTAAGGCAAAGCTATCTTAAATTTTAATCATCTTGCGATATAAATTTTTCTATCTTTCCAATTCTTTTTTCTATAATACAATGATTCTGGTTTTTTAGTACTTGAAATTGCTTTTTGGATCACAGTTTATTTTATTTACTATCATTTATTTGAAACTAACGATTTTGATATGGGAAGTCTCATATATTTCCCAAAACAATATTGAATAAAATCAATCTCTCATAAATATACCTAGCTTTCATAGAACGATCAATGTAAAACTCGTTTAAGAATATTTAGACCACAGACTGATGTATGAGTTGGTTTCATATGTTAAACCAGTCTTAACTATTCATAACCAGATATTTTTTTTTCTTTTGCAGGTTTATTGAAGTTGGGGTTTAAGGCCACAAGAATCAAATCTTGCACCAAACGCATGATGAATTTCCAATTTTAAAATGAAAATAAAGGTGAGGTTCAAGAATTTTCAGTCAATTTCTTTTTTCCAAGAAGGTAATTTATATTCGGAGTTAAATGTTCTAAATTATTTTTCCTAAACTTAGTGCTCATGTAGGCTACATGATGAACGGTTGTTCTCTTCTGGCTTTAGCGCAAAAGCGTTGCGATTACGAGATCTGATTTATGTAAAATTAAACATTGCAAATCAGATTATTTGAGCTTAACATGATGTTGAGATGACAGAATTTTGAAGTTTTATTGGAAAAAGGATATAGCATTATCGGATCATTTTACAGGTGGTTTGCCAGAGTTGTCTTGACTTGGGCTAGGTTAAGATATATAAAATATAGGTGATAATGTAGTATAATTGCTACATAAAAAGACAGTTTTTGGGGGAGATCTAAATGGATACCTCCCAAATTCCTTTTATAAATCCCAAGATAGTGAATTCTGCTATAATTTCATTCTATCACTGAACTGGTCACTCCGTGATGAAACGGAATATGACGAAGAATCTTCCCCCAATACGTTATTCAATTTCTAAACCACCCCTTAATTTCTCGATCCTCGTTACGGTAACCGAGTTCCAATCCAGATTTGATGGAGAACCGCCGTTCAATTTTCTCTTTCCCTGCCCCTTATATCCCATGTGGGGAAAAAGGGGACGAGCCTGAATAAGTAAATAAAAATAATGATAAAAAGAAAGAAGAGGGTTAGCAAGCGCGAGTGGGGGAAAAAAAGAAAAAGTAAAAAACACTGGCAGATCCTCAGGTGTCCCCGGATTACGAGACGCGCTTGAAAATTCCACTCATTGTCGAATACTCCGGGATTTAGCCCTCTTGCCGAAGATTTTGAGGGAAAAAAAATACATGAGAGGGAAAAGGGAGGTGAAGGGGGGGTTGACATTGCTTATAAAGAAGTAGTTGCTTTGATAGAGCGCAACAAGATAAATAGCATGCTGCACTCACTTCGGAAATTAAAACCATTCCCTTATCAATCAGTTCGCTTAAAGAGGCACGGGGGTGGGCGAACTCAGCTATTTAATGCAGTGTTCCTGTACATGTCCTCTGTCCCCCTACCAGACGAAGCAGCACAAAAGAAGCCTCCCTCCCTTCACACCAATCAGGCAATTTTTTAGGTGGCTTGGCCTCAAGCTGACGACTTGGCGAAGAGATGTCTTTGCAATGAAATCGGGAAATAAATTGCAGTTGACTCACTTAGTTGTGAGGTACTTCAGGATAATGAAGACAGTTGCGCTATCTGAATGTTAAATAGATGGTCGTATAAATAAAAGTTATAGATTTTTGAGTAAAGGTCGTGAGATTAAGAAAGTGGTGTATTACATGGACTGTGATTAATTATCAAAGGAAAGATGAATGCATAGGCATCTGAATTGATAGAAATGAAAAAATAACTATACAGCTGCTAGACAGGAAGCAAAATATTATATTTTTTTAAAAATAAAAATAGCTTGATATCGCAATGGAAAATTCTGATATTACTTTCAGATAACTAAATAGCTAGCAAATAATTTCAATCTAAGTTTGAAATCATATTTGATATTATACTAGATGTTAAATTAAAACAATTGCAATTTGCAATTAATAAGATGCATGTAATATTTCTATTAATAATAAATAAAAAAGTGTGTTTGTTGACCCTATACAGGGTACGTATTACTATCAAATTTTGTTAATATATACTTCGGTATATGGAAATGTTCACCTTAGAACGATATTTTTTGAAATTTTAATTAATTAGTAATTAAGAGAAATTTGATGTTTTTCCGCGATAACTTCCGCTAAATATTACAGCACAAAAATTATTTTTTACACTATTTTTATACTTTATTTCGTTTATTTATTTTTTATTTTTGATATTCAATTTATGAAGACTCAGATTTTTCCCATATTGATTAGGTTTCAATATAAGACAGGATTAATTAAATATTTGAAATTTTGTTGTCCCAAGTATTCGAACTTATTTCAGAATCAAGTAATGATAAAAAAAATTTTGAAATATGCAGATTTTTAAATACAGCTGCTTTTTACAGTGATACATTTAGATGTATAAATATATAGACAAAAAATTTAGATTTTAGCACAATGAACATACGGTTTAAGGCTTCTAAAATAATATGAATGCTGCTGTTGTGACTTATGGCACTTTACAAGCCCGCTGACAGTTATCTGTTTAAGTCGAGTGAGCGTCTCTTGTTTTTTCAGGAACGGCAACTAGGGCCAAGAGAACGACTTAGCTGCTTCATGCGTCACATTCACTTGCACAACCCCTTTTTATAGGGGGCACATCCACACACCTCACAGATAGAACACAGAAGAACAACCATGCCCGAACCGGGACTCGAGCCCGGGACGTCCAGATCACGGGGAACACGCGCTACCCCTATGCCAGGACGCCAGAAGCATGAGTAATATATCCATTCGAATTTGAAGTTTTAAAAAACATTTTGCTGAGAAAGCTATTGATATAATTATACAAATTATTTAAATGAAATTTTTTTCAACCAATAATTTAGATGGACTGATGTAATCGTGAAAAAGATCTAATAAAGCTTCATTATCTAAATTAAAAGTTGGTTGGCATAAATTTTTCTATGATATAAATTCTTATTGTAAATAAAGATTTTTTTTTAAGGGCATTTTAAAATGAACCAACTTTAATGACGAGTTAATGCATATCAATTAGAATGAAAAAATACTTCGGAAACTTCACAAATGACACAAATTAAACAACATTGATTAAGATTAAGATTACTTTCTTTAAAATATAATTAATAGGTACGCATGATTTTTAAGATAAGCGAAATCGTTTGTAGATAAAAAGATTGATTTAGTCTGATCAAAATTTTAAATTACACAGCCAATGCTTTTTTTTTCTTCCCAGAAACTTTAAATGGCAACATCAATGAATATGAATGGCAATGTATAGCAGTTGGTCAAACCATGAACACCAATATTGAAGAACATCTATTCCCTACTGAATGTTATGAAAGTAAGTCAAATTAATATATTCATTCTTATGAGAATGAAAACCGCCAAAATTGTAATATATTTATTACAATATCACATTACTATTCAGTAATAAGCTCCAGTAATGTAGATAATAAGCTAATGAGAAATTTAAATAAAATATACAACAAATTATACAATATCACATTACTATCCAGTAATAAGCTCCAGTAATGTAGATAATATGTTAATGAGAAATTTACATAAAATATCTCCATTAATTTTAAGAAAATAAAATGTTTTTATAACTTAAACCTCTTTGTAACAGTCCCTATAATATAATTTTTAATTGATAATGCTTAAAAGCTGAATATTATCTGCAATCTGCAATGTTGTGAATGCGTGATGAAAAAAAAAAAAAATCGTTCAAAACACTATCAAGGACAGATAACTAGATCTTGAATTACCAAATTTGGAACTTAGTTATTTCCTCGGTAGAAAATGCTTTTTATTCAAAATTTCAAATCGGATTTTTACTGAAATAACCAATCAAAATATTAAAGCTTTTTATTGAAGTCAGTTTTATTTCCATTCATTTTTTCTCTAACTTTAATAAATTTTTAAAACCATTTTTAAGTATATTTTACAACAAAGTTCTGTATTTGTTTAGTTGATGGATTTAGTTACAAGATGCGTGTTTTATCAATACGAAACACATGCATCTTTAGTTTACTTTCATGCTTCTTTATTATCTATTTTTGTTAAGGAATAAAAATATTAAAATTTATAATTTTGGAATAAAATTTAAATTATAAATTCCAAATAAAGAATCTGAAATCATAAAAATAATCGACTTCAAACCTTTTATAAACAAAAAGACATAAGAAGAGATATTCTTAATAATCAATGCGATTTAATTTCTAAATTTATTGGAAATCGTGAAGGATTTTCAGTTTCCACTTAGGAGAAGTTTTTCGTTAATTTAACATATTGCAGAAATCAAAGAAATATGAACAATTAATATAAAAGTACTTTTAAAAATGACTGTTCAGTTTAAGAGTAAAATATAAAAGAATGCAATACATTTTATTGATGCAGAATATTGGTAAAGGTTAGATACAGCTGACTTTAATCCGTTAAATGTTGGCAAACAAAGCTATGTGTCGTTTGTGTTTTTTGCTGCCTCAGAATTTCTTATGTTTTGCTAAGCGCGATTTTTTTTACATGCATTTATTTTTCTTACTGGTGTGTTTGTCTGAAGTATAATTTACCAAAATATATTATTGGTACAAAATACTTGTAAAAGTTAGCTAATAAATTGTTATATGTTGTCTGAAATTGTTGTATGTCGTTAGTTATAATAACTGTTAAATCGAAATTTTTATTCGTTTTGAGGATTGTAATTTTTGGCAAGTATTTTAATAGCGCTTTTAAACTTCACTGTTATGAATATTTATCGTACGCCAAATTTGGCAAAACATTTTATAATTGCAAAATATTTGTAAAAGCTTTCTATATCTTATTTCAAACTGTTGCATTCTGCCAGCAAAGGTCATATGTTCTCAGCGGTACCAACTATTATATCAAAATTTCATGTCTTCCTGAGTGTGATTTTTGACATACGAAATTATTTCAGAACCAATGATTACAACTGGATATCAAATTTTTTCCTTCAGTTTAAACATTTTTCAGATTGCGATAGTATACTTTTTTTACTAATATATATTTATTTTACTTTCCTTATAAATAACTAAAGACATATAATTGCTTTTCTTATTCAATCAAAATAAAATCCTATGCCATAACTAAAATTCCAGGTAGGTTAAAACACACACACACCTAAAGGCAGAAAGCATACTTTATATTCCCATTCCACTTTTGACGGCTTCCGTCTACCATTAATTATAATTTCACGCTTATCGTTTCGTTTCAGAGACAAGCTCATCTACCAGAATTTCCTATTCTTCATCTTTGTGGGTGTGCTATGATATCATTCAAGAATGGAGTTGCATATTGATGAACTCACTGAGAGACTTTCCAGCCACCCTAATCACCAGAACGAGGTAAAAACACTAAACTCTCGCTTATACCAGTCTCGATCGGTGATAATGTGACTTCGTGGCAACAATGCGGTGATCTGCTAGATGACCTTGCACTAATTCGATCCTGATCACTCCCGGACGAAGTTGATATGGAAACATTAAATGACACATTGTAATTTAAACCATTACCACTCCGCGCTGGCCGAAAGATAATGGATGTTTCAACACGCACGATGGTCATTTGTAAAATAATTCTTCTTTCAACTACTTCGTCTTAATCTAAGCTAATTATGCTCTGTGTTTTCGTTGCCCACCTCTTACTGAATTCAATTTTTTTTTTCAATTGATTTTATTAATGCCATTTTTTTAAATTTTTTTTTGTTCAATAATAATTTTTAAGGGAAAAGGTTTGAACTTCGACATCTCCGTTTTTGAACGAGTTATCTTCTGCTGATTATCATTGGCTCGCGAGTGATTAATGTCCTGCCCGCATGAGAAGTTGAGAAGGCGCCATTAATCAACGATCGGTTTTCAATAATGCCACTGTGCGCTCACGTTCGCGAAAGTTCACATAAAAGACTTTTCTGAAGGATATTCATTATTAATTTGCTTAACTCGGATGCGATTAGCTGGGTTATTAAAAAGAGATCTTATGTAGCTGCTTCGATGATAAGCATAGAAGAACTGAAAGGAAATGGAATCTCTTCGGATATGTTTTGGAACATTTGTCATTCACTGGAATTATCATTTCATGCACTTTTAATATACGTTATCTAAAATGATAAATTTCAGCATAGAAAGAAATTGGATTGTTGACAGCGTCGTCTTGAAAGTTGATTTATTATTATTTTTTTTTCGTATTTATAGTTAATCATTCACAACTGGTAATTTTCCTGTCATTTTTATTATTGTAATCATTAAGAAATAAAGCAAACGGTATGTAGAAAAACATTGCGAAGGACCTGGCGTCTTAAGCCTACAGAAACAGTTCTAGCCGTAAGGATATAAAAATTAAGTAGAAGTCTAATCATCTTAAATCTATAAAAAGTAACAACGTTAATTTGAAAAATAGGCTTTCCTTTCACAGAATATCACTATTGGTATTAAGAGGAAATATCGGTGGCTTTTCTTTATATTTAATTGATAAACCTGGTGTTGGTTAACACCAGGAAAGGATTAACATCTTTCCATGTATAATATTCTTAAAGTAAAAATTACTTTTGTAAAAAGTATTATAATATAACATATCCTTTTATTGAATTTCCAATTATTGAAATTAAATATAATCTCAAAATTACGTTTAGTTCGATTAGATTAATAGATCTTTTTTTAGGGTACTTGAATGTTATTTTAAGACAAACTGCGTAATTTTTTTGTTCAGACGAGGAAAGAGATATCTTAATATCTTCTAGATACTTCCAATATAGAAAGAGCATTTGATCCTGGAAAGATTTGATGTGTACCGAGTCCTCATACATAGCTTAATTGGTGAAACAGAATCTCGAATCATAGCAACCCACTTTAAAAATAAACTCAATCTTGGCTACCATTTGGCGACTTGGCGAAGAATATGGTGACAGTATAAGAAATGTTCAAGAATATGCGAGAATCTTGGAGATATCTCTATTACGACTCGAGTTCCAACGCTTATTCTAGAAGCTTCTTTAATCTGTTATAGAAACTACGAAAAGCCAAGTGGCAGAATTGAAAAGTCATTCTGTAATGAATAATGATGAAATGAGTTGAGTTCAAGAAAGTAGTTGAGCAAATCCTCTCAAGAGAATTCTCTCTGAGAACTTTGGGGTTTTATGGTTATTTATTATCGATTTGCTGCTTATGTGGTACTGTTTAATGCGAATACTCTTTTGCATTTGCTTCGTCTGTTTTTAGCGATTTTGCATTCATGTTTCCATGCTGATTAAAGCGTTTTCATATGTTGTTAAGCCTGTTGAAGTTTCTATCTTCCGCTTGCCAGGTGGATTTTCGGATATTTTCCATAACAATATATTACTCTTGATTAGATTAATCCATACCGGATTAATCTCTTAGGCAATTAAAGTTCTGTACCTTTAACCTCTCTTTCTTTCCCAGCTTTTAAAATAAATATTTTTTTAAAAATTTAAATTTAATATTTAATTAAGCATTTTTTTAAAGTAAAATGAATGAAAGCCGAAATTAAAGGAAAAGAAAAACATTTGATTGCGGATCCTCTTTAAGAGAGCTAGTTTACTTATTTCGAAAAAATATTTAAAATTTGAATTTAAACGTATAATTTTAAAAAAATGTTTAAAAAATATTATGTTTTAACATAAAAAATACAATTTTTTTAAACACAATCTGTATGTTCTAATACAAAAGTTTGTCTGTGCACAGAATATTATGTTTCATTCACACAATTGAATTTAAATAAAAAAGAAAGAGTTTTTGTATAAGCGAATTTGTAAATGCTTTAAAAATCCAAAAAATAGTGATATGAAATTTAAACCATGCTTGATTCAATGCAAATAAGTTCTAGTACATAGTCTTCCTAAATAAAATAAATGCACAAAATAGAAATACTTTGAAAATTCAGAAACAAGAATTAATGAAAAAATCTCGAGACTCCAAATTTGTGCACACCAAAGTAATTGCTCACCTTGCCTATTCGGTAATTTGGTTTGGTATATACTCATCGAAAATAATGTAATTTCTAGGGGAAAAGACACTTATTCAATAATATATTATGCACGTACGTACCTTCCAAACAATTTTTAAAAATTATAAATGCAAAAGAAAGAAAGTGTCTTGTGTTCGAGTATATTCCAGGAAAATCTTTCTCCATATTTTTCCTCTATGAATGCACCATGCCGTGAATTTTAATGAAATGAACTGAAAGGAATACAAAATTAACCTCTGCTTTGAACTTAACTTGTCCGTCGCTTTTTAAAAAGAACAAAAACAAAAAAATAAAGAGATGATGCGTTTTTGAATACCACCTCTCTTCAAAAACATAATTTCCAAAAGAGAAATAAGTATATTCTTTTCGCGATCATTAATATAAAATTTTCCATCTCTTTTTAAGTATACGTATTGTTGAAAAATAATAATAAACAAATGAAGATAAAAAAAAAAAAGAAGAGTGGAATAGATGCCGCTCAAACTTTTCCTTCCTTGATTAAGAAAAAAAGATAACGATCAAATTTACGCAAAAGTCGCATCTGTTTGGGAAACTTGGGAGGCGGACTTTGGACCAAGACTTAACTGTGCGCGTCGCGTGCGAGAAGGTGTTGAAACGTTGAAAACAAGCGGCTAACGTTGTTATTAATACGTTATTAGGCTCAAGTCATTAGTTCGAAAGGTGCATTATTAGCTGACGTTACATGAAGGGAATTAGAACCGGCGGCGGATAACACATTAGCAACACCTGCCGCGATCCTAGCGCCACCCTACGTGGGACTTGATTAAACTACTGTTCGATGCTGCCAGCGGAAATGGTAAAACAGGTAGGTCTGGGATATTAGCAAAAAATATACATTAAGGATTTTTTTTCCTTCATAAGATGATTATAATATGCAAATAATTAATATATATTGATAAAAAATGTTGAAGGGAGGAAGTCTTTATTATATAAAATTCGAAGTGGGGGGGGGGGGGAGAATTTGTTGCTGATTTATGTTTTTTATTCAATGTGATTTGTCAATACTTTAATTTAAAATTTTAAAAATGATTTTGAACTTTTTTCTGAAATGATTAATGATTTATTGATATCCATTTTTATATCATTTGTACATGAGTTCGAAGCACTATTTTTTTTTCATGTAAAATATATTTGTAAATATAAATTTGCCATTTATCAAGTTTATTTTTTAAATATTATAAGAATTTCATCTGTTGTTCCATGATAGGAACTTCTTCATTTTGATTAAATAATTGTTGCATGTTTGTTATCAATATTTTAATATCTTTTCATTCTGATATTTAAAAAAAAACAACATAGTTTGTGCAAAAAAATATTCAAATTTTGATAAACAGATTTTTAAATCTATTAAATAAAAAGTTTTAAAAATATGAATATCAAAGCGATTTACTTTATTTCTTTAGTGATTTAAAGTTGTTACAGTGTAAAATAATTTAAAACCTTTGCAATATTTTTTTTAAAAAAAAGGTGATTTTTTTTTCCTTTTTTTTTGTGTAGAAAAAAATGTAACCCCAAAATCAAAAATCTAAAATTAAATAATTGAAAGAAAGAGATAATTAAATTAGAAATAATTATTTTAAAAAATTTAGTGAGATTTTCTAAGTTAAAAAGCTAAAGACCTAAAAGGACCTCTGAGAAATTTCCTCGTTTGTTTGTTCATTATTTCATTTCATGTTTGTTATATGAACCTATTGTGGGTCATAACTGACAGCTGAAGAAACACTGAACAAGTTCAATATGAGCCAAACTCAAACTAAATCTTTTGAAATCACAATAAATCTTTTAAAACTTTTTGAAATTTAGTTTGATCGGGAGAAAACAATTTTAAAAATTGGATTTCACGCCTGTCAGTTTTTCTATAGTAAAGAACAATTTTTTATTATAGTATATTTGGTATATTGAATTATTGATTAGAGCAAGATGGTTAGAATTAAACTATTTCTAATCAGAATAGTTTAGATAAAGAATAAACAGTCATAAGAACCTAAAATATGCCTTTTCAGAACATAAGAAGACGCATGCTACAAAAAGCGAAATATGGAGGAATATAAACTGACAATTCCCAGAATAACGACGTCTGAATTACAAGAATTCCTTCATCACCATATAATAATGCTTTCATATCAATAATGCATATTAATTATGAATTTTAAATGTCATAATAAGCACTTGATGTTGGCAATATTATATGCAGAATGCAGAAATACTGTTTAATTTGTTCATCCAGGTGCAGATAAAGGCAAAATAATAATAATAATAATTTTTACCCGTGTTGTGTGTTCTGTTCTTCTCCTGTGAGTAGGTACGATTAACAGTGTACGAATATTTAATACTTTTTTACGAATATTGATGCTCTTATAGCCAGTTGTTTACGCACTTATAATACCCTCAATAGTCATGTTTTAATTCTAACCCTCTTGCCCTTTTTTCAACGAAAGGATTTCATTTTCAGTTTTTGCAAAAATTAATATAGATATCATCATGTAATAATGAAATAAGAAATCAAGTGTTTTTCCTAGCAGAATTGCCAAATTAATAATAATAATTTTTAAAAAAGCACATTGTCAGTGCATGACAATACTTCATTCTTAGATATTTCCATTACATGAGTTTTTTTTAAGCGAATATATCTTCATAAGATTGTGTTAAGTAACATCAAAAAGTGTTATTTTGTATAAAAATAAAGTTAATTTATGGCACCTTTATTAACATTATATGCTGCATAATTAAAAATTCATCTGAAAAAACAAAGATATAAATCCTTTTAATGATTGATGACTTTCATCAGAATTCTACGATGCCTTGAAATTATTGACTGATTAATTTAAAAAAAAAATTAAATTCAACGAACAGTTTGGTCCTAATTTTCCAACTGATAATTCTAATTACAATAAATAAATTAAGTGCCCCAAACAAATTTTTTAACCATTTTTTTTTTAGGTTTTGGGGAATTTTAATTTAATTCTATTCATTAACATAATTGAGTAAAAATTACATCACTCATATGTAGCACTTAATAATTCATATCTGTAATGATTTGAAAATTTTTTTTTCATGTGTCATAATAATTAATTTTAAAATTTCACTAAGAATTAGTGAGAAAAAGTCATGTCATGATTTCTTCTTACATCATTTACTAAAATTTAAGACGCCTAATCATAGAAAAGTGAAATGCTTCATATAATCGATTTTTAGCAAGCAAAACGTCTTGTAAATTTATTTATTCCTAGCTCCTTATCTAGGCAGGGAGGTTTCTTTTTCGAAAAAAGATTGATGAAACCGCTGTCAAAATGTTCATTCGTCAGACGTTGAAAAATCGCACCTCTAATCAATCAAAGAATTTGGCTGTGAAATGGATATCAAAAGACTGATTATTTTCTTTAGAAAGGCGAATCCGCACGTTGTAAACTCCGTAAACTTCCAAACCATTGGCTGTTTTAAATTCACCCTTTAAGTTGCAGATATTTTAGTGCGATAACCTTTGCTTTGAAAAAATATAACAAAAAGTTTCTTTTGGCAATTGAATCTAGGGATATTGATTAATGGTTTTGAATAATGATGTTTTAAAATTTATTGATTGATTATCTTCCAATTGATGCCCTTGAAAGATCGTATGAGTGAACGGATGGAAAACATAGGTTGGCGTCCTATTAAATATAAAAGACGCAGATAGAACGAGCCAATTGCAGCTAAACTTGAGTTAAGGTGATTCTTCATATGGCAAATTTAAAATATTATCAATCACACATTTTTTTCTATATTTAATCCATAACAAATCTTTAAGAAAAAATTCATGATTAATTTCACCTTAGATTTTGAAATGGAATCATTTTCTGAAACAGCAATGCATACGTTTGTAATTTGCAATCATTATTTGTTGAAACTGAGTCAAGTTTTATTTCAAGTATAAATTTAACGTCTAATCATTGCTACTTTATTATAAATAATGTTTAAAGTGGCAAAAAAAAAAAAATTAATATTATCTCTTACAGAGAAAAGGATATTGAAATTTCAATTGATTAAAATCTATATAGATTCTTTTCATATCGCCAATAGATGTTAAGTCGTCAATACTATTTTGGTGACCTAGCATGACATGAGGAGATAATAACAAGTGGATTTCAATCGTTTGAAATTTCTGATTTACGTTCTTTACACTATGAACGCTGATACGAGCATTATAAAGGTTTAAACTACCTTAATATTCAAATTTCTTGACGTAACATAGTCATGGTTGATTCTTAAGCCTAATTCACTAATTGAATTCACCTAATTTTTACCAATTTAATTCGGAAATTACTGAAAACATTAGATGGAACCATAGAGATACTTATAAACCATAGAGATCAATTTGACCTCTATGTTTTGCTGTGTACGTGTAATACGAATGCTATGTAATGATTGTTTTGTAAGGTTGAAAGAGTTGCAAAACTCCTAGATAAGTCCACCTCTATTTATTTTATATAATACTAGCCGCCTTTGGCGACCAGCCGGTTCGCCAATCTTAATGTTTGTTAAAATTTTAATAATTAAATATTTTATGCAATTCCTACTTTAATAGCTTCTTCATCAAAATAGTTTAAAACTTCAAATTTTGATAGTCATATAATTCACTCATAATATTATAAACGCCTTCAGTCGTATATGTCACGTAATATGTATCTCCCTAATTTTATGTTAGCTCCCGTAGAATTTATACTTTCAATTAAAGAGGAAAGGATTAATCTGCAATTAATATAATAATATTTTTTATTGAAACAAAGTATTTTTTTGTAATATGATTACTGAAAACAGTCATTGAGCGTTTAAACTTTATGGGCACTAAAGAATATCTTTCTTAATTTATGTAATATTTCAAGAATTTGTCAACAAAATTTTCTCAGATTCATCATGACCAGATCGATTAATTAATAATGTTTAATTTTAAATGCATCAAACACTAAGAAAATAATACGAATCGTTTAAAATAATCGGTTGAAAACGGGTTAAAAAAACTACTTAAAAACGATGGACTTAAAATTATAAGCATATACAAAAAATATATAACTAACATAAATACACTTTAATTACAAAAGCATGCAACTAATCTAAAAATAATTTAAATCATCCGTCGATAACGGTTGTCATGTCAACAATCAGAACACAATGCGCATGCGTGAATTTTCAACGCCAGTTACGGTAACGCAAATGCGTGAGTTTTTCTACGCCAGTTGGGGTAACGCTATGCAGATTAGAAATTTTTAATTTCCTTTATTCTGTTTTCTTTTAATTCAAAAGTACTTCAGAATGAATCTGAAAGATCGATTCATTAACAATGTTTTATTTTAAATGCATCAAACACTAAGAAAATAAACAGAATCGTTTGAAATAATCAACCGAAAAATCTTAAGCCTAGCCTCATCACTATTGGGGAAAAAACACTGAACCCTTACTCATTTAGCGGTGGGGAAAATGAAAAGATTTTTTTGGCGGAAAGTTAGTTTTTAATTAATAATTAAAATTCTAATTAAAAATTCAAAAAAAGGGACCCCAGGTGCACATTTCCGACCTCCAAGATATACATGCACCAAATTTGGTAGCTATAGGTCAAATGGTCTTTTCTGTAGAGCGCCAACACACACACACATTGAGCTTTATATATAAGTATAGATTATATTGCCATATAAATATTTTCAAATGAAAAATCTTTGTGTTAAGACATACTCTGGATGTGAGAAACTATTCAATGTATGCAGATTTCTTTTGCATTAGAAACTCAATTTCTTTTATAATGAGGTAATTTCGTATGACTCTAACTTCAGTTTAAAAACATTTTATTAAATAAATTAAATTGTCCAGCAATAATATTTTTATAATAAAATCAAAATTTAATTTTTTTTATATAATATGTTCTTTACTGTTTTTATGCTATTGTTTTTTAAAAGTTTTATATACATCATATACTGGCTAAGGAATATACTGTATACTGTCTATATTCGTCAGTCTTTTTCAGAAACTTTGTGGACATAATTATCAGTTTTTGAATGCTAGGAGGCGGTTTATTGATTTTAAAAATGTTTTTTTTAAAGCCTGATAGGTATTTTTGAAATTTATTACAATAATTAATTTTCATCAATGTGGCATTTGTTTTATTCAAAACTCGCTAAATTACTAAATAAGATTGAAATTACTTGTAACTTTGATTGAAAACATTTTTGTGGTATGAATACTACAACATTATCTTACTTTAAAAATATTTTTTCCTGGGCATTATTATTTAGTTACTATTTTAAAAATAATGAAAAATGGGAGACTTAGAAAATGCATTATACTAAAACAACCCTAAAATGGAATTAAAAGGTATAAACCACACTTCAAATATTAAAACTTTTGCAAATATTTATTTATATTTTTAATTATTACGAATTAATTATTGAATTTTATGCATAGGATCTATAATATTTCTAAAACAAGAGGAGAAAATAAATTTTATATTAAATATTGCATGAAAAGTTTGATATCTAGGCGCATGCATTAATATAAATCCAAATTGAAAGGCATATCGCTTAATTTTACGATTCATAAGATATTGAATAAGCAGAAATGCTTGAAACATTATTTTGACTACCACCTATTATATTCATTTTATTTCCATAAAATTTCATTTCTACAAACTTTGTAGTTACCCTCAGAGGATTCGTCAAATAATTGAAACAATAGGATAAGTTCAGTTAGTTTTGCCTCAGTTTATTTTTGTTGAGAGTTAAGTAACATGGAGTTCAACTAATAATGCAAATCCTCATAGTCATGCCTTTTTCGAACTTTGTTTAATTATTTTGCTATTTTCATCAAAGATTAGACATTTTTGGTTTTGTTTTACAATAAAAACATATTTTTTATTAAGATTTTGATCATATAAAGCTAATTCAATTTGATTTGGAAGGCAAACTTTCCACTTGAGAACTCCATGGGAGCTATTATATTTTTGAACTATGACGATGAAAGTGGCATTGAATCCCTTACCTAAACTTCCTGATTATACATAAGATTGTACATAAGAATTCATTTTTAGATTTATAAAATTGCAATCATAATTTTCAAGCAAATTAATTGATATTCCTTATTCATGCTTTTGTGCATCAATGTTCAATACAGAAGACAATGGGATTTAAGTACTGTAAAGCCTTGATTATTCGATCTGAATGGGCTCTCGCTTAACACGGATGATCCAAAACCCGGTTAACCGATATCCAATTTTATATTGATATATTTTCTTTTGGCAAGACTTACCAAAATTGTATATTGAAACTAAATCCTCAAATATTGCCAATTATATACATTTTGATAAATCCTTTATTAGTAATCAAATTATACACATTTTGGAAAATTAGTTTCAATAAAAGGATTTTTTAACTAATTTTCGCTGCTTCATTTCCTATTACGGATGCTTCATTTCCTTCTTTTGAAGCAGCGTGCTAATGTAAATATGCTTTAAATATGTTGACTTTAAATGCGTTCCCTACATGAAACAGTCCCACACATTTAAAATACCATTTTTATGGAAAAAGCACGGAATTTGTTGCATAAGAATGCATAAGATGGATGGATAAGAATGCAGAGATGCATAAAAATGGGATTATGTTTTCATTTTTTTTCTGTCTAAATAATTTCTTGAGTTATAAAATGTCACATCCTGAAAAGACTTTTTACCAACTTTCTCTCTGACTGGCTCTACAGCCACATATAGGCTGAGTCAGTGTAGGCTTTTCCAGCATCTGCGTTGTGAAAATTGTTTTTCATGTCAGCTTTGGCATCCTAATCTGAAAAAAATTCAGGATTTTATTAAAGAATAAATGACTCAATTCTATTTCCTGGTGTAAGCTAATTTAATCAGGATCTCGAGTGAAATAAAAAAAAAAATTCTAGAGTAGTAGTAGAAAAAAGATATTGACTTAAATTTTATTGTCAGTATTATTCTCTGATTTTATAATCTCAAATTTGTATAAAATAAGATAGATAATATAAAGAGTTTGTAATAGATACTGAAGATGATTAATTATTGAGAAAGGAAATAAATTCTACTCAACTTCAAATAAATTTGCAACATAAATAAGATAAAGAACTAATGCTAGATATTGAATTATTCCATGTTATTCCGTTTCTGTTATTCTATGCTAATTATTACGAACATAATTTTATTCTATTCTACTTGAAATAAATTTGTAACATAGATAAGAGAAAGAGTTTACATTAAAGATCGAAATCTGTTATTCCAAGTTAATTATTACGAACGTTTTTTTATTTTTTATTCTGCTCTACTTGAAATAAATTTGTAACGTAGATAAGACAAAGAACTTATGATATATATTGAAATCTATTATTCCATGATAATTATTACTAACGATATTTTATTCTGCTCTACCTGAAAAAAATAAATTTGTATCGTCAATAATACAAAGAATTCACATTCGATATTGAAATCTGTTATATAGTACTAATTATTACGAAAGAAATTTTATTCTGCTCTATTTGAAATAATTGCATTTCCAAGAAAACGACTAAACAACAATTCTTGCATTTTCTGTAACTCATTAGCATTGACTTTAATTCATTTGGCCACTGGAGATTTCACTTATCCAAATCTTTGGCATATCGCAATTAAAAACAAACAAAACAATCAGAAGAGGAAAGAGATCTATGATGAAAACAGAAAAAAAGGAGGGTAAAATAAAAAATTGGGAGAGAGAAAGAGAAGATCACATCGGAAGACAAGAAGAAACCACAAATCCGAATCCGCGGGGTATTTAGCGAATGGAAGGAAGGAACAAGAGAGAGAGAAGGAAAAAAAAAAAAAAAAGATTTCTCGATGATTGAAGAGGCAACCAGGGACAGGAAAAAGAAAGATGAAAATGATGGAAAGAAGGAAATCGAGCAAGATGAGAGGCCAAGAATAAAAAGAAATGGAAGAGAAGGAAGAAACTTTTTAGGTGGCAGAGAAATCGGTCCAAAATGTCTGGAAGCTTGTCGGTCAAGAGAGCGAAGCGGTTTGTGTCCTAATATTGATCTTGCGCCCTCTTTTCTCGGTAAAGAAGCCCCCATCCTGCTCCAGAGGATATATATTTTCCCAGCGCCGACCCCAGACCGAGAAATAGATTGGGCAAAGGAAAGATTTCTACGGGATATGAGACATTGTGGCTAAGTGTACATGCCCGAAGCAGTCGGCCGGAAGACTCCTGGCCTAACTTGCGAACGCTTCTTTTTGCTATTGGAGTTCACGAATGGATGGTTTTTGCGTCAATATAGGCGTGGGTCTGACACGCTAAAAACTTTTTCTTCCAGAGAAAAGTTTGACCCATCCCCTTGCTCTTTAAAACTTTAGAGAAAAAAGATTATAACACTTGTACTAATGGAATGTACCATTGGACGATCAATTGCATCTTTTTTTTCTTCTTTAATCTTCTGAAGTTTAGCTCTTCTTGTGAAACTAGAAAATCTTCTTGAGGACAGTTGTATCATGACACTCATGTCGTTTTTAATGCAAACATTGCGTTTTATTCGCTTTGTAATTGGTAGATAGCGAGTCACCTACCAATAATATTTGAGGTTTGTTTTGAAAGTATTGCTTAAAATATTTAATGAACATTAATATTAAGTCATAGCATTTGACAGCAAAATGGTAAAGAAAAAAAAGCTTTAATTGGCCCCAAATTAACACCAAATTAATTTAAACACTATTAGTTGTTAATTCTACTTTTAGGCATATCATTTGTGGCGACATTAATGAGTTGTTTTCCGGTTTGTTTACCGGTTTTGAGAACCGAAAACTTTTTGTCTTTCGACTAGCAATCGTCTGAATACCTAAGCAATACACGTGGTAACCCCGCATTGCCTTTTTAAATAGTAATGGGTGTCCAGCGATATCAGGTGAAGAAAAAAATGCAAGGGAAGACCGTGAGAGAATCTGCCAATTTGAGAAGAATAGTTTATCGCGAAACTGTTACGTCGGCAGCAAAACAAAAAACATTTGTATAATATTTAGATATTATAGATCTGAGCAAGGAATGTTGTGGGGCTTTGAGTTTTGAATCGGAATTAGGCCGTTCAGTAAGCGTATGTTATCATCACGGGAAGATTAAGCTTCCAGCACTAAGCAAATGGGCCAAAGGAATTTAAAAACTTGCTAACTGGAATAACGAATATCATATACAGTAATGGACAACATCAGGTTGGTGAGCGAAAGCGAGTTGAGGACAAAGACCCCCCCCCCCCAAATAAAAAATAGAAATAGAAAGAAAAAGTTATTAAATACATGTTTTGACACTGCTAAGGTTTTTTTTTTTTCAGTGCCATCATATAGTAAATCATCATACGTGAAGCCCCTCCTTCTAATATTATTTAGATTTAAAAAAACACCCTAAAATAATTTCTCTTAACAATTAAAACTTTGACTTTTAAATATGCCTGATATTCTTTTACAGTTGTAAACTCGATTTAATTAGGAACCATTTCAGCTGCAATGCTTTGATCAGATACTGTATATTTTTTCCAAACTGTTATCCATCTACAAAAAAAAAAAAAGCTAAATAACCAAAACTATCAGAATAGGATATACTATTAATTTTGTAATATATAGTTACAGCAAAAATCAATGCATTAAAACATTACTTTCGAACCTAAAATCTTTCTCACCGAAAAAGTTCTTATTATGTATTGTCAAAAATAATTATTTTTGACATAAAAGAAAAATATTATTTATAAGTATAGTTCTTGAGTTATTATTTGGTTATTCTCTTAAAAGAAAACAATCTTGAATATCAAAATTTGTTGATATTTAAGCACGTGGGTTCACTGCAATTCTAATCGAATTTTTCCTGAAAATTCCTACTTCCTGAAGGCAGCTAAATGACTATTTAAAAGCATAATTACTGTAACATAACTTAGGAGATGTAGAAATACTAACATTTTTAGAAAGTTGGTTTCCGTTTTGTCATTTAAAATTTGCTGTGGAAATAAGTCTAGCCAGTTTAGGTTTGCGTCCGTTAATTTCGGTATTTAATTATTAACTTTCTTTAGAGTACCTAAGGCTTTGCAGAAAGATATTATAACATTGAGCCATTATGAGATATTGAGGGCGACATGCTTGAATGGGCATTTAAGTGACATACCATAACACTTCTGCAGTACGACTTTGAAATCTTCACCAAATAAAATTTTTATTAAAGTTTCAAAAAAAAAAAAAATGCAAGGAAGTGCAAGTTTCCATCTTCCAAAGTATGTCTGCGCAAACTTTGCTAATGAATGCTTACGTTCTATTATTTATTAGAAGAGTCATACGTTCACTATTCCAATGAAGATGCTCAGTGAACTTGATGTTTGATCGAGGAAAGTCTTCTCCACTTGATGTTTGATTTCAAAGCTGCTTCTAGACAACAACAACCTCACTTTTCTCTTCGAAATTTAATTCAGGCTTTTTACTAACAGTCCATTTTATAAGGTGCACGCTTTCATCTTCCAAAGTACATCTGAGACAACTTTGTTAACAAATGCATATATTCCATTACATTATTAGAAAAGATATACACACACTATTTCAGTTATATACGGAAGATATTCTTTGAGCTTCTTATTTGATCAAGGAGAGTTTCTCCATTTGTTGTTTGATCTCAAAGCTTCTTTTAGATCAAAACAACCTTACTTTCCTCTTCAAAATTTAATTGAATCTTTTTACCAATAGTCCATTGTATAATGGCATAATAAAATTAATTTCAGTAGTATAAATAAAAATATGTCGAACTTTTAAGCGATCAAAATTTTTAACACGAATCTGGAAGGCCTTAGAATAAGCCCATCTTGGAAAGAAAAGAAAAATGTTAAATTAAATTTAAAAAGTAAAGAAAATAAAATTTATAAACAATATAAAAAGCTAAATATTATTAAAAAAAGCGGAAAGAGAAAGAAAAAAACATAAATAATATTCTACTATTTTTGTTTTCTGTTCTTTTTTTTCCCTACATAAGTTTAGTTTCATTTG
This sequence comes from Argiope bruennichi, assembly GCF_947563725.1. Lineage (NCBI taxonomy): Eukaryota > Metazoa > Arthropoda > Arachnida > Araneae > Araneidae > Argiope > Argiope bruennichi. Next base: position 101,762,518 of record NC_079158.1, read on the forward strand.
ACGAAATTAGTATAAAAGTTAGAAAGAATTTCGGAGAAAAGACACGGTTTTTATTATTTAAATCTTGTCATAATATTAATTAATATAAAATAAAAAAAATAAAAAAAAATCCTGGACAATTTTTTTCAATTTTGGAATACTTTTCCAATCCGGCACATTGGAGATAAATTTTTATCACAAACTCTGATGCCCAGTTAATCCGAGAAGTCTGATCCTCCTTGAAATACTAACGTGCTGTTATTTCTTCAGAATATTAAAATTCTTCAAACCTAACTGGTTGAAATAATTTTTAAACTCTTAAATTATTATTTAATTTCCCTTCATTTCTAAAAACAAATAATAGAAAGGATATAGGCTTTATTCAATGCTATTTCAAGTCAATTTCCGTTTAATTTAGCCTATTGTACAAAGAGCCAACTGAATATCAGCTTGGATTCTCAAAGAATTTTTGATTTCCGAAAGCGCGTTAGCAGTTTTTGGTTAAAGTCGAGCGATCCCTTTAATTTAAGCCATCGATTTTTCCCCCGCTGCGAGCGGTTCAACTTCACTTTCTAAAATGAATAATTAATGCCTCTTATTATTTGGAAATTCTTCCGTTGAAATCGATATTATCGAACGACTCCGCAGATTAAGATTGATGACTGGAGTTAAATTGGAAGAAGAGTAAAAAAAAATTTCCGTTTAATTGATCTGTTAGGTCGAAGAATTTTTCTGGAAAACTTTTGGAATCTGATAATGGTTAAGTAAACGAAGATTTTTCTAAGTGTTAAAATGAATGCAGATATTTGGAAGAATGCGATAGAACGACAGAGAAACCAGATATCCTTCTTCTGGAACGCTGATGTGCAAACAATTTATGATGCATTATAATTAATATTTACTTAATATGCCTCAAAAATGAAAAGTTAATTTTTAATTTTGAATATGTTTATCACTTTTATGTAAAGATATTTTATTATAACATTTTCTGGAAAAAAGCCTAAAAAATATTTTCAAATTCTTTGCTACAGGTGCGGTATAATTTATGCGACTCACATGAAATGAAATTCGTTATTTGTCTATGTATAAAGATGAAAGCTTATTATTTGTTCATTTATACATATCTACAGTTTTTATCCTGTCTTGAAATTTGCCTCACATGTTCTTCAACATAAGAAGGTCACTGAGCTTATTAGTTAAAAAAAATGTTAATTTATCAGTGTGTGGGGTTTCCCCAAAATTTTCTCGCATATTTTCTAATAAATGTATTAATTCTATCCCTCCGTATGAAATTGTGAACTTTGGGAATGGCCGCGAATGCCACGAGTGAACGAACCGATCTTTATTTTCTAAGTCCCACACTTGGTGTTGTGCATTTTCTAGCATAATAAAGAAAATAATTATTTGTGCATTAACTGCATGCAATATGCTGAAAATAGTTACAAAAGATCGATCTTCGGTGATTAATCGCTATCATGCGGTAAAAACATAAGTATGAGAAAATTGAAAGTGTATTTGGGACTCCTTTTTTTCCTGCTAATTGAAGCCAAAATTTCGTATAGATGTACAATTGCTGTCACAAGATTACACACCAAATTTCATTTATTTAAGTCATTGCGTTTTTGAATAATTGAGCTTACATGCATGCAAAAGTACAGATAGGAACATAGTCATTTCCTTGATGGATTTGGTACGAAATTTAATAAACATTTTCTGTTTAGGCTTTAAATATATGTACCAAATTTTATATATTGAACTCTTAACTTATTTAGTTATCTTATTCATTTGGAATCAGAAAGTCGGAATTTTGACGAAATTCTATTCAAACCTTCTCTGAATGGATTTCATTCAAAATTTAATTTGAATTTATAAATATGATCTTATGTGAATGTGTCTAAATTTTATCTGTTTAGCTTAGATCCTATTTGCAATTTTGAGTTGTTATATTGCCAGAAACCTCTCGATACCACTCTTAGAGTACTTTTTTTTTTTTTAAGTTGTTGAAAATTGGTGCTTATCGTTTCCCATTCACATAACCATAACGAATATATCAAATATAGAAATTTAGATCAAAACTGTTCAACAGGTATGTTGATGACAGTGATAATGAGAAAGGGAAACATAGATTTAAAGATTGAGAAATAGTGAAATGAAAATAAACGGGCAACAGCAGAATAAAATATGAAAATGAAACTGATTAATATAATTGCAATAAGTAGCTTTCATGACCTCATGATTAAATAGGTAAATTAGGCTGCTACCTAGAAGTCTCACAATAGGAGATCTTAAGGCTACAAATAATTTTGCAGTATTTAAATCAATTTAAATTTATGCATTGTTTTGATTTCCAAGGAATCGGACATATTCAAACTAAAACTAAAACTTTATTAAATATTAAATCACCATTCTCAGGATTTGAGAATGTTTTCGACTTTACTTGCAGATAAATGTGGATTTTATTTATTATTCTTATGGCTTATGGAATATCTCATAATTAAGTATCTCTGGTAAGCTATGTATTTAAGTACTTAGAATACGTTAAAAGTATTTGTAAATTTTCAAATCCATTTTGTTCGAAACTATTTTTAAATTTAAATTTTTATATACATGATATTTTGACGTAAATATATACAGGGTGTCTATAAATGATGGACCCGATTTTAAAAAATCATATTTTCAAAAGTTCTCGACGGAATAAAATAATTAATGCGTAAAATTAACGTGAAAAGCACGAAGTTTTTTTTATTACTAACAGATGGCAACCATTTACGATCGCTGAGAGTAAGAAGCCCAAAATGGCGACATTGAGTGAGAAGAGTTTTTGTGTGTTGGAGTACGCAAGGGTTTTTTCGACTACTACTGTTCAACGTGCTTTTAGAATTCAATACGGTAAAGAATCACCAACTAACAAAAGCATTTTGCGATGGTATAAGCAGTTTAAAGAAACAGGTTGCTTGTGCAAAAAGAAAAGCAGCGGCCGGCCAAGCCTTACGAACGACGCAGTGGAGAAGGTGAGGGAGAGTTTTGTTCGCAGCCCGCGGAAGTCGACGAGAGTTGCCGGCCGAGAATTAGGAATGCCACATCAAACGGTATGGAAAGTTTTGCGTACAAAATTACAGTTTAAACCGTATCATTTACAGTTGCTGCAACAAATAACAGAGAATGATAAAGTGTGTCGATTAGACTTTTGTGAACGCATGCTAATGGAATTACAAAATCCAAATTTTGCCAAAAAATTGGTATTTTCAGATGAATCGACATTCCATTTATCAGGACATGTTAATCGTCACAATGTGAGAGTGTGGGGAAGTGAAAATCCTCATCAATTTCAACAGTTTATGAGAGATTCACCCAAAGTAAACGTTTTCTGTGCAATGTCATGTGAAAAAATTTATGGGCCTTTTTTCTTCGGTGAAAAAACTGTCACAGGTGACAGTTATCTCGACATGCTGGAAATTTGGTTATTTCCGCAACTGCTTGAGGACAGTCCCGATTTTATCTTCCAACAAGATGGAGCACCTCCTCATTGGTCTTTGACGGTTCGTAGTTACTTAAACAATGTGCTTCCACAAAGATGGATAGGCCGTGCGGGTGACGATGATTTAACGTTATTAACATGGCCACCAAGATCTCCTGACCTAACCCCATGCGATTTCTTTCTATGGGGTTACGTGAAAGACCGTGTTTTCGTACAGCCAATGCCGAAAACACTCCCAGAATTGAAACAACGCATTTCTGCAGCATTACAAAACATTACCAGAAACATGTTACAAAATGTGTGGAATGAACTAGATTATCGATTGGACGTATGCCGTGTGACAAAAGGGTCCCATATCGAACATTTATAAAATAAAAAAAATATCTGTTGGTAACAAAAAAAAACTTCGTGCTTTTCTCGTTATTTTTAAGCATTAATTATTTTATTCCGTCGAGAACTTTTGAAAATATGATTTTTTTTAAATCGGGTCCATCATTTATAGACACCCTGTAGAATATGATTTTTAATGAAGTATTTTATTTCGTTATATTTCCTATTTAAAAACTACTCGAACAAGTATTAAATTAAAATCAATAAAAAATATCTTGATTTAGATGTTTAGACAAAAGGGACAATGCCCTAATGACCCCTACAATCCTGTTCTGGTAATGATGTAAATGTTTTTCATTGTCCTGGAAGAGTTTCATTTAGTTCTCAACGGCTAATTTTCGTCATATAACGAATCTCACTATAAATTAAATCACTTAAAAATGCTTTGTTATTATCAAAACTTAAACTTATATTTATCAACAGGACATACCTTAAAAATGTAATTATATTTTAATTATAAAATTTACTGTAAGCTTGTTTTGGTGGGTTGGAAATTTGGAGAGTGGAAAAATCTTCAACAACAAATGCTCTTTCATGACTCTGTTCATCTTTTTCCAGAAGGTTTTCGCTATTTACAATTTACCTAATACATTTACGTAATATCAATATATAATTCTTAATCTTTGATTTTTGTGACCAATATATTTAGGAAATACGTTTAAACATAATTTTTCTTCCGCTGTTGTTATTTTTGTTTGGATTGTTATTTATATCCACATTATTATTATTATTATTTTAATCTGTTACTTACATTGATCAGGCAATTTTCTGACCTTTTGAAATTAAATTCTATTTTTCCTTTCATGTAATTGATTTAACAAATATATTTTTCTAATTATATTTGCCTGATCGTGCCACTACTATTCCTATGATTAATGATACAGCGTAACCGAATTTTTATTACTTACATTGATAATACATTTCATTCCTGACCTATTGAAGTTTGGATATATTTTATCCTCATTAATTTTAAGCAATGATTTTAAGAAACGCTTACTAAATACCCTTTTGCCTGATTGTCACTTCCATCTATATACTTACTCATATAATGTCAATCGGATTTTGACTTATATGATCATGTATTTCTTAACTGATTTGTTGAAATTTGGATGGATTTTATCCTCATTAATTTTAAGCAATGATTTTAAGACATGTTTACTGAATGCGCTTTTGCCTGATTTATTGAATTGTCACTACTATCTACATACTTATTTATACAAGGTTAATCGGATTTTCATTGACTTGATCGTATATTTCTTAATTGATTTGTTGAAGTTTGGATTTTATCATCAACACTTTTAAATAATAGATTTAAGAAATAATATATTTCTGTTCTTTATACCTTTTCCTGGTTATTAATCCTATCCATATACTTAATTACATAATGATAATCGAATTTTCGTCAACTAAATGAGACTTAAGTGCGATAAATTTCCTTTGCTAGTTAAGGTTGCTGTAAAGTCATATACAACTTTTATCTCTTGCCTAAGATCGAACACTAAACAAAGGCCTGCCGGAATGCTTAGTCCGGGCGGACAGTTGATAGCTCTCAGCTGAATCCGCCCTGCCTCTTGCCCAAGAAAATTCTCCTGGGAAGTCGAACTCTTTTCCCAAAACTCTAATTACCGCCTTCATTAATATGCATTGGGATTTTAAACCCGCGTCTCTTAAATGGCTTTCAAAAGAGTTTCGGGATCAAATTGAAAAACTTCAGGGATGCATATTTGATTATTTTACGAAACTAATTAAACAAATGGCACCAATCATTTACGAAACATCTCACATTTTTCTTCCCGAACCATTTTTCAGCAGCCTTATTTTTCGATGAAAATATTATTTCTTCAGATTCTAATTTTCGCTTGATTGCGCTGTGGAAAATTATATTGCCATAAATCTCTCTGAAGAATAGGGGAAATTTAATGATTTATTCGGAGAAATTTCAACACATTTGCATAATTTAGGAAGTATTCAGGAGTCGGATGGTATCCCATTTTGCTAAGAAATTTTGCAGTGCGATGGGTTTTTTTTTTGTTTGTGTGAAACCATCAAAAAAGATTTAAAACCTCATGAAGACAGTTGATCATATAATTTAAGCACTTTTTTAAAATCTAAATGCAAAATATACCTAATTACTTTATTGAATAAAGTGATAATAAATAAGCTTAGTACATGATTAAACAGATTTTGATGTTCCGTTGCTTATCGAATAAATACTGCATTCTAATGAAATAGGGTATAAGTAAAAATTATGGGTATAAGTAATAAATAAGACATGAATAATTAATTAAAAGAATAAGATCGGAAATTTAGTTTGAATGAACTCGAAATTAAATTTATCTTTAGTTTTTATTTTATTTTAGTTTTAGTTTTCAGTTTTTATTTAGTTTAGAATTTGTATGAGTAGATTTATTATAACTAAGCAGATATTTAAGAATCTACTATTACGAATAAATAACTACCGGATTAAAAAAATTCTGGACTTAAAAAATTATTGAAATAATCTTTTTTAATAGCAAACTTATTTATAAAATAAGTACTACAAAATGCATCAAATAATAAATAATAAACATTTCAAAATATAATTAAAAATCTTATATTTTACATCAAATCAATTCACTGAAATCAACATGCCGTAATTTGTTTTTTGTTTAACGCTTTCACTTATCCTTTTAAAAATGCTGCATTATAGGAAATGTCGGATTAATGCATACCGGATTATAGAGAGTCTGCTTTATTTTAAATTTATACACGTTCAAAGTTTTTTTTTTTTTTTTTTTTTTTTACTAATGGAAGCTTTAAAAATAAGATATAGGAAAAATATAAGGAAAAGCTAACAGCATTTATCATTTTTTTGTAGCATCAAAAAAAGCCAAGAATTGATATAAAAATTTCATTACATTCTTGAAATTTTTTGATATCCTAGTTTTGTATGGTAACAAATTAATAATCTAAAAATTACTAAACGGAAATATGTGCAAGAGAAAATAAATTTATATGGAATAAAGTTCTTCTTAATCTCTATTTACATTTATCAGAAGAAAACTTTTGTACAATTGTTTTGGTCACATGATTACCAAAAAGTTAAAAGATTTACTATTTTCCTTCAAATATATTGCATAGATAATTAGAAACAATAACAATTAAAGTGGATTTCAAAGGAAATTAGCAACTCGATACAGCTGTAAAGTGCAAAAATAAAGATGACATATTACTTCATATTAGAAAATTCATGACAGTCATCTGATAAGAAATATAATTGGTTGGATATGTCTGATATGCAATATTTTCATCTAATAAGAAATATTCCTCCATGAAAATAATTCACGAAGGGAACACTTATGAAATCTAATTTAATCACTGTAATTTATTCAAAACTGTTTTAACATTTAAGATAAAATGTCATTGCTTTTTAATCTAATCTATTTATTAAGCTGATGAAATTGTTGACGTGTATATTTGTTTGTGTATATGCGTTGTATATGTATTTTAATAAGATAAAAGGCTGTAAATACATCATTAGAAATTATTGTGAAAATTATGAATACATAATTTATACGGAATATAGTAGTAACGAATCTATATTTCTTCCCAGAACATGAGATGCAATGATTTCTTTTTTTCCCCAGTAGTAATTAATAGAAAAAAATTTAGAAAAGAAAAAAATATCATAAAATATACTTTTTAATGTGTTTGTTTATTAGGACTTATTTACTATCTATCAGATTAGAGTATCCATAAGTTAAACGGAAGGTAAATTTCTCATATTAGAATTGTCTGAATTAATTAACAACTTATTATGTATTTGCATTATCTTTTCTAATGAACTGCAAAGATAGGATAATTTGAGCTTTGATTCGTTAAAAAATACTATTTGGACGTTATTTCTAGTTTCAATCAAAATATGTTTTGCTTAAAAATGCATTATATATGTAGAATGCATAATCTAACAAATTAAATTTGGTCATGCATTTAGTATTCCATCCAGATAACGCTAGTTTGTATAAACTAGATATGTGGCTAGATTTGTCTTTGTTCAGACACACATATAATTCAATTTTAAATAAATGTTTTTATTCCTAAAATTGAATTATGCTTTGTACACACATATACTTAAAAATATTAGGTATGGATGCGTATTTTACAATGACATTTTCAAGTAAATCAAAAACAGATATAATTTAAGTAACTTTTTAGAAAGCATTAATCATTTCTTCCCATTTAATCTGCATTATTGTTCTCCTGGTAGTGAAAACTTTATTTCTGTAATTCATAAACCTCAGTAATGAAAAAGATCATTCGCAAAATTCATATTTAATGAGACCTATGCCTCATTAATCAAAATTTAGATTTATCTGTTTGAATTTCAACTTTCGCTTGGGATTTTCCACGCATTGGGCAAAGTTCCAGCACGTCACACAACAATTATAATACGTAAGTATTTTTTTTTCTCCTTCTCAATATGGAATAACTTCCCCTTTTGAAAAATCACTTTCGATATTATAAATTCTCCATTTCCAACTTGGTCTTTTCCCCGGAAAAGATTTCAACCCACTGAAGGTTCAGCTCTGCTAAATAAAGAAAAACTCTCGACAGCGAAAAAGGTGCGGAGGAAACAGAGAGATTGCGTTTGTAATTAGGCAGCCTCCCTAGGCGTCAAGCGACGTTAATCACCGTCACTCCCGCCATAATTGCATCACCTCCTTCGGCACAACTCCTGAGAAATCAACCGGAAAATCCCCCACCCCCGACCGAAAGCACAACTTTTTGGTTTAAATGTATGCAGCCCACCCCCGGCCCACCGTCTCCCTGTTCCAACAAAGGCACGGAAGATGTTTTCTTCTGAATTCCGTTCAGTTATGCACGCCTCTCTGTAACTGTCAAGTTTCTGGTTGATGGATGGCTGATATATATTCTCCTGATCCCGAGCCTCCCGCCTCAGATCGAGGAAAAATGGAAAAATGGGAGAAAACTTGATTTTAACCGAAGAGAGGGACCCAACTTGAAATATTCATGTGGCTCGGATGGAAGGAAAGAAAGAAAGGCTTCAAAGCCCGCCGACTTCGAGGAAAGGCAGAGAAAAAGGAAAAAGGCCGGCTTAATTCAAGGGAAAGATACTGTTCGGTGGGTTAAAGATGTTGTAAGTGCCAGCCGTTGTAAATCGAGAAGAATAATTTCATCGTAATTCTTATTAGTGCAGTAGCGCGCGTTTATATAGCACTATTAGGAAAAGATTTTTAATACAAATATGATATCATGGACTGCATTATAGTCAATCGTTCTTGGAATAGAAATTATTGGTACAAATATGTTTTATTGCAGCTGAAAATACTTTAGTCTTTTTTATCAACACTTTTAATTACTTTTTGTAAATGGCTTAATTCAAGGGAAAGATACTATTCGATGGGTTAAAGACGTTGCAAGTGCCAGCCGTTGTAAATTGAGAAGAATAATTTCATCATAATTCTTATTAGTGCTGTAGTGCTGAGCATTTATATACAACTATTATGAAGAGAATTTAATACAAATGTGATATCATGGACTGCATCATGACTAATCATGTTTCGAAAAGAAATTATTGACACAATATGATGTTTCGTTGCAAATAATAGCTGGAAATGCTTTAATCTTTTTTATCAACTTTGTAATTACTTTTTTTTAACTGGCCACCATAACACAGGGATACAAATTGTCAAGTTCATAATTGGATTTTAATGGCACAAGAATCAAATCTAGCCATGCTGTGCCTAACATTATTGTATAATAAATACATAGGAGCATAATTACATAAATTTATGGCAAAAATTCTAAATTACAATCTATTCATTTTGATAAAAATAGTTCAAGTGTTCAAAAGCAAGTGGCACACCATAAAAGAAAATCCTATATGATATAAAAAGCCAGTCGATTGCAAAAACTAAAAGGTTTTAGAGTGAGAATTTTTTTTCCATCGCATCAAGGGGACATGATACCTAAGAATGATCAAAGTATCGTTTTTTTATTAGGTCATTTGTTTGCTTAAACCCTTCTTCACATCGCACTAAAATATTAAAGCTGTATCTGTCTTATTTCAGAAATTATTAAGTTTTCTATTCGTAATGACAGGCATTTAAAAGGACCTGAAGCTTTAAAAATGGCCGACTTTTAACGGTAACGAACGGCTGTGTTCAGAGTTTACGAACTAGTCTCACAGTCCAAAGAAATATTGGATTATTTTACGCTTTCTAACAGAGAATTGTGTCCTTTTGGAAAAGATTCTTGGTACTTTTATTAAGAAGTTTTGGCCAATGTTAAAACACCAGGTTCTCATAAAATGTATATAAAAATACAAATAAATGAGAAATTTATCCCCAAAATTAAGCCAATTTATCAACGAATAGCATCAGATGAGCTTCTTCAACCTTGCACAAGATGTTTCACACAGAATTCAAATTAAAATCTTCATAGTATAATATGGAGTAAGTGCACAAAATAAATTTCTGCTTTACTGGGTTGAGTCCAAATTGCAGTTCCATTTGCGGTTTCTGAGTTCAGCGTAGGGATGATTCAGTGTCTAAATCATTAGAAAGTATTCGTACTGAAAATAACATTCTTCTGAACAAACAATCTAGACATTTAGTCATGTGGAGGGATTATAGGTGTATGTATCAGAGAGAGACGTAAGAAATCTGCAGTGAATGAGTCAGTTCAGAAAAAAATTTAACTTGTTCGTAAACTTAATTAATACTATAATTTAAAAAAAAAGACTAACATACAAATCTATGTGCTATTGAATAACGTGTTCAATAAATTTTAATTACCATGTATGTTAATGTATTAAAAAAAAATCTAGATATTTTGTCGGTTTCAGGCAACTGTTTTTCATAATCAGTTTTCTTTTTACTGTAATAAGTATTTAAAACTTTATAAAATATGTTCTATATAAAAAAGTTGTTTTGAATTTGTATATATATTTTAAATTATATAGTTTTTATGAGTATTTTAAATATTTGATTGAGAAGAGAAGAAATAGATTTTTATTCACAAATCAAAACTTTAAATGACTTTTTTTCCCCATGTTCTGTTTTTCTCTACCTTCATGAGCTTCTATTTTTTTCTGTACCTATTAAAATATGCTAAGGCATTTTTTTCTGAAATAAGATAGAGCTTTTAAATTTTGGGAACAAGTTTTTATCATTATGTATTTAATAAAACTGTGCAATAAGCATTCACTTGCTTATTTATTTATTTTTTTGGATGCTAGAGTTAAAATGAAGTGCTGCTAAATTTCCTTATTTTTCGTCACATATAATTGTAAAAAAATTATTTTAAAATAAATATTACATATATCTTATAATCCATGCACAATTTTGTGTAATATATTTCAGAGAATCTATAAAAAAAGTTTGAAGAAAAATTGCTCATATTTGAAAAAATAATAGCAAATTTTAAAAAGTTGAAATTTTTTTACAAAAAAATTTTATCTAAGAAAGCAGATAAAAACTGTTTTTTTTTCAGGCCGTTTTTATTTCAATGTTAACATACACTACTAAGAAAAAAAATGTTGTGAAGGTACCGCGTCCCCTCAATAATAGATAAAACTATTTCATTGAAAGGTTAAAAACTGCTTTAATGTGCACACACACACACACACTATTTAAAAATAAAGCAAATATTCGGAGTACTTGTGATGAAACGATTAAAATTATAAACATTTTCAACCTATATCAATTTACTATAACGGATGGACTATAAGGAAAATAGATAATCCCGATAACATGGCACAGGAAGTCATACTTTTCCAATAACTTTGCAACCAAAACAAGGTGTTTTTTTTTATCTTATCGAGATAAAATTTGCAATTTCTCATCCAGGCACCCGAAAGCTACATAAAAATTGATAACTCTGTAAATTCATGCTATTTCAAAGCACAATATCTAAAACTGTAACAAAAATCTAGAAAACCTGAGGAGAAAATTGTTTTATTATCAAACTTCGAAAATAAGCATTAATTACATTAGTAAAAAGTATTGAAATGGAAATAAACGAATGGAAACAATCTTGAATTCCACCGAATAAAAAATCTATATCATAGTGATTCAAACATGTATAGCAATGAAAGAAAAAGTTAGCCTCCTCAACGTTGATGGAAATTTAATTATTTGCATTTAAAATCATTTCTTATCTTACCTCAATCATGCGCAGTCTGATACACCCAAACACCTCATCATCCGTGACAATGAGATAATGAAGTATAGGAATTTATTTACTGAGAAAGATAATGTGTGCGTAATGATGATAATAATAAATATCGCACGGCGAGAGAGATTTAAAAAGGACGGGACGCGTCGAGGCATGTTTATTTATTGCGTGCTCCTCTTCTCCAGTCGCTTGATCGATGGGCCCGTTGTAATTTAGTTAACCGCATAATGCGATGAAATGGCTCTTTATAATCCGAATCCATCGAAGAAAGCAGAAGGCTCTTTTCGACGAGAAATGACACGCATTTCTGGCCGATTTACTTGCTTGTCGCCCCCCTCTTTAAGTGGGTCCTCCGACAAACGACTCCCTTCCTTCGAGGAATGAGCGCCTTTTTATTTAAGGCGCAGCAATCAGCGGTGGTGGATGTCTTTCTAAAATGCCTCTTAAATGTCCGGATGGCCTGAAATAGGTTTCCACTTCCTTTTAGATTTGGATTAAATGCTTGTAAAGACCGCCTCTAAATAATAAATTTCCTCGGCGAATTTTATTCCATCGTTAATAAATCGTCAGTTTGACGAAGAGTTGTTCTAAAATAATATAAAATTTCGTAATATGAAGAATTGAAAAAGAAAAAAAATGAATTTGTGAAACAAATAATTATAAAGAAAATAAAAATCTTACCATCGATTTTCTCACAAAAACATTGCTTGCTTTTTGGGTTTAGCATTGTATTAGTACGTGTTTCGGATCTCTCCCCATTGATGTTTGTTCCAAAAAATTGATGCAAACATTCAATTTTGATGTTAAACTAATTTCATGTTTATAACTCGTTTTATCTTTGAACTAATCAACTTTGGAGACCACTTTATTCGCCCCGAATTTGACTTTTCTAGCTGTTAAACTGTTAATACAAATTACTTTCATTGAAATTTCACCTTGTTATTAAAGCTGATCATATAAATAAAATTGAATCAATTACTGATCGGATTAAATGGAACAAATTACTACACCGACATATTACAATATGTATAAGTTACCATTAATGTCTATAATTCAGTAATTTAGAATTCTTAGCAATTTTTTATATAGCTTATCATATTATTTAAAATAATGGTTTTTATGTTTTAATAATGTAATGCATAATCTGGGTGCGACTTAATCTCATTATGTGCTTAAACCTTAACTTACATATACCTATTAAACTAAACCTAACCTAAAACTTAACTTGATTTTCTGCTTGACTTTCTATTTGATGCCCGATTCTTTATTTAATATACATTTCTTTCCTCTGGTAGAATGGAAGTTCTGGTGACATGGAAAGTCTTTTTCCGGGTATTTCTAATATTTTGCTATCGAAAATTAGTTAAACGAAGCGTATAATTAAGTGCAGCTGTAAAAGTATTCTATAAAGTAATCTGAAAAGTCTCTACGATGGTTTGTTCACATTTGATTGAGACCGATTTCATAACCATGTACTTTAGCATGTTATATACAGAGATATGACTGTGTTCTTATATACAAAGGACAAATATACAAACAGAGATGTTTATTCGTTAGTGCTTTTGTTTCAATATTAGGTACATAACTGAAATTTTTTGTGAAAATATCGTAAGTCGAAATTCTTGTTGAACAATCTTGTTGAGTTTTTAAATTATCGCATTTTCTCATATGCAGTAGTTGACACATCAAATGATAATAAAACCTTTGAAAAAATTTCACTAAAATATTATATAGATCTATGATCCGAGTAATTAAACCATATACCAGCATTTAATCATTTTCGCTTGTTGCGGTTTTATTTTATTTTAATTTTTATTTATTTATTTTGAATTACTCACATGTAGATGGGTAAATGAAATGGTTTTATAATTTCCAGAACAATACTAATATAAAATATTTGAAAGACAAACTTTCGTAAAGAATTCGTCAGTAGTGGTTTTCATAAATCTAAGGCACTTGCATATAGTAAAAAGCCATAATGAAAATCTCTCCCAGAGACCCTTCTTTCATCTTTCGTCTTCAGCTCATTTCGATATTTGAGGAAGACATTAACCATCTGCTATCGTCATTCATCCTTCATTTGAACATGTTCCACCTCAAACAATTCCACCTAAATATCAGCAGCAAAATCTCACATACCCCCCCCCCCCAAAAAAAAAAAACATATACACATGCAAAAGAGAATGTAATACACGATAAAAGAGGCAAATTTCATTGTGGCAGTTGTCCAATTTAGAGTTCGCTGTGTAAATAAGACAACCTTTCATTACAAATACTAATAGTTATTAATGAGATAGGTTATTGCCAGTGAATATTCTTGAATTCTTCTTATATAAGAGATATTATAACTGCTGAGTTTGAATATTTGAATTGAGTTGCTTTGCTAAGGTTTATATTTCGGAAGAATAGTAAGATATATGCATCTGAAACAAAAATTTGTAGAATGTATTGTGGCCAAGAATAAAATTCTTTTTAGAAAAGCAAAAATAATCGACACAAAAGATTTTTGAGCATAGTTGTAAAGATAAATATAGGGAAAAATATATTAATTTAATTTCAAACACTGAAACGAAAGAATCGTTTTTGAAAACGTTGAAGAAATATCTTGGAGGGCAAAGCACAATTTTTATTTAGCAACTGCTATTTAACGAAAAAAAAAAAAATGAAAATATAATATTAGGTCAAATTTCGAGGATCCCCAAAATTGTATAAAATATTTATGATTTCCAAATATTTGAAGTTAAAGCACTGCACACAGATATATTCATTTTCTTACGTTTATATCTTTTAACCTGATTGCTTTTTGAAATATAAATTCAATGGTATTATCAACATGAAATCAATTATTTTTAACTTATTAGTATATTCTGAGAATCTGAAGCACTTTTGTGGAATATTTTTTTTTTTTTTTTTTAAAATTCTTAATACATGAAATGGGATTGAAAAAGCTTGGGCTGTCTATACCATGGCAATCTTTGCCATAATATAGATAAAACTTCCAAACACGTTTTTTTTTTTTTTAATCTTTTTTTAAGGGACAAAATTTGGTTTTAGCATCAGATTTCATTAAGACTTTTTTAAAAATGGGCAAGCATAATTTTCTCTACAAGCATAATTTTTATCTCCAACACTGAATATTTGTGTACTCATTGAATGAAATACAAATAATATAAAGCATTTAATAACAATAAAATTTTTATTTTTTTAATCTTTCCAGCTATCATAAGGTACTTTTCAATGTAGTACAAAAACCAAAACATGCATTCTGAAACTACCAATAGTAACCGATTGAGAAGAAAGCAATCAAGATTAATTAATTTCGTTACCAAAGCAATGAATGGGTGTATATACAAAGTGTTATTAACAGAAAATCAAAAAGCTTGTCATCACTTGAAAGATGCTATTTTTAGAAATTTTATTTTGGTCTTTGATATATTTTTGTGTAAACTTGCAACTGTCGCAAATGCTTGTACTTAAGCATGCAACAAGAAAAACTAATCAAACCTTCAGTCAGATCCTGTTTTCAAAACACAATCTTTGGAGGCATGTTAATTCGTCCACTTTTGCTTCTGTTAATTAATTTTCATCTTTGAAAGGGAACAATAAATGTTTTAGCCCATCACATTCATTAATACATTATCTCGCATAATCATTGTTACAAGCAAGAGAGATTATTCTGTAGTCTACAGAAAATTACCTAAAGATATTGAGCCTTAAATTAACATGAATATTCGATCTTCGCAAATATTTTCTCGTGCTATGGCAACTCATTTGACAATTATATAATGTGGTATGTTAATACGAGAATTTACATATGATTTATTATTATATTATAATTTGATGCATTATTACATTAATAATCATAAATTTGCGTCGTAATTAATTTATTCATATTCAAAACGATTCTCTATCCATATTTATGGGCTTAGACAACAAGAGTATGAGACAAACTTGAGTTTAGATAATCTAAGAGTTTAAAAGAGCTAGTTTCTTGTTGAATTCAAATGCAGTTATGAATATATAATATATTTGGTTTCTTACTTATTATATCATCATTGAATCAACTTAATCAATTTACCTTTAAAAAATTATTTTTTTCAAAAATTTAAATTTGTTGTCAGTAAGCTTGATTATGCATTCGAATTGTTGCTTATAATATAATTCAAAATTCTTTTTTGGAAATTGATATCCTTTGTTATTCCTTATATTTGTAACAAGAGCTTTTTAATACAAAGTCAGATATTTGTAAATTTCTTACTATCTAGATCCCTTTTTTGCCAGAAACATTTTATTGAAAATAATAGAAAGTAAATTTAAAAAAAAAAATTATTTTTCAATCATTGATGTGTAGAAAATTAATTCTGGTAAAATTAATCCCCCAGTAAATCTTAAGACATCAAAATCATAAATTGCTTCTATTTACTATGTTAAAAGAATGCGAAGGAATTATGGCATGTATAGTTCTTCCATACAACCTATTTTCAAAAAAATTTCATGGCATCATATGGAATAATGCACGCCGAAACGGAGAGTGAATATGAAACTAGTTAGTTCTGGTTTCATATAGAATAAAAGTTTGGATATCCAGTCCCTAGAAGTTTCCATCACTTCATTGAAATTAAATGGATAATGGCTGTTTGATGAAAGGGGAGGGGAGGAAGGCTCGAAGTGTGTGTAGAGTAAAGAGTTGCCGAAAAACTCTACGAAGGCTCTGACCTAAGTATTTATAGTGATATAGGAGTACTACAGTCATCAGTATCCCTACTAAATGAATGGGTTAAAAAAAAGTGGAATAGTGTATAGTGCCACCTTGTCTTTTGCATCACTTGGTATGATTGTTAATGAATGAATTTGTATTTCAGTCTAAAGCCAATAGCCATTCTGGATAAGGATAATGTAATGTAAGGACAAAAGTTTCGTGAATTCAATTGCAAATTATGATAATTGAATTAAAAATACTTCATTTTTTTCCATTTTCCTGGTAATAATCCTCACTACATCACTGATATGCTTCAAAAAGGTCTGAGTTTTTTTTTAAACGGTTAGTGGTTTATCCCAGAATTGTGAAGGCATTGATATAAATTTCCGTAGTATTTACTATTGCCAACAAGCATTTCTCATTCGAATCAATAGATTATTTAGAATTTTTAGCCAACCTACAACAACCTACCAACATCAAACTTTCTAATCCTATTTTGCTTTCTAACCTTATCATCTGTCTAAGGCCATAAACCAATGAATCTCATTGTTAATAAAAAAAATGAAGTGGGCATCTTTCGTAGCTTAAAGCTACCTGAAACATCTGGGTTGTACTTGAAGTAAAAGTCTGAATAACCTTCAAATAAATTACTACCAAGTTTCGTTTTCAGTGCATACATCAGTGCACCAATGTTGGAATAACTCTGGTTATGTAGGTTATGTAGATATCCATAACAAAGGTACTAACAAGAAAAAATAATTTCAAAAAATATTTGGGCTTCAGATATTCATCAAAATTTATCAATTAATGCATTATATCGCATATATCTTTACTAATAATCAATTACTCATTTATTTTTCAATATTTACGCACACTTTTGGGTCAAAATGTTTCGTGAATAGAGTGGGACTATGATGATTCTTTGGAATCACGGGAGGAAATTGCTTACGCAACACAATATTGTGAATAGAATTTGCAGCTGTCGTATGCATTTGTTACATAGTTTCATAGTTCGAAAAACAATATATCGATGGTCTGTTGTTTACATTCCCAAGCAAGAATTTGGAGAGGATGTTTGGCGGAGAATCTGGCTGTCATGAAGAGAAGAAGACGGAGAGAGCGAAAGAGAGATTCCGAATAAGAAGGATGCTCTCGCTTATTTGGGCGAAGAAATGCCAAATATTCTGCCGGCTGGAAAGAAATGGTCGCCATCTTTTACGGATGACAGTTGCGGTGTTACAGTGGGCCGACACGACGGCTCTTCCCATGTACCCCCGGCCCTCTTCCAGCGTACATATTCATAGCTGTTGTCTCGACAAGAACACATCTCTTTGTTTGGCAAAGGACCGATCTCGGGCCTTTCAAAAGACGCCTCGATCGATAGGTCGAGCGGGAAAAGGGGAAAACTCTTTGTTTTTTAAAAACTTTTCCCGAATAAATCAATAGGGCTTCACCAGCTCGAGTGGAATAATATTTTTTTTATTAATAATATATCCATATATTATTTCCTCCTGTCGCGCCTTTCTTTCTATCTTCCACTGACCTTTTGTTCGACAGTAGTCCGAAACTGTTGGTTGGTTGGTTGGAAAGGAGGAAGGGAGGGAAAAAAAATTATTTTTTCCTCCTCGCTCACATCCGACTTAAAGAAAAATTATTTGGAATTTTTGAGAACGTATTGGATTATAGATATCCAATACCAAACGCAAATGTATTCTTTAGAATTCGAGTTCTTGCTCTCCCCGATCTCGAAATTGGACTGTTCCAAAAAAGGAATCTGGTTACATTGTGATAGTTGCCAGGAGAAAGGGAGAAACTAATAATACGGGTTACTGGATCGAACGACTTAAAAGTCGATAGCACCGAAGAGAATTTGATTATGCAACACCAGATAAGACTTTCTTGGAGTTGGACAAGGAATATAATTCTATGGCGAATTCACGATAAGATTGATGGTCCATCCCTTCCTCAATAATATTTCTTGATTTCTTAATGGTTTCTGCCCTAGTAGAAGACGAAACTAAACTAAATTTTAGTTTTAATATTGTAGTAAAAGCGACGTTAGAAGAGAATGAATTGAAAACACAGCTTTTTATGTACCTTGAAAATTTAAAAAAAAAGAAAGGAAAAAGAAATTTTACAAAACATTTTATTATATTTCAATATATATATATATATATATATATATATATATATATATATATATATATATATATATATATATATATATATATATATATATATATAAATATATAAAATTTTCTACTTTAAAAAAAATCAGGTTTTCCTGACATTTTTTCTTTGAGAAATATGAATTTAAAACATTTCCAATTTAAAATTCTTCAATAATCACTAAAAAAGTAGACTAACAAAATAACATGAACATGTGATAAATTAACTATACCTCATCTAGAAATTTAATAAACCTGTTGAAACAATACTGCTTGATAATTTTGAATGATAATGCTTTAAAATGCTATAAAGGGTTGACCGTTGTATTTAGTGCATAGTTACTTTTTGGAAAGTATACATCAAATAAGAAAGGATCCTTCAATTTTTTTTTGTAAAATTACTAATTAATTAAATTTAATCAAAATGTTAATATTTTTCTCAATAATTATAGATCATATTATTGCGCAAAAGCAATTGTCATCTTAGAATTAAAATATTAGCTTCTTAATAATACTAATTTTAATTTCGTGTAATTTTGTAGATTATTTTTAAAAAATTTTCAAAATAGCCTTAACCATTATATGGAGTAATGTTTTATTTTGTTGAAATGAATTTGATATCAATTACATTGCTACATCAAATCTATCAGTCCCTTGTTTTCCCCCAATATCAAAGTTATTGCAAAAGAATTGCTTTCTTCTGAAATCAATTTATAAGGAATTTTCATTTTGTCTTTACAATGACTATAAAATGTTTGTTATATGGTATTTTTCTGTGAGTTCTGCGATGTCAGAATCTTTACTTATAAAACACAACGGTTGATAAAATGAAAGTTAGACGGAGGCAAGGCAGCTTGTTCAATCTTGCCTAAAGAATCATTAGGCTATTCTGCTTTAAGATAGGGATTCATATCTCCATTAATTTTTTCCTATCACCATTAGTGGCTTCAAAGATCTTTTTTTTACCTCGATTGTGGTTGATTAAAGCGTTGAACAAGACCTAAAGTGAACAATGAATAACCACTGTTGTTGCTAAAAGTTTTAGATTTGTTACAGCAAATCCAAGTGACCGAGTTAGAGTAATAGAGTAAACCTTCGGTTAAAAATTGGTGATATTGAGGTGGAAATGATGGAATTTATAGGTATGGTCCTAAAACTAAGTTGCGCTTATCACTATCTCATTTGCATAAACTTATGTGCAACGATTGTCGATTTTCAGATAGAAATGATCAATTTTATGGGCAGGACCTCGAAATCATATTATAATCATCATAAGAATACCAATTGAAATTCAGTAGTTCCAAAGCAATCCAATTGTCAATTTGAGCTTCCTTTTTGATCTCAGTTCATCACGAATACGCATCAAACAGTATAATTCCTCATCAAGGAATACCAAAAGGTTCTGTATGTCTTTATGTCACAAATGAGATCTTTGGACAAAGAAGAATTGGCAGATACATCGTGCATCCATTCTTACTTCAGAATTGAAACAGATATTTTTGACCTAAGAAACACATATACGCTTTCTAACCTCAAAATGTTCTGATTTTAGTTAAGAGAATAGACATTCTAGCGCTACTTTCTACAGTAGCAGAATTGTCGGGAGGATTGGCACAAGTGGACCACTTTGAAGAAAACTGTAATGTCCCAATATTCATAAAGGGCGGAAACTTTTTGAACAAACATCTTAACTTTCATAAAACCTTTTCAATTGAATTTGCATTTCAAAGAGTAAATATAAATGATTCTTTATGCAACGTTCGTGTTTTCATGTACTTTTAAGGTGACATTACATTCCTGATTGTCATTAAAGAAGTATTTCTTAGAAGATTTTTTACAAAAGTATGATTTATTTGAAATCAGTTGGTTTCTAAAATTTCAGATCTCAATGACTTAAAACCATATTTAGGGAATTTATTGTTGCTTCGATAGTTATAAGAATTAAATTCTTGTATGGATATTATTATTCTGAGATACTTAAGCATGTCCAAGTATATGTTATCGAGCAAATGAATTGTAACATTGACTTTTTTACTTTTAAATATTAAAAATATTCGGTACACTGCTCAAACACATCAAGATGGTTGAAGACACGTCAATGTGTGAATGCGATGTTAAGTCAAGCAAAAATGCTTATTAGTTTTAAATTCTAAATACATCATAAACTATATTATAATTAAGAAATAAAATTCAGATATCTGGAAACCCCTTTGCATGCAAGAGTAATATCCAGAAAAACCACTGTTATCTGATAAGATGCGAAAGAACACTGTAGTGATATATTTTTTATTATTATGGTCTCAACCATTAGTTTAAAGAGTTGTTGGGAGAGTATTTCGTTATGTGTATGTTTGCCATCAAGTCGATCTTTTATTTTAGTGAACCCCGCGTGACAGAAATCTCGTTCAGTTTACATTTGAATGTATTTATAAGTCTAAAATTCCGATGTTCAAATGAAATATTCTTTCTTTTAAATCTACAATTTATCGAATTCAAACAGAAATTCATAAATATTCCCTATGTATCTAGATACGAAAATAGTATTCCATTCAGTTAAAAGTAAATCCCAGAATTCGTAACATATCGCAATAGAGAAATTTGTAAACGAGACAGGAGTGAAAAAAACAAGGAACTAAAGATACATATTTGTGGCAACATACGTCAAATTAATGGCTTGGAAATTTAACAGTTGGTGATTTTCGAATCACTCCAACTGAGACGGTTTACTTAACGCTGATATTAAAAATGGCATATTTATATCTGATACAAGTATTTCTTTCTTTTTTTCTTCTTCTTCATTTCTTCTTTTGAGCAATTGTATCGATCTACAGGCAACGCCACGAATGAAAATTTCCACTTGGATGAGACTGTGACAGATTTCCTTCTCTTTTTTCTTCTTTTTGGGTCCCTTTCTTTCCTACAGCTCCACCCTTTGCATAAGCTCTTGCAGAATCTTTTGCGAATTGTTTCTGACTCGTTAGAGCCGTGCTCCAAAGATGTGCAAGGCTCTGAAATGAAAAAAAAAAAAAAAAAAAAAAAAAAGGAATCGGAAAATCGGCTCCTTTCAGGGTAATTTAACCGTTTTTTCATGCACGAATAACGGCTGTTTGCGCGACGCATGAAAAAGTAATGATATCCACCCACCTCTTTCTCCTACGAGAAATTAAGAGATTTATTCCGATTTAAGCTGTATACTAATATGTTCTCAGCGGCATTGTTGACGCATCATTATAGTGCATTTACTTCATAATTACGGAAGGCTGGGCCTTAGGAAGTGAGCTAATTTCTGATTAAATTTATGGATTAAAAATGTTGTAGAAAATTAGAATAAACAATTTTAATATTATTATATTTGCATTGTTAGTTGCTGTGGTATAATCCAATTTCACATGAAAGAACTGCTCGCATTCCTTATTAATATTTAAAGCAAATTAATAAAGATAATAATATTTCTTCAAAGTACAAGCCAGCACTTTTGGTTCATAACTTATATGTAAGACAAATTGTTGTTATTAAATTTAATTGTTGCATATTAAAGAGACCCGGACGTGCATTTCGATGTGCCGTATAGACTTCGATCTTAAGTAGATCGAAGATCGTTCTTCGTTTCGATGTATCGTAAGTCCTGAAAGCTCATAATGTATTTTTTTAAAAAACTAGCGAGCATGGTTTCTTGCATGATATTAGCGAATAATAGCTAAAAATATATACATCTCTGGCATGAATCTAGCATGTGATCTAATCCCTGGCATTCGATTATTACACAAGTACCCGAAAATCTCAGATCTATTTTGTAAGTCTTCCCAACTGATTAAAACTGATATCTGACATATATATATATATGAACCCATATTTTTGAGCAGTTTCATGACCAAAAAGAGAAGACACTTTTGTAATTTTTATAATTTTAAAACTTCGTTTTTTTCCCATCTCTGGAGTATAATTTATGTACAAGAAGCGATGACGAACTGTCATCCATTCACAAGCGATACAACATGAGAAAAAAACGAATTATTTTTTCCTATGATTATATACTTTGAGATTCTGATAGGGATTTCTTTACACGTGTCGATATAGATAAAGAAATTTTAGGTATCTTTTAGCTTAAACAGGTTTTCATCCCTTCACTCGGAATGTGGGAACGTGTCAATTTCAGCAGTTTTAGACCTTATATATATATATATATATATATATATATATATCAAAGTATTAGCCAATAGACGGTCAACACCACGACTGAAAGTATTCATTATCATCGGATACAGATATGCATTATAGATGTAAACCACGAATTTGAAATTTTAATTATCTCCCTCTATATAGTAATATATAGAGGTAGTATGTAGTATAGTATATAGTGATCATATACATTTTTACTTAGATAGACTTCATGTGAATGGATTTCTTACAAAATTTGACAGAAATCTACAAGTACAGGTAAGTCCATTTATTAAATTTCATCTATCTGTTCTAAAGTGGTTTTGGTTAGAAAAATAGACGTAACTCTAAACGTTAGACGTTTACAGAAAAATAGACGTAGTTCTAAACGTTTTTCTCGGACTCAAGAAGGTCTGAAAACGTGGATTACAATACTTCCTCTTTTGTACAAAAAAGTAAAAATGCAAACAGAAAGAACCAGTCTGATGAAAATATATAAGACATTTCTTTGCCTTTTTCTAAACATATTTTTTAAATTCCGTATACTTAAAGATATTTAAAAACTTTTCATTTCATAAGTATGAAATCTGATAATACAATATGCATAAGTATTTTATGCCGGGGAAATTAAGCAATTATTTATTTTTGGGGAGTAATAAAAATTTAAAGATTGTATTTATAATGAAAAATATCATACAGTTTTCTAATTTCCCAAGTTATAGTCTTATAAAATCTTCATGAAAAAAAAAGTTTTGCTGTGTAAAATGTTATTTATCTTTTAAATATGTTACCAGTGATCGGTCCGGTATCTAAAATGCAAGTTTTCAATCTTGGTGCTTGACTTAGAGTAACCTAATGAAGAGAAAGGAACTAAAATTTTATTTATTTTTTTCTACATTATTTAAAAAAATATTTCTTAAATAGTTAATTTAACTGAAAAGTTTTAGACGCAAATTTATAAACTAAAAGAAATTTGCTAAAATTTGAATTTAAAACTGTTTCTGGGATTTAAAATCTCATTTATATGTACATATTTAAAAACTTTCTCAGGACTTTCTCAAAAAGTTGTAAATAGTCCGATTTTTTCCCTTCATATTTTATTGAAACAAGCTCTTCTAAATAAGGATTTTTAATGCAAACATCATAAAGCAAGATTTTAAAAGTGAGTGAAATTGTTATATGTATAACGTGCCGCTTATATGACAAATATTCCAAGGTACGCAGAATCAATTAGGTATCCAAATCTACATCAACAGATTCTTTCCGTAACGTAACCACTTATGTTGCCCAGTTAATTTTTTCCCTAAATCTTTTTTTAAAATTATTATTATTAATTTGAGCATGGCTAAATGCCAAGAATGATAACTTGGATATTTTAGGGAATATATTCAATATTATTAATATAAAAAAAATTAAAAGTACTCGATTGCACGCCGAAATATATAATTTTATTGGACTACTATTATATATCTTTTATTTCTATTTTAATGTTATTAAAATAAAAATATGTTCACGATAACATTCAATCATTAATTATAATAATTGTAAGTCGATTATATACAGATCTGTTGCTTCTGAATCTACCGATTTTTAATTATATGTTTGCGCTTTATTGCATTATAACACACTTTCGATTTACCATTAAAAAATAAATACTTTAAGATACAAAAAAAAAATTTTGCAATGTTTCATAATGAAACTTTTAAACTCTTTTCATAATTTTATGTTTTAATTCGATTTATTTATTCTGAAAAATATGAACTTACACACAACTTATATTTTGATGATTTTCGCTGTTGAGAAGGCCCCTGTTCTCTTAAGAGAATTGAAGAAAGCGGAGACATGTGTAAACATTTGCTTATTTTATTCTAGATGCCGAGCAAAACTGTTGTCGAATTCATTTCAAATGAAGCAGCCATTCTTGAATTTAAAGATTTATTGCTCTGGATGCTAGACTTTTTATAGTTTTATTTATTTATTTTTTTCTTTAATAAAATGTTACCGGAAGAAATGTTGTCGAGAAATTCCCAGTTCTTTTAAGGAAATCGCGAAAAAAAAAAAAAGGAATAAAGACACATGTAAACATTTGTTTATAGTATTCCAAATACCGAGAAAAGCTGCCGACAAATTCATTTCAAATAATTCTGTTATACTGGAACTGGAGAATGTGCAAGAAAGTCTTTGCACATTCTTTTCTTTCTTTAATTAAATATCATTATAATATTGTAAAAACTTATAATATTGTTGCAGCTTGAAAATTTGTCATAAAATTTCTATTGCTTTTTCTCTGAAATTTTCCTTTTGTATTTACCGTTATTAAAATGTAAATCATGCAAGAATTAATTTTCATCTTTAATGTTTTTACAAGTACAAAAAGTCCGAAATGTAACGAAATATGAAAGTCATTACATATTTGTGTAAGCCGTATGTTTATAGGATATTAGAAGTATAAACTGCCCGTTCAATAAGAGTTTATTTTATAGAACTCATCTTCCCATTATTTTTTTAGCCATTCGGCAAATTTTAAAATGAGTTGAAATTTAAAAAATAAAGAATATCATAAATTATGGATTTGAAGAAGGGATAAGGGTTGTGTGTATAAGCAGAAAATTGTAGATACATTTTCGTTAAATGTATTCATGAATAAAATGAATCGGCTTCGTACTTTCATTTTCCTGTTTGTGTCTGTCTATTCTTTATTGTTTTGACTAATATATTGAAATTTATATTTTTTAAATCTTAGATTTAATTACGGTTAATACCTTTATGAACTTTAGTTAGTGCAAGTTAATTGGAAATACACGGAAGATTGATCATTAGATGTGTAAAATACGAGATTCAAAAGTATGGAAATTTGAATTTGATACGTACTACGGAATGAGTCAGATTCTTTCAAGGGTAAATTAGGGTGAATAGTAATATTAGGGTAAATAGTAATTATTAGGGTAAATATTTAGGGTATTAGTAATTTATTAGGATAAATAGTAATAATATAGCACGCAGTAACGGTCGCATTATGGCCAAAGGTGGAGGGGAAATCTAGAGTTACATTTGAGAAATTTGATATCCGAAGTGCATTATCTTATGATTGGATTATCTCATTAGAGATTGGATTCATCTCATCAGATCGGGTTTGTCTCATAACGTAAGTAACATAAATATATTATATGCTGATATGCAGAATCCATCCCAATGTATCCTTTCGTAACATTACCACAATTTTGTTTTCGAGTCAAAAATTCATTAAAGAAAAATAAGGGGGGAGGGGGGAAAAGCTAATGAATTTTGCGAATTCATAACAGTCGAAGTATAAATTAATTTGAAATTTTATAGTTTTTTTTTTGTTTGTTTGTTTGTTTGTTTTTCCGTAAAGAGTTGAAAATGCTCCAATCGGAACTTAAACTTTTATCATAAGAATAGAAGTGGTGGCCTCGGAACTTTCATACATGCCTTATAATAAAGGTGTTATTTCTCTGATTCCGCATAAAATTGGCCGTGAACGCTATGAGTGCTCAGATTTTTATTTTCAAAATTCTGCATATGGTAGTTATGTGTTTCGCTGTATAGTAAATCACAGTCGATCGTTCACAATTTTGACCATTTGGATGTCTCATGATATTTAGCAAATTTTTTGATTTTATTGCAATTCTTTTCCTTTACATTCAGATTATTTCAAATAGATATAAATAAGTTCGTTTTAAAAAAAAATGGCAAAATTCTCCTTTTATTATTGCCTTTTTGTTTAATTTAAATAAAACGCGCTGGAAATGAATGTATCCAGAAAAATAAGAAGCAAGTACATTAAAAAAAAAAAAAAAAAAGGAAGTGAAGACCTTCCCCCCCCCCATTCTAAACTAAGGATGGATAGAACAGACAATCTCGAATTTACAATCTCGTGTTTTTCATTATTTCAACAGTGCTTCATCTTTCACAATTTTAGTTAGAAATAAGAGTGGCCGTATTACCTTCTGTTACCTTAATATCCAATAAAAAAATTCAAAGAACCTATCTATGAGAACAATATTAATGAAATAAGACAGATTCTCACAACAATAATGTACGATATCAACAGTTAAATATCACAACATTAATGCATACTATCATAAAGACAAGCCTAAGTTGAACTTTAACACATTCGCAAAAGTGAGCCACGTTAACAATGTGGATTTTTAATTCAAAGCATATATTATGTATCAGTTTAAGGCTATAGGCCTTTGCCATTCAAAACAAAATTTTAATTGGGAATAAAAAGAGTAATTCAAAGATAGGGATATTAACTCGATTAAATATTAAGAAGAATCTAGAAATTCGAAATGTAAAAAAATTTAAGCATCTTTATGCATTCATCATGGAAGAAAAAGCGAGTTTGTTAAAAATTCTTAAAGTTTATTTTTCTATCTTTTTGAAGAATTGACCGGACAAACACAATGATGTTATTATTATTCTAATAGTGAATCCTACGAGAAATTTAATTTATTGAAACAATGTAAATAAGAAAAAATACTTATATTGCTGAAAAACTTTGTCTACTGATAATTAATCTATTTATAAATACACAATATTATTGTTATGAAAAAATCCAAACTCTGGTGGATGTACATTAGGAAGTTCAACAGGTTTGTTCTACATGAAAGGTTTGGTCTCTATAAACACGAACATTTATTATACATTAATACAAAGCAGCAAAACGCAGCTGAAGCGTGCACAAAAACAGCAGTTGAGAAATACAATATTGCACACGCAAGCAGGAAATCGTCAGTAAGCAACTGCTTCAGCACACTGCATATAGAGAATTCGCTATATATCAACTTTCCGATGAGATTCGATCGCTTTCAATTGTGCTTCTGCCCTTGTAATAGGTACTGTGACAGGACATCGAATGTTTTAGAGTAAACGCTAGATTTTGCAATGGAGTTATCTCCAAGATGTTCTTGATGTCGCCAAAGTTACCAAATCCATCGCCCAGGGATACATAAGACCTATTTTTTAAACTTTTTTCCTCACCAGGAAACAAGTGCGTAGGAGTGCAACATTACAAATTCGTAAGATTATAAATATTTTACTAAGATGGAAAATATCATAGTTTATGTGTAAAATAAGATATCTAAGCATAAAATATTTTCTGATATATTTTCAACATAAAACTAAATAATTGCAATACTATCTGCAAAATCTGATTAGGAATAGAAATTAGTATTACTTTAAATTTTCTTCTGAAAATTCCTCATAGAGTGATTCCTCAAATTTATTTTTCTTCTGGTGAGACAGAAATTTATGTTGCGCAAAGCACGTCCTCGGTACACACAAACTCAACCGCAAGGATAAGGAATGCCTCCACTTTAACACAAAGTGTTAGACAGACTCCATAACCTTACAGCAATTTTTTAGCAATCAATCTTATTCCAGCTTTTTTTCTTTTGCTGTAGAAGCAGTCAGCAAACAACTCCACTCCACTTCATTGGAGCGACCAGAGAACCACGGCACGGGGCGACACTCGAGAGCCCATTTCTTGGTCTGTAATTGTAGCGAAAAGATTGGGGCGCAATTTTTGGAGGTGATTGATCTCCGATAGCCTTTCTCTGTGCGCTGGAATAAATTTGCTTGCAGCCAAACAAATCGCAGCAAACCGGAGCGGGAATCGATACGTCTTAGAAGGGGGCGCACGTCCTGTGAAAATTGAGACGTCGGCCCATCGCTCATGCCGCCCTCCCGACATGCCAATTAATCTTTCATTAAGGAACGACAAACTTTTATCCTTCACTAATTGCGAGACAGGCCGGCCCCCCTTCGTTTTCTAGGGCCTGATAGGGATTTGGTAGCCTCCAGGGTTGCCCCCCCCTCCCCGTATTGATTGCTAATGCTGCTTTTATTAATATCTACGTTCACGCATGGAAGCCTCTCCCACTTGCTGCCAACCCTCTCGCACCAGGAGCGGTTCTGTCCAAATACGTAAGGGATGCTTTTTTTTCCCCTCTTGTTCTTCTACCTCCTCTTGGTTCTTGGTTTTTAATGAAAACACTAATGTGGAGGCCCCTTAATAAGAGGTGTTAAATTATACCGAGGTGTAAGTTTTTTTTTTATTCTTTTTAAGTTGCTTTTTTTTTTTTGAAAGAGGAATTTAAGGAAAATTTCCCAGGTATTCACGAAGAAATCTGTCTTCTAATTAAAATATTGGAGAGAGAGAGGTGAATTCTGTTTCGGTGCAGTACCATAATGTAATGGAAAATATAGCTTCAGTATAAGTTTCAGGCCACATTCTAATTGGAAGATATAATAATTGGTTTCTAATATTTGTACTTAATTAAGATTATCATCCGTTGAATACGGTCGTTCATGGCGGCTAGTCTATGCAAATTCGAATGTAGTTAAAAGTAGAACTATTTAATCATGTATAAATCAAAAGATGCTCCTATGCACCAACCATGGACCTATCGACCCAAAGATGCTGTAACCATGTAAATGTCAAAATATATACATTTTTAATCATGTAATATCAAAAGATGCCCATGTGCACCAACTATGGAAACATCGACTCAAAGATGCTCATACTAATGGGAAAGTACAGGTCATAGTCATAGGATTGATATCTTTTTTCTAAGACAGTTATAGTCCCTTGTTGACCTAAGCTCAATAATGGCTTGAATGAAGAGCAAATTTCGGTAACTTGAAATTTTTTGTTTCTTGGTAAATTTTAAGCACTGATGAAGATATCTTACAAAATTACAAACCTATGCACATAATCTTTGCAATTAAAGGACCTCATAACTGCTATAAATGATTCCATTAGTTTCAAGGCGCCGAAGTTTTAGAAAGAGACTCGCAATCAAATTTTTTTATCTGCGGACTGATAGGACTTGAGGAAGATTTTGTGAAAGCTAATAAAAATTTCAAATTTTAAATCATTCTGATTTCTTCAATTTTTTTTCGTATATTTTCCAAAAGTGTCGGTTTATTTTTTAATTCATTAAAGATTTTATCCTGCAGTTTTGATATTGCAAACCCAGTTAGTTCAATTATATAATCTCCACTTAAAAATGCATCATAGCTCCTTCCGTAGTTCTGAGTCATGGTAGATACCGAGAACGAAATAGGGCCGGCGTCCCAAGAGTGGTGAAGTATTTGTACCTAGTGTAAATAATATGTGCGAGACCAGGGCGATTCTTCTGGAGTTCTCCAAGCCTAGACTTTAACATTAATCTACCATTGTTTCGACTGCAGCGCTTTTATCAGAAAACAGTCCAGTCATTGATGATTAAAATGCCACTGGCTTTACAGAACAAAATTAACAAGAATAGGATGAATAATCACTTCATAATTCGTTTTATGAATCAATGAGTCCATGAATCAACATTTTTTTAGAAAGGACAAGTGTGCTATCTTTTGTTAATCTGTGAGATCTTAGATGACCTTGATGTTTGTTACCTATGAGGAAAAAAATGTTATAAACACTAAATAATCAAATTGTACTTTGAGATCTATAATAATTAAGATAATCTAAATCCTCAGAAATGAAGTTTTGAATATCGTCAATGTTTTGCGTAAGGGTCTTTCACTCGGACTCGACAAGTATCTGTTTAAAAACATGCAGAAACCACTATTTTTCTTTGCTTGAAACATGTTCAGTCCTCGCTTTGATCAGAGGTAATAATCTCGACTTTTTGAAAATTTGATAACAAATAATAATCTGCATCAACAAATAGTTTGCGCGAATCCTCTTTCACTCCGTTTTACCAAGAATCCGTTTGCAAACATGCGAAAATCTCTATTTCCATTCCCAAAACAATTCGCATGTTATAAAAAGCAATTCGCATGTTGTTTATCGAGCAAGCAAATTATTTTCAGTTCTGCAGTAATAGTCTTGATTTTTTTTGAAAATTTGATAAATCTACGATAATCTAAACCCTCAGATATGAAGTTTTCAATATCCTCAATACTTTGCATGAATCGTCTTTCACTCAAATTCACCAAATATTCGTTTGCGAATATGTAAAAATCACTATTTTACATTGCTAGAAACATGTTCAATTTTCGCTAGCCAATTTTACAAGAAGGATCTCACAAGAAAATTATATGTACATATTTTCCCATGTCCTTGATAAGCAGATAGGGCCTGAAAGTGGCTTTGAATAAAACATTAGAGGAGAGTAAGAAGCGGTGTTTCGAATGCGGGCGCCTATAATAATAGGTGACTACCAAAAAAATCTTCCCATGCAATACGAATCAACCTAAAACATGGGAATTTACTATGTAAATGAGAGAATTAATCATGATCTTTGACCTTACATTTGTAAGACGTACATACAAGATTTCATTTTCAGCCTACATCACTTACGTGCTTTCTGTAAGTTTTATCTGCTGTATTGACATGTACATCTTAATGTTAAGATCTGCATTAATGCCCTTTTAAATTTTGCTTCGGAAAATGGGGTTTTAACCTTTTGACTTTTACAAACTCCCACGGAGATTTTTGTTTGGGGCTGTCTATTTTTAGTTAATTATTTTCGTAAATGTAACGAAATATTTTTAGAATGTGATGATTCTCTTTAAAATTAAGAATGCATTCTTATATTTTTCTGGTTTTTTTATAAATATTTGCATCGTGTGTGTGTGTGTGTGTGTGTGTGTGTGTGTGTGTGTGTGTGTGTGTGTGTGTGTGTGTGTGTGTGTGTGTGTGTGTGTGTGTGTGTGTGTGTGTGTGTGTGTTTATCGCCCTTTTATATAACAGACAGTTGAACCAATTATTTTCCTAATTGCCGCAAATACATTGTAACTCGTTATAATGTACATATTAGATTTTTCTGGAATCATTGGATTTTTAATTGATTAAAAAATGAAATTTCAAGATTATTCGTAAATAAACTACTGTTTTAATTATATAAATTTCATTTCTATATTATTTTTTAATTCATTGTTTTAATGTAATATACAATTTATTTGAAGTTTTATCTTTATGAGATTCAACTCATCCAACGAAACGTTCAATTGCGTGCTTCTGATAATGTTAAAATTTAGACCAAGAAATGGCTTCTTTGGAAATTTTTAGTTCCGCATTTATTTCGTAATGCATATATTTTGTATGCATCTGTTATAATCTGTTTTGACTTATTCAATGAAATTCATGTTTTCAGTTTTATCAAATACATTTGGTCTTTCAAAATATATGCATTTCACGGCCTAATAATAATATTTTACAGCCTATAAAATCAATAATTCAATCAATATAAATCAAGGTGAACAAATGATAGTCAAAGGTGCTATATATATACTTTTCGAATCCTGTCGGCTAAATAATATGTAACATATTTTGGTTGAGTCAGAATACAGGTTCGAAACAGTGAAGAGACTTTGTAGTTTTAATTTCGTTTTAATATCCATTTCGGGAAAGCATTATTATTAACAAGGCGCATGGCGGCACAAGGTAAAGAAAAGCGAAAAGGGCCGAACAAATGATTATTAGCCTTAAGTGGAATTGGATCACGAAATATATATATATATATATATATATATATATATATATATATATATATATATATATATATATATATATATATATATATATATTTGCATTGACGTGTCATCAATGTTTCTACAAGGCACTGGTTCATCGGCAGCCCAGAAACAATCAACAGAACCCGAAACTTAATTTTCACTTTCATCATTAATATAGCCAAGTTAAAGGCGCCGGATATTCTAACGTTTCGTCATTATATTTATCCAGAAAAAATTATATAAATTTACTAGTCTTTCTGGCGCTGCTGCAGGCTGATACCAAGGCCATCAATATCCCCCAGCCACGACTCTTTGTCATTATACAACAACTTTTCACACGTAAAATTAAAATTTCTTAATGATTTTACATTAACATTAATTATCTGATTTTTAAGAATCACTTACTTCTGTTGAAGATAATTCACCATTAATTTTCAAATTTCTAAATAATACTTATGCATGAAATTTTCGTCAGGTTTCGTAATTTTAAGCCAATAAATGAGAATGAAATATTCACATTCTCACATGCGAAAGTCAGGCTATCAAAATTATATAGAAAGAGACAAATACCCTCTTGTTTTGTGTGAAGTCATGAATTGCTTTGCACCATTTCTTGCCTTCAAATTTTTCTCCAGAACAAAAATATTTCATTACTTCGACAATAAAACGATTTGTTCCGAAGTGAATTTAGGCTTTAAACTAGATTAAGAATTACTCCTCGGAGAATGGTTTTTTCATTTTTTTAAAACCCACTTCTTGAGGGTGAAAAATTCCAGGAGCATTTTTCACGTCGATTTTCAGACCCAGCACAAGTCAAACCACAAAAAAGAAACCCACGGATATTTTTTAATAATTTTTTGTTGTCCTCTCTGAAAAATGATTTCTTTCAAAACGTACACAATACTTTATATTTCCCTGGGGCATAATAATCGGAAGAAATGAAGAGTGAACCCGGTTTCTGTCCCGTTGTAGCCAAGTCCACCGGCGTTTTAGGCATATTGCTTTCTATGCAAGAGGGAGATATTTGCCCGTGTTTAAAGATGCGTTGTTGACGAAACTTCCCGAGAAGAATCTTGTAAAATGATACGATAATGGTGCGCTTGAGGATTCCACTTCATGTTACCGAAATATGATGAGAATGGAATCACGGCCTATGACAGATCTCCGTCGTTAAGTTTCAGGGTTTTTTTTTATGGTTATTTTTTTGGTTTCTACATGCAAAGACTTTCTTCCCAAGTTATAACTTTGGTTTTAGAAAAAATAAATAATTTAGTTAAAAGTGATGTTTTTCAGTATTCGTACTGTCGTATCTTAATTGAACTTTATTGCCATAGCGAATGTAACATGTTATGAATAACAAGTGAAATGCATACTTAACAAAAGCATTTATATATTTATACATGAGATATTCTTACATCATATATTCTTTATATATTCTTTTTCTATACATCATATATTCTTTATATATTCTTTTTCTATACATCATATATTCTTTATATATTTATTAGCTGACTTTGGCGAAAAGTTGGTTAGACTATAATATTTTCTGTATTTAATTTAAATTAAATTTCTTAGCATCGTTTGATTTTCACAATTCCTTCAACAAAGAGTTTTTAAACATCAAATTATGAGAGATATTAATGTAATATTATTTTAATAGGCTTACCAATCTTCTGCTTATTGTTATTACAAATATTCTGCTTCTTATTCTGTTACTAATCTATTGCTTATTACATGAATCTTTCTACTAAATTCAATTTGACGTTTTGCAATTCATCCTTGTTTTATTTACACTTTTTATGCTGGAACTGTTTAAAAATTCCTGTGAATGGCGCAGTTTGTCCTAAATTGGACCTTGTGCCAATAAACCACACCATACCATACCAAGGTATCGAAACCTTAGCAACAAACGTACTTGAAAATATTTCACAAGAGACATACTTAACTTGCTTCACAACAATATTTACACCGAATTTTAGTTATAATTAAATTTATTAAAATTCATTTCGATACTTTAAAAACATATTAAATGTTGTTTTCTTAAGAAATCCCTCTCCTTTTTATTTGTTCATTACAATATTTTGGGAGAGAGAGAGACAGAAAAATTTCCCGAAATAAACAAATTAATAAAACTGAATATAAAAAAAAAACCAAAATATTATCACAATCTTTCATTAACTATCAGAAATATCACGAGGAAAAAAGAAAAACTATCTCCAGTAATGATATATATCTTACTTTTATATGAAAAGAAAATCAAACCTCATCCTTCCGTTCCTCACATACGTTTTCATGCCCACGAGCTTAAATTAACCACACCGATTTCCCCTAATGGTCCATCATTGAAAACCGCACAGTCGGGTAAACGAGAAGAAAGAAAAGATGAGAGAAAGAGAGAAAAAAAAAAAATAGAGGAGAAGAGAGAGAGAGAAATGGGCAGAGAAACCCATTGGAGCCAGCATCGGAGGAGATTTTTCTCCTCCGTTGTTTACAGCGGGCAATCGGTCATCCCAGGCCTGATTACCATTTATTGTGTAAAGGAAGACGTTGAATGAACAACGAGCTCTGGTAATCAGGGCAGCGAGATCACTTATCCGGCCTGATAGAGTTAAGAGCGGCGGAAGAAAAATGGAGTAAATAAGATTCGGCCGGGGGACGAGTAATGAAAGGGCCCAGCGCCATGATACTGCGGGAAGCGAACCATCTGTGCCCCGCTAGTGGGCATAGTCACGAAGATCGACGAAGAAATACACCTGTAGTCGCTTCTCGATAGCATTTCTCACCGCCTGATAAGCACTTTGCTTTGCGATTTTACCTGGCCTCCCCCTCGCTTTCTTTCTTTTTGCCTTATGCCAACGATTTTCATCCGAATAAAGCTCATTTCGCCATTTGTTTTATTCTGTTGTTTTATGTGACCAACTTTTAATACGAGATTTCACTTTTTTAAATTTGTTATTCTGACTTTTGAATAAGAATTTTTTTTTTTAAGTTTCCATACGTGAATATAACACAATTAATGTAATGATTTATAACATGTGCTATTGCTTTCAATTGTGCTGTATTCTTTTAATATAAAGCAATATATATAATATATTTAATATAAGGCAATATAAGAGGATGATCTTTTATTATAAGCACTGAAACAGTATTGAAGTCCCTAATGATGTTTGTGGAAGAAGTTTAAAGAGAAAGTGATAAGCAATTCAAGAATTGCCCCCTGTGAAAAGTAGGGCAAGCCTTTCATCAACCAATTTGATTACAGTGGTAAATTTTGTTCTTGAGTATATCTGTTGTATAAAAATTTTGATTTCAATTGATAATTTTTTACAAACTAAGCAATTCAAGTACTATCCATTCTGAAAAACGAAACAAACTTTCCATCAATCAGTTTGATTACAATGGACCAAATTTTGCTCTTGAGTGAATTGCTCAAAAAATTTTCTTGAGTGTTTTGTTCTTGAAAATTTTGATTTCTAGTGATATCTTTTGCAAACTGAGCAATTCAAGTTCTGTTTCCTGCGAGAAATGAAACAAGCCTACCATCAGCCAATTTCATTACAATGGATCAAATTTTGTTCTTGAATATATCTGATCTATAAAAATTTTGATTTCAAATGATATTTTTTGCAGGAACTAAGTATTCCAAATCCAATCGTAGCAATTTCAAAACATTATTGGCTACTGTCAGTAGACTACAACAGTCTTTCTTCTGTTGTGATTTCGAATCAAGACTGAAATTCTGTGTCAAGATATTTGCACCGAGGGCGTCGAAACGAATTTCATAAATTAAACCTTTCAATAAAACCATTATATACCTCTAAATTTACAGTTTATGAATATGTGTGTTCGGTAAACTATGTCGTGCCAATGCATTGATAAAGCTTTTTCCTTTCTAGGTGTCAATAAGGATCATATAGTTATGGGTAACTATAAGAAAGTTTCATACTGCATTTAGAGTCTCAAGAAAATCACAAATATCAGCCATCATGATATTAAGTTCTAAACCTCTATAAAATAGGCTGATAGAGAAAAAGCCTTGTTATCAACGACCATTAGCTAGAAAAAACAGTCTTTAACGAAGATCATCCTATTGTGCGGCTTAGGGACTCGAAATACATGCTAAATGTCATAATGCTGTGCTGGAAGAAGGGAAAGATGAATAGTTTCTTAGCTGCTAGTTTTTGCGGGGCATAGAAGAAACAAAACATAAATACACTCATTTCATCTTTTAAAGCATAATACAACGATGCGGGGAGAAATATCATATTCTAGCCTGGATGTCATATATTTTTCCATAGCCTCTGCCTACCTTTTTATCCTCAAACTTGAGATGATCCATTGCTGGAACATATTTACTCACAAAAACTCATCATTATTACTTATGTCATATATAAAGAAATGATTACATGAATTTATTAATACGCGACCTTATTATAAATAACACTTATCAGAAAAATTGAATTATCTTAGTTAAAATCAGTTTTATTATATACTTTTCACAAGTTTTTTCAGATGTAAAGAGGAGAAATTTTCGTGCTCAGGTACTTCGTCGTCAACCTTATTATAAATAAAAAGATTTCAATCCTCTTCGAATTAAACAATATTTTTATATCTTGCTTGCATCTATTTAGGTAAGATATGATTCATAGGTTTATTGTATAAGTAAACGTATTTTCCTCCATAGGATTAATTGATTGCTGAATATGTAATATCGGAAGATACAAAGTTCCACCAACAAGCAGAAGACTATGGAATGAATAACAAATAATGGTAAGTAAGTCATTCTATTGATTTTGAAACTTCCGGCTTTCTGAGCTCTAAATTTTGCCATATAAGGTATGGTAATTTAATATTAATTGTTGAAACCGTTTAAATTGAAAAAAAAAAAAAGCCGAATAAGATCTTACTTTTATTAAGTGAAAAATTACACATGGACCGCGGCAAGCTGAAGATTTGGAATGAGTGCATACACGTCGAACGCTCTCATTTGATTATGAATGTTTAAATATGAAATAAATAATTTTATATGTTTAAATATGAAATAAAAATATGAAATATGAAATAAATAATTCTATTTAAATTCGCTTCATCACTTTGTGCGTATTGAAGTAAAATTCATAAAATTAATTTGAATCGAGTGTAAATATAGTGAAGTGGAAAACAAATCTGGAATTATGTTTCATTAAGGAATCATCATTTTTTGTTTATGGTCGAAAACAAAACAATTATATGCATGTAAATTAAGGTCTTATTCATATATGCATTTTAAAAGGAAATTAATTTAAATAAATAGATAATAAAAGATAATATCAGAACAAAGACTAAATATTTGAACACAATTGTACTCCTCTGTGCTTCTTGATGATCATCTGATTAAAATAAGCATACACTTTTCAATAAATCAAATTTTGAATAACGTTTAGATCTGAAATCTAATCTTTTGCTTTCAATTCATGCAACCCGCTGAACTTCATGAATACAAGTCATTTACTAAGAATATTCGAAATTCTGTTAACGGGATGTGGGGGAGGGTAGACAGTCTCTTGCAAACATTCGATTCCCATGCTAACAGAGCAAAGTTAAAGTACTCTTACTGATCTACTCACCCCGTACATGCCTCTCGCATGCCGACATGTATCAAGGAAAGAGTTTAACGTATGCTTAATCGGTGCCAACTTCTCAAACTATTAAATATTCAGTCCTACCCTTCCAACCCCCATCCCAACAACTGACCCTGTTTCCTTCCGGAACATTCTTCGGGCATTTGCATAGGATGCGAGGGAGCGATTACGCGCGTACATTTTGCTCTTGCTGATCGTTGCTGCTATCGAAGACGCTGTGGAAATCGTCCCTTTTTTTTATTATTTTTTGGCGATGTCGGTTATCCTTTTTCATCGGGTGCCGTGTCAAAGAGCCTGGCAATCGACTTGCTTAATGTCTTTTGAAAAGGAAGGCGAGTGAATGGGGGGTCGGGGAAGATTCGTTGTTGGCCATTAGTCGGAGACGTTTTGATGGATGGAATCGAGAAACGGTGTCCTGCCTTTTCGCCCACTTACACATCTTTTCTTTGCTCTCGGGGCGAGCACACCCCTTTCTCCAAGAAAACTTTCGCATGTTCTTCGCACCGATTCTCGTTCTTCGGCACGAGGAGGAATCTGATGCCAATGGTTGGCGAATTATCGCCTCTCGGTGATTTAAAAACGGGCCTTAAATCAATATGTTTGATTTGACTTATTAAATTAATGTCCCATTTTGACACTACACCACTTGCGAAGGAAATGATTCACTTGGTTGCAGAATTTTTCAACACTCATTTCATTTCACTTTTATTATATTTACAGTGCGGTCTCGTCTCAGCTTTCCGTCTGTAATAAATGAAGATATGAGGCAGTCGAAAAATAAATATGAGGCATATTTTAATAAGATTACGTCTATAGGCCCCTTGTGACATACAGACTGCTTAATAGGATAGACAATGAAAAAATGAGGATGTGTGACATCTGGAATCTAGCATTTCATCTTTAATCAGTACTTTGTATGTTTAAATGACGCTCAGTGTATACTTCTAACTTTCGCCTTCTTATTATATTTAGATTAAAATAATAACTTAAAACACATTTAATGTTTTGCTTCTATGGCGCCCCCGAAAACTGGCATTCAGGTCATCTATGCATTTTTTTTTTCTTTCTTACTTAGCAAACCCTTCACCATTGTTTACAAGTTGAATTATTTCATCGTCTCACAATATTCCAAGCAGATGTTATTGACTTGGTGAAAAATATATGGACGCAGAGGTGATACGCGTTAACATGATCTTAATATCCTTATCAATAAAGAAACAAACACCCAGCTAGCGGTAGTGAAAACTCCACAGTATATATTTAATTCTATGATCTTTATTGAATTTGGAAAAAACATCGCATATTGTGAAATATTGGACAACAAGATTATATTGTATACAGAGATTAAGTAAGTTTAACAAATTTAAGTTAACAAATTTGTTAACTTTAACTTAACCCATTTGAGTTAAACAAATTTCAAAGAAATAAATATTTTCACCGTTATGAATTAACATTTTTTAAAGAATTAACAACTTTAATGAATTGAATGACAATGTTGCAGAGCATTCCTACCTGCAAATGTTGTTACTGCTAAACTGCTAAATGTATAGGATGAGATTCAATCTTCAGCGTAAATTTCGTATTGTGACTGTTGGATAATAAATATAACACCGCAATAATTAAGCTACTATCGTTGTTGTTGCCTATTACTGATTCATTTCGTGCAGTAAAAGAGTTGATGTATTCTAGAAAAAATGAAACAAGGGTTTTAAAAAAAAACCTCAGAAAAGATGTAAAATAAAATCAGACTTTAAAATGATAATAATAACAGCACCATCAGAAAAAAAGTAACAGCCCTGCTACAAAACTACTCCCTGCCCTCTCTGCTACAAAGCTTCAGAAAGATCAATTTGTGTTAGCTCCTCTAGATACTACTGTTATCAAAAAGTACTCGAAATGGTGGCATAAAAAAAGCATCCATTTATTTGTTAAAATGTATTTCATTTTATACAAAGTAATTATTCCAAATTATAATTCACTTTCGTCAAAGTTTTTTCCATTAATCACGACATGCTTTTAAAATCGGTTTTGTGAAACTCTTCCAAAGTTTGTAGTGAATTTTCGGATGATGATAGGCTAAAAATGGTGACGAAAAGAAAAATAACATGGTGCTAAATCTGGGAAATATGAAGCTAGAGAAGCCGTACTTGTTGAATGTCTGGTTAAAAACTCATGTACGATTATTTTACTGTGAGAAGACGTATTGCTATAACAGAAAACCAACAATCTTCTCGTCATATTTCAAAGTATTTTGGAATAAAAGTATTACCCACAAATGACGCATATTCTCTATTAGCATACTTATTAAAAATTCATAATGCACAACACCATGACAATAAATGAAAACAGTTAACAATAAATGGATTTTTGAACGACTTTAACGAGATCTTATCGGTCTTGTTTCATCTTTCAAGCGCCATTATTCAGCTGTTTCTATATGAAAAACACGTATCTTAATTTTATCACTATTAATAGTGCGCCTTAAGAAAGCATCTCTCAAGCCACTTTAGCAAGTTGTTTATGGAACAACTGGAGAAGCGAAGCTTCGCAATTCTAAATAATCTCTTCAAATTACTTGATATGAACCAAATGATATAAGACCTTCCCCAATATTGTCGAATTTAGTCAAAAAATGATCACTAAATATTGATTATCTGACTTTAAGGTTACAAGGATTATTAATTAAAAGAGATGGCCTACCAGATAGCAGATCATCTTCAACGGATTCCGTACTTTTAAACCTTTCATGCCTATCAAATGCAGTTGTTTTTATAAACAGTCGCCTTTTAAATGAATTTTGTAATAATTCAAATGTTTTTGAATCACAAATTTAATTGCGAAAACAAAATTTAAGACATTTTCTTTGCTCAATAATAGTCGTCATTTCCTGAAAATCAATAAAGTGAAAATTCTTATCTCATTAAAAAAAAAAAACATGTTTTTAGATGATAAGAGGATACAAATTTCTACTGCTGCCAGATATTTGTGGAAAGCATAAAAAATGTTGGCGAAAACTTACAGACAATATTATCAATAAATATATTTTAAATGCAAAATTCTAGATACTTTTTGATCACAATAGTAGGTAGGTTTCCAACAGGTTGTGATATCATAAGGAATTAATTCTCCAGAGGAATCTTTAGCTCTCGATTCCTAAGAGAGATAAAGCCATAATTCTTGTATTTTAGAGGTACTTCAATTTTGTCGCCAAAATCATCTTTGGAGTTATAGCTTAGCATCCATTAAAAATCCCTTCAAATATCTCTTTTCAAATTTAATATAATCATAATGAATAAAAATATTATAGAAAATCTTGACTTTAGCAAGTCAATATTGCTGCTAATTTTTTTAATTGGTACATATTCTGTAACTCGTATTATTTTCAAAATCCTCGCATTAGTACTTGACTTGCGCTACAAGCGTTTTTATCAAATAAAATATGACGATTTTACTATATTTAGATATCGCTTCTGTGGTTTAATTATAGGCATTCAAAAGTAAAGAAGGTGATAAAACATTTTTGTGAAAATAAGAAAAATAATTTTGTCCCCTTAATTTTTTTCCTTTAAAAGATATACAAATGAATTCATTTCGTAAAAGCGGTAAATAAATATAATTTTAGACGTATATATATAAAAAAAAGAGTGCTTTATATAGATCAGGGTTCACTCTTAATCCCGCATGTTCGTATCGAGTCAGGAAAGCATGAATCGTTTTTTTTTTTTTTCTTTCCCATTTAAGTAAATTACTGATAATTATATATTTCTTCTTCTCTTTAATTTTCAGTACTTTCACTCACATACACAAACAACTGGAAAAAAAATCTGGGAATAGGCGATGAAATTTGCAGCATTTCAAGCATTCTAATTCGGGCTCATGCAAACAGAAATAAATTGTGATCTTTTTTTCCTTAGATCCAACCTAATTTCAAAAATCAGGTCATCACATTCGAACTGAAGTTAAAGCCATATAACGAGATCTCAACTCAGAAACATGGGTACAACACAAATTACAATGAAAAACAATAAAATTAACAAAAACTGCGTTTAAAATTACTGAAAGCGTTTATTTAAATAAGCAATCATTTAAATTTCTTTTGAATAATTATTTCAATTATAGCGATTCGTTGCGCATCATCCAACCCTCCCGTCATGGTTCACGATTCCAAAAAGGTACCGCACCCCAAAAAAATTTCAATGGCAGTTCGATAAAGAAAGTAAGGGGAGCAAGAACGAAGATATCGAACTGTTCGAGTGGCCTCTGGGAGGGGAGGTCTTTGATTACAGCTCTACAGTCCTAAACAAACACTCTAATGAGCTTTTGTCGATGTCCCAATGGGTCTTTGAGTGATGTAACTTCACGAATCATAAGTGATAAGACTTCTCTCAAAAGAAGGTCAATCAGCCATTGTAGGCCTCTCCTATATTTTGTACAAACTCTAATTTCGCTATTCAGTACATTTCTATTAGTTACCAAAAGAAAACTAAATCTGTTTACTTTCTAGAGTTGAAAATAGAGCAAAAGAATGAAAGAAATCACCTCGAAACTGATGACGACATGTTGATTTACGTTCTATTTACGTAATAGGAGTTTTAAAAAATGTTAAGAATTTTATATAATGTCTTTCAAATCTTATTTTGATTAAGTCATGAATTGAGTTTTAATTATTTTGATTTAACGAAAGTGAAAGGAAATTTCTAGGAAAGAGCTTTTCCAGGAAATTTCTCAGAAATACAGATAAAAAAATGTCGGAGTGAAAGAAATGACACTCGAATAGTTTTTTCGCCTTGTTGAGTTTGAGAGGATAAATTGCATCATCTGGACTTTAGTGATTTTGAGAATATTTATTTTTGAAAACCATAAAATGCACTTAAGCAATTTCAGAGTTAAAAAAAAAAAAATGCGTTGTTTAGGTAATAAAATTTTAAACCATGATTCCAGTGTTATTTTTTTTCCTTCGAAAATTTCAATATATATATATATATATATATATATATATATATATATATATATATATATATATATATATATATATATATATATATATATATATATATATATATATATATATATATATATATATATATATATCATAATTTAATAAAAGATTTTTTTTAGTTGTCGTTATTCATGCAAAATTCATGACTTCAACATATATATATATTCGGGGTTTTTTTTTGTTGTCTGCCCATAAATAGCTATAACTCAAAAGTGTAATTAGCTATAAAGATAAAGATTTGTATAAAATCATAACACATAAGTCGTAGATTTTTTCAATGGAAATCCGTGCACTGAAAGTATATCTGTCTTCCCGTTCGTGTGCATGTGAAAACGATAACTCATAAATTCGAAAAAACTAGGAAGAGGAAATTTTGCATATGATTCTCTAATGAGAACTGTAGATCTGTAGCAGATTTTAGGTCAAATCTACCTAGGATTGAATTTCTGTCGATTTATCTATTCGTTGGCATATGAACAATCCAACAGAATAATTCTTTTTGCTCTAAAAAACAGAAGTTCTTGCTTAAATATAAGTTATGGGAAATGCCTTTCTAAAAAATATCTCTATGAACCCTGACATTCGAATTGATGAAAGGTAGAAAAATAGTATCAATAGTATGCAATTAAACAGAGAATAATAGTATACCATCTTAACATCAACAATGTCTTGCACATTGAAATGGTCTTAATACATTTCAGTGTGAGAGGTATTTTTAGTTTCCTAAATGATTTAACCGTTCTTATCTTTGGTTCCATGTCTTTGATCGTATATGTTATATATCAATCACAGTTCCAGGAATTAGTATTAGATAAGTATTTAGATAAAGAAT
Source organism: Argiope bruennichi (assembly GCF_947563725.1). NCBI lineage: Eukaryota > Metazoa > Arthropoda > Arachnida > Araneae > Araneidae > Argiope > Argiope bruennichi. The sequence continues at coordinate 101,806,509 of NC_079158.1, forward strand.
TGGCAAAAAATTAGAATTGGGCTTGAAGATATTTCAAAACTCATGAAGATATTGCTTTGAAAGTAATATGGATTAATTTCAAATTTATCTTTTTAATAGTAATTTACCTGCGTTTAATAAAAAAAATATATTTCCGTCCACTTAAAGAAAAAAAAAAAAAAAAAAAAAAAAAGATGGTTACTTCAAACCATTATTTTCTTTGATTATACACATAGCAAATATTTGAAATCTTAGGCTTCGTAAATTTTAAATAGAAAAATACATAATGTCTTTAATATATACTTAAATTTCCTATATATGCATTCATTTTCTAACTGATATTTGCCCTTGATGAATTGAAACAGGATAATTAAAATCCGATTTCCCACATGCGTGTTAGCAAAACGAATAAGAAATAGAGGTATAAACACGCGATGCAGAACTCTCTTAGAGTGCTTTCAACTCGGGTTTTCTGAGTGCTTTTAGAGAGGTTTTCTTGGGAAAAGAACAATCAGTATTTGACGATTGTAGTTAGTTGGACAATGTAAGGAAGTTGAAAGAGGTTTTCTTTCTTCCTTTTTTATATTCTTATTACCCAAATGTTAAAAATTTGAATTTTTATTTAAAAATTCTTGCTTGTTTCTCTAAATCATTATTTTTTCAAGAAATGTCTAGATTGCGAATTTAAGAAAAAGTTTGGTCAAAACAGATTCAAACTTTTTTTCCAAATTCAGAAACGAGCTATACAAATAAATTTTTCCACTGCCATTAATAATTATGGCAGATTTTATTTATTTGTTTTTCACATCTTAACCAAATATACGGTTTCAAATTTACTCCAGACGTTGAAAAAATCAAAATTGTCTTTCTAGAAGAACAGTTGTTTCTTTTATTTGTAAAAGTTGGGAAACCGAGGAAGACGGTGTTAAGGTGGATTAACACACAGCCAGTTATAAGATTCCAGTAAGATCCCGCATGCGTAAAAGAAAGATTGTGTATACACTGAAAGAGCGGACAGTAACAAGAGATTGTCTCGATGCGACATGTATTTGCCACTGTACATTTTTTTCGCATGTGTGGTCTTACTGAATGGATTATAGCTGGTTGAATGAAAATCCCATTTTACTTGTTAAACAATGATATTATATTCCAGCGACGATTTTTGTCTTGAAGAAAATAAATTCAAATATTCTTTGTAGCATGACAACTCTTGAATAATCTTTTGTTATTTAACATCAGTTTTATCAATGGAATTTCATATGTAGTATTTAAGATTAACATAAAATAATATTTCATGAATATTAAATTACTGGTATTTGTGTTTTTAGAACTGATTATATGAATAAGCATTAAAAACAGCGTGTTTCTTATTTATGATATCAGATCAATTGGAATTAAATAACATCCAACAAGAATATTAGCCATTTATAAGACACAAGTTTAAGAAAAAAGAAAAGAGAATAAATTTCGGATTATTTTTAGCAAATCTCCATCCAAATTATGATAGTGCGTACTACATAGAGATCCATGTTCAGCTATCTGCCTTGTAAGAACTATGCAATCTTTTCGTTTTGTTAACTGAAAAATATGATGATATTTGTATGGCATATATCTTGCTGTCAAAAAATATGGATACTTTCTGCCCACGAAAAAGAAAGATAAAATTCGTCTTAATGAATACCGAGCATTTATCGAGATAATTTGGCGAAAAAGAGGCACTCCAGAGCCAAGCGATACAACCCTTTGCCTTTGCATTGCAATGGAATGTTTGCCGTCGATGGCAAGAACAAAAGGCTTTCGTCGAGCCCATGTTATGCAGGAACAAATTGGATATTGCGGAGTTTCGGCAAACAATTCTTAAATACGCATTTTTAATCCTGTTGCCTTCCTCCGGAATGATTAATGAGCCCGCCTTCCTCTCTTTTCGTCCTGAGAGAAATTTTGCCCTTTTTCTCTGCTGTACCGGGTTCCTGCTGCAAGGGCGATTCATTAAAGAGACCCACTTTTCTTTTTCTTTTTAGTTTTCAACGCAGAGCTGGGCAGGCTTCTTGAAAACTGCGACCGGGAGAAAATTGTGGGTATTGCTTATCCCAAACAAAAATGCGACAAGCAGGACTTTTTTACATCGGCTGGAATTAGTGAGGAATGCTATTTCAAAAACGTTGAGAACGCTGTTTAATTTATTGAAGCGATTTTTATTTTCGTAATTTTTTTTAAACTCGAACGCGTTCATTAATTGTTTAGGCTCAGTAATTTGGAACCCATCAATTTATTTTAAAATATTAATGATTTTATATTGTAAAAAAACAGTGCAAAACCTGGTTTTCATCGCACTTTTCCAAGCAGGACTTTCTTAATGTATAGCTTACCACATCTGGTGGAGAAGTATCGGTTGTGTAAGCAGGTTAAATGGCAACCAAGCGCAATTTCTTAGGTTCAATAGTTTGGAACCTGTCAATTTTAAATTACTAATGATTTTGTATTGTAAAAAATAATTGAAAAACCTGATTTCCATTGCACTTTTCCAAGCAGGACTTTCTTAATGTATAGCTTACCACATCTGGTGGAGAAGTATCGGTTGTGTAAGCAGGTTAAATGGCAACCAAGCGCAATTTCTTAGGTTCAATAGTTTGGAACCTGTCAATTTTAAATTACTAATGATTTTGTATTGTAAAAAATAATTGAAAAACCTGATTTCCATTGCACTTTTCCAAGCAGGACTTTCTTAATGTATAGCTTACCACATCTGGTGGAGAAGTATCGGTTGTGTAAGCAGGTTAAATGGCAACCAAGCGCAATTTCTTAGGTTCAATAGTTTGGAACCTGTCAATTTTAAATTACTAATGATTTTGTATTGTAAAAAATAATTGAAAAACCTGATTTCCATTGCACTTTTCCAAGCAGGACTTTATTAATGTATGATTTACCGCATTTAGTGGAGAAGTGTCAGTTGTGTAAGCAGGTTAAATTGCAACCAAGCGCATTTGTTTAGGTTCAGCCATTTAGAGCCTATCAATTTATTTTAAAGTATTAATGATTTTTATATTGTAAAAAACACTGGCAAACCTAATCTTAATTTCATTTTTCCAAACAGGTCTTTCTTAATGTGTGATTTACTATTACTTAATGTCTATATTAATGTATATAGTGGAGAAGTGTTAGTTGTGTAAGGAGGTTAGAAGGCAACCAAGCGCATTCTGATTTTTTCAACCTTAATAATCTTCAGTGACATGATAACAGCAAAAGGTGTCCAAGGTATATTATTATTTATTTCTCCCGTATATCTGAATACGTATTTATTGTCGCATTCAGTTTTAAATCGAACAAATTTGCTCTAATATTTTCCCAAAACGGCCTCCTTTGAGATTCACGATTCGGACCACATTTCTCTCCAAACTCGCACCACTATACTCAAAAAGTGATAAAATATGGAGATTGTGAACATTTTTTCGATTTTTCGACATTTTTTTTAACTGAAGCAACCAAGAAAAATCATCCTTAAAAATTTCTTTATTATTTGCAGTAAATGTCTTTAATTGGATTTTATATGTCATTATTATTTAATTGACAACTTTGAGATGAAACAAGATAATTTAATGATATTTTTATACCTAATCATATAAACCAAAATGTATTGATATGAAGTTTAATATAGGAAGATCATTAAATCCTTCTCTGGGTACAAAAAAAGCCATAGAACATTATATAGTAAAATTTTTACAATATAATACTTATGTTCTATATAATAGTAAATACCATATAATGGAAAATATTTTTTAGTCCAAAAAATAGAATATCTAGTGCAGAAATAATGATTTTATATTCGATTGTAATCAAAATAGCAAATAAAACGAACTGTCTAACTTCTTTGGTTCCATGAACTGAAATTCCACTGTTCATTATCAGTTTTGGAGTTATATAAAGAAAGATGTGTTTGTAAGGTCAGTTGGAGATATTAATTCACTCAAAATTAGAATCACAGATGCTGTGTCTAGCGTGACAGCCTAAATATTGGACAACATCTAGCAAGAATCTGAATATTTGAGGTTCTTCTCATTTCAGAATTTGAAAAATAAATAAATAATTTACTTTCCATGAAATTATCGAATGTTACTTTTACCATTCAATATCTTACCATTCATTTTAAATCTGCATTCATTAATTATTTTACTTTCGATTAAAAATAATACTATATTTTATTCAATTCTACTCTATTCAAATAATTCTTTCAAATACATGATGCACCACTTCATCTCCAAAATCAGTCAAAACTTTCAAATTTGTAGTTACACTCAAAGAATTACCTTTGTATTTTGAATTAATTCTATAGAAACAAGAAAAATCTATCTTCACAGATATCGGCAACCTTAATTATTCCTATTGATAACACACATTTTACCATCCATTTTAATTCTACATTCGGAAATTCTTATACATTCTATTACCATCCATTTCATTCAGTTCTAATCCATTCAAACAATCGGATCAACAATACAATGCACCAACCCATTTCCAAAATCAACCAAAATTTGAACAAGTTTGTTCGCACACTGAAACTAATGAATATCTATGTATCTTGAATTAATTGGATCAAAAGAAGAGCTCTCCATCCTCACAGATACCGAAAAATTATTACCCTCTGATGAAATCTTATCATTCATTTAGTTCTAAATTCTTTATTTTGATATTATTTGTACTTTCTACCACTATCCATTTTATATATCATTCAATTCTATTGCAATCAAATAACCAATTCAAAACTTTGGATCTAAAATCTTCCCATATGTTCAAATTAATTGGATCATCAAGAAAAGTCCATCGTCACAAATACCGAAAAGTTATTACCCTCTATTGATACCTTATTGTTCATTTGTTTCTGAATTCCTTGTTTTGGTTATTATTTCTATTTTCTACCACAATCCATTCTGTATATCATTCGATTCGAGTTCAAACAACCGATTCAAAAACACATTTCCAAAACTGTAGACCTAAAACTTTCCCATATGTTCTAACTAATTGTATCGAACTAAGAAAAGTACATCTTCACAGATACCAGAAAATTATTACCTTCTACTGATACCTTATTATTCTTCATCTCTAAATTCTTTGTTTTTGTTATTATTTGTACTTTCTACCACCATCCATTTAATATATAATTAAATTTTATTGTGTTCAAATATACAATTCCAAAACTTTCGACCATCACATCCCTAAAACTTTTCCATATATTCGAATTAATTGGATCTGACTCAAGAAAAGTCCACCGTCACAGGTACCGAAACCTTTATTTACCCCTACTGATTACACGTATCGTTTCATCATGCTTCCCGATGCAAAAATAATTCCGATTTTCGATTACATAAAATAATCGATTCAATTCTTCATTTTTTCCCGAGGAAGGGACCTCTGGAGTGGTTTCCGTGCGACGGAGGAGGGGTCGTCCATCTCGGGATTCGAGGTGACAGTGAGTGGTGCGATGTGGGCTTTGATTTGCGCGGGATCTTGGGAGGGAGTTGCGACAGTGAATAATTGCCCGCTCCCGGAATTGATTCCTTCCCCCTCCGGCCGCCATCTTGGAACGGTCGGGAAAAGGGGGGGGGCGATCTGCCAGGTAGATTGCAGCAGGAAGGGAAAAGGTTTTCTTTGCCAAAAATACATCTTGCGAGATTAAACGTCTCCAGACAGCGAAACTCTTCGTCACGGATTTCTAACTCCTGTCACCCTGTCCTGTCGATTTCTCAGTGCCTGCTCCCCTCACGGTAGCTTGGAGAACGCGTATTGTTACATCATGTTTCTCTTGCCTTGATTTAAAGAAAAGATACCAGAAGCAGAAAACTATATGAATTCAAATGCAAAATAAAATATTTCCAAAGATAAGATTAAATAGTATTTAAATTAATAAGTTTGTTTAATCTATTTTTTAATTAACTAAAAGCATGTTTTATTTTTGGTAAGCGATTTGGCATGGGTAGAGTACTTGAACAGAAGTTTCTTAACATCTGGGCATTACAGCTGAATAGAGAAATGGGATGGCAATAATATTATTTATCAAAATGATTGTACCTATTAAAGACAAATGTGCTTATTAAATATCAAAGTTAATAAAGAACAGGAAAAAGGAGAAAAGACAGAAGAGAGTGGATTGTACATAATCGAATTAATCGGAAAAAACGGTCCAGGGTCTAGTTGGTGTGGTAAAGTTGTAGATAATGGTCCACGTGCAGAAAATAGGTGTGATTTCCTGATGATTTTTGGAAATTTGGAGTCATAGTTCTCCAGTACATTGTGGTTCTTATGAAGTTTTTTCAAAAAAGTCTGGAGGATAATTTCTTATAAAATTCATTAAAATTGGAGAATCGAAATTTTTTTTCTTACGTCGTTTTTTTCAAATTATAGAACATTGTTAATCACGTTGGAATCACGTTTAGTATTTTTTTTTTTTCCTTCTTAAAAATTCAAATTTGAAACCCAGGATAGAACATAGTTTTGCCTTTATTTTCTCGCTTGAAATTTACTTTCTCGTATACACACACACACATATATATATATATATATATTCCCTCGTATCATTAAAAAAAAATCTAATTCCAGATTTTGATGAATCGCCTCATTTTAGACATTCCTGAATTTGAAAAACACATTTTCGGAAAATGTCCGTCTGTCTGCCAGTCTGTGACAAAGATAACTCAGAAACGCTTTGATCTAGTCAGATGAAATTTTTCATACTATCTCTATACCAAATTTTGATGCATACTATGTTTATAACAAATTTTGAGTAATCTCCACTCAGAAGAAATCTGTCTGTCCGGTTGTTCAAATGTAATTTATCACAATAACTATAAAACGAAGAGAGCTAGACTGTTAAAATTTGATACACATAGTTAACATCTATAATCTAGACACCTTTCAAATTTTGAGTCAGATCCAACAAGGGAGTGACCGTTTGTCGGTCTGTTCTTTCAGAAACATGTAAATGTGATATCTCAAAGACGCAATAACTTAAATATATCAGATTTAAAATGGCATTTTGTGACTGCAAGTGCAATTTTGTGTCAAATCTTTAAATCAATCTGTTGAAAAAAATGTGTCTAAAACACAAATTTGATTTTCGGATGCTATTAACAGCTTCCCAGGGTTTAATCACCAAATAATTGGCCAAGGATTACACGATCGATTCAATAAAAATGCTATATTCATACCGAAGATTAATATTTCGTAACTATTGTACCTCATTGTCATGCAAAGTGTTCTTTGGAATGACATCTTTATTAAAGAATGTGTGAGAAAATTTTGCGGAGATCACCCTAGCTCGTTTGAATACATTTCTTGAATGTAAAATGCTTTTCCAAGGTAACGTCAAAGTATATAATGTCATTATTCCAATATTTATTCCTTCTGAATAGTTGAGGAAATTGAGCTAAGTTTCTCTTCCATATGAAGATCATTAGGCATTTATTGATTTTTATATGCATCTTCCACTGAATGGTCCATTTTCTAACTAAATTTAAGGGCTCAGAAAGTTTTTCTGTAATGGATTTCGTTCTTCATCGATACAGAAGATGGCTATGCCATCAGAAAGAAAATCACGTGGTTTAAATATTTGAAGAAGCAATGAAAAATATTTTAATTTCAAAACAGCAATGAAATCTACTGCTAAAAATCATACAAAAAAATATTTTTAATGTAATCAGAAAATTTTGAAAAATTCATGGAAATTAAAGTGATATCATATTATTAATTAATTAAGGATATTTTGTTTAATTTTAAAATGATGCAAAAATCGAGTTTCTGCTGTAATATTTTCGAAAATAATGGTGGAAAAGAGTAAACATTTTGATCAATTTTTAACTAATATAAGTTGTAAATAAACTTTTTAAAATGGCTTACGACTGTACCTTTTAAAAGTATATCTGTACCGAATTCTGTAACTTCTGTCTTTTAGAACATCGATATTCATCAGTAGATATATAGACAAATCATTTTTTAAGAATAAATACTCGGTAGTTACTAAAATTTTTGTCTTTTTCAGTGTGTAACCACTTTTCCAGTTAAAATGAAATAAATATAGTTACAGCTGAAAGTGTTACGATCATTTAAAAGTTGAAATTCTTGACCAAAAAAAAGTGTTTACATGTCACAGCACATTGTAAGATTACATGCAATAAAATTTTATGATGTCATGTATCGTGACGTCACATCAACTATTTTGATTGTTATCATACATAAAGTTCCTTTCAATTCTTTTAGAATGTCTCGTAATCTATTTTTATTTTTGAAATAACAATTCGAATACAGTTTTTAACCACCAATAATTATTTAAGTTTGCTTTGAGGGCTCTAAACTAAATTTAAAAACGTGATTTTCTCTTACAAACTTCAAAAAAATATATTCATGTTAAATGCTATGGAAGAAAGGTAGTGGGATCGCTATATTTCAAAAATTATTTTCAAAATGGTATTTGAAAGTTAAGCTAGATGTTAGAATAAAATAAGTTAAATGGGGGGGGGGAATCCAAATAAAATTATCATTTACTATAGAAATATTACAAATATAGTGCATGGACTCATGAGTGCACTAAAACCATCTGTAACCAACCCCAATTAACCGGCATAATCGAAGTAACGATTCTTTTAGAGGTCGAAAGTCAATTTGGAAATTCAGATATTAAAAAAACATGTAATGGAGTGTAGCGGCCTATCAAGAAAAAATATAAGACATTTGAATTATAGTAAAATCAACAGTAATTAATGCTCATTATCAAAATAATGATTCTCTTAGAGGTCGAAATTTAATTTGTAAATTTAGGCATATGGGACAAAAAAAAAATGCAATGGAAGGCAGCGGAGTTGTAAAAACAAGTGCAGGGCATTAGCATTGCAATAAAATAAATGTAGCTGGCCCCCAATTAACCATCAGTATCAAAATAACCACTTTTTTGGAGATCGAAATTTATTTTGGAAATTTAGATAAATGATATAAAAATATATGTAATGGGAGACAGTGGTGTGGCGTGAACAAGTGGTGCTTGGAGCAAATTTCAGGTGGTTATTTCACTCCTCACTCGCTATTAATAATTTGATAAAGATAAATGGCCCTAAGGACATGTCATTTTTCAATAGATTTAACTTTAAAAAAGTGACGCAATTGTTTTGTTTACATGGCACTACAACCTGAACATTCCATACCTTTTTACCTCACCTCCCCTTATCACTGTGATAAGGGGGGGGGGTGATGGTAAAGAAAGGCACAATTTAAATTGATGCAATTCATTCAGTCCATTTATTTTCTCTCTCTTGAAAATGAAATAGCCAAATAAGATCTGGAAACAAAGAAAAGTAATGATGTAGCAAAGTAAAAAAATGAAAATGACACGAAAAACAAAGTACGAGAAAAACTGTGAACTATCTTAAAATTTGTCGATCTGTGCTCATCTATGTCATTATAAGAAGTTCATGATATACATAGTGTATTTGTGAAACTCTTGTAACAGACATGCGAGTCGACATACATCGAAATTATGCGTGATTGTTTAAAAGAATGAGCATCTTTCTTGTTATAATATACATGGTAATTTAGAAATATTTTAACATTGCTTCTTTTTTTTTTTTTTTTTTTTGTCATCAATATAAAATTTTGTGCATATGCTTTAAGTTTAAAATAATCTGCCTAAAACATTTATTTAGTTGTGGTCAGGCATAGGAAATGCAATTAATGGGTTTTCGCATCTAATTTTTCTGGATTGCATGAGAAATATGTATAGGCAAGAATCCAAATATATGCGTTCAATTTACCGATAAAATCCGTTTCAAGGCATCGGCAAGATATTATCGCTATCGATTAGATAAGTGTTCTTCTGCATACCTTGGTATTCTAATGAAAAGGCTAATGAATGTGTCAATATTTTTGCTCTTTTGCAATATGAGTTTTCTTGCTAATATGTGTTTTTAAGCACAGAGGAGGGAAATAAATGCAAAACATATAAATTGAATTCATTACTTTTCTATATTTTAGAAATTAACTGACCCACCAGATATGCTTTTTAAATTACTATTTTACAATCTTGCTTTTTTTAAATCGCAGTGGATTGCTAAAGCACTTCTTTGGCAATGTCTGAGAATGCAGGTGTAAGTGCCAGCACCACAGGATATCTCATTCAGAAACTTACCCCCTTCAAAAAATTTTGCCATGAGAGGTGCCCAGATTCATCCACAGGTGTTCAAAGAAAAGATGTCTGAACAACAGATGAGCATTTTTTTGTAAGCCATTGTGTTTAAAAAAACGCCCTGTGAACTTGGGCCATAAATTTAAATGTTACCTCTAACAGTTTAAATAGGCGGTGACTTTCAGAAGCTGAGGGGATAGCCAAAACATGACTTCGTGTTAGAAACAGTTAGCGAAAACGGAAGCTAGGGCAGAAAGGGTGTGTGGCCCTGTTTAGCTTTCTAAAGGTGGGGTGTGAAGAGCCTCGATTGTAAAAGTCTGTCAGTATTTTGCTTCCTACTGAGAGGACACCTTGTTTGGATGTTGTTAGTGACAAAAACTGAATCTTTCTACCGTTTACCCGTGAAAAATGAGACTTCAACGCCCCCCTTATCTACCTAACGAGGTGTCTACAAGGGTGGATCTTTGTGTGAACAGTTGGACCGTGACCACAGTTTTCATTCCACTCTAATTGCCTTCCATACTCCTTAAGTCTCTTTTAAGCTCAAAATCCGACTAAAATTTGCTTCTGAATCCAGAGTTTTTTTTTTTTTTTCCTTTTTTTTTTTTTTTTTTGTTGTTGTTATGTCACAGTTTAGTTAAATCTTTTTCTCGCGCCATTAAACCGCAATCATGCACCCACTTTCTTAGTTTAGGCAAGAGATCGGCATACTATGAGTCATAAACTGTCTATGATTTTGCAGAAAAACTGAAAATAATAATAAAACACTCTCTCATTTATAAATTTCAGAGGATTTTCATCATATAGTAGCGGTTGGATTTGTTATGTTTCAATGCCTGTCAATAAGCTTCGAGACACTAAAAATAGTTCCAAAACAATTTTTTTTTTTTTTTTTTTTTTTTTTTTTTTTTTTTTAATATACCACAGAAACGTTCACATGAAAAACATCTCGAGTTAGAAACAGTTCCAAATCATTTGAACAATCTGATTTCAATGCAAAATGTATGAGTCCAATTGTATTTTCTAGCATCGATTTTATATATTAACCCTTTATCTGCGTATTTTTTTAAAATCACTTTTTCGATACGATATTTGCAAATAAGTTCAAATATTTTTCAAACAAAATTAAGTGATACTGTATGTTACACGATAATAATATGATATAATAAAAATCTGTAATTCATAAAAATAAACACTCCAAACTGCAAGAAAAAAATGGACTGATTGCCAACCCTTGGAAATCGCGGGATAAACAGCTGGAGGGTTAATAAGAGAGCAATATTATTCCGTTGGTGATCGTCATTACCAAAAAAATTACCAAATAGTTAATTTACATAATTATAACATTGATTTTGCTGATGCTTTTTAATAATACGTATTTATTTATTCGATGGTTCCAGCTTCACCTACCAAACCGAAATAGAATACAAAGTCAGAAAACGCTATTGAAGTTAAAAAATATATATATGTTACAAAATACAGAAAGTATAGTGACATAAAACAAAACAATTTAAAAACAACATTCATATCAACATTTAGTAAAGTTTAGAAAAATGTTGACAAAAAAAAAACCACCCTAAAATTAGAACTAAATAAAAAAACAAAGCTTAATATAAAATTAAAAATATATATATGATGACTACATTAAATAAATAAGAATGATCAAATAAAAAATAAGAATATATAAAGAATAAAATATATTATGAATTATATTACATTTCATTTAATCACTTTCTGCAAACTTATCCATGTAAAATAAGCTTCAGAAAGCAGTAAATATTTAACTTCACAGGGAATAAAAATTTATATATGTATCCTATATTTATTACCCCCCCCCACCTTTCTTATCACAAAAATGGAAATATCAGCTTCAATCGTTTTAAAAAATTAATTTGGCATCGAAATTGAATTTAAAGTTTTTTTATTCTAAAATATTAAAACACGAAAAGAGAAAAAATATTAATATCAAGGTTCATGAAAAGTGACACTGGTTTTAATCTTTACAGCTAATAACAAATTTAGTCTTTCGGTCTTTTCCGTATAAGAACTTTTCACGGTCTTCCGCTCCGAGTCTATTCCAGACATCGCTTCTCCGCATAGATTCGAATTTAATGCTATTTATATACGAAGCGTAAAACGGGGTACTTATACGCCAGCTTAGTTAAAACAGCGACGATGCGTGATTATATATGGGGGTTGATGATGACCACGAATGGTATCTGTGTTTGCAAATGAGGTAATCTCAACCGATATTCCACTGTCCATACCCCAGATTTGAGTAATAATATCCGTTCGACGCCTAGATTTCGAACTTGACCATTGGCCAGGCTCGTTCATTAACGTCAAGAACCCACGCGAGCCTTTAATAACTAATGGCGGTACATTAACAATTAACTCCATTTGAACTCTTGAGACAACCGGAGACAGTTGCCATGGTTACCGATCCCATCCCGTTGCTTGGCAACCGTCAGGAAGTCATACAAACTGTGAGAGTTTCCAGCTATTATTGGCTGCCAGGCTGTAGATTGATTTGAGAAAGGGAAAACTGGGATTTAGAAATGTAATGAATTCCGGATAGATCTTTTTTTTTAATACGAGTCATTAATTATTTCAGACCTGCGACCAGTTTCTCTTTCTCTCTCGTTTTTTTAATATTTCAGTGAGTCTTGTTCAGTTTAATGGGATATATTTTTTCATCTAAGCCCTTATCTTCACTTCTGATCCTTTTTTGATTGGTAGTTAAGTTGGTATAATGGAATGACTATGTACACGAATTCTGCTGTCGTAATATATGGAATCGTTTAAAGACTATGTTGTATCGTTGTCAGATATTTTTCAATTGCATTTAACGCAAAAATGAAGTTATTGTAAGAAATAACGACCAAAAGTAAGTTGTTTTTGTTTTGTTTTTAATTTTAAGTTATTAGGAAGTTTATCTCATTTATTTTGCTTTATTCTAGAAACATTAAATTAACGATTAACGTGACGAAGTCATTGATAAATTTTTGTGCAATTTAAAATCGCTGTAACTTTGTAAACATAAATAATAAAAAGTAGGGAAATAAAATATAATTTTTTGATTCATAACTACAATTCGTTTCTTTTTTATTTTAAAAATTATATTTTTACAAATTGCATTTTTTGGGATAAAATTCTCTAGAGAAGGAAAAGGATTAAATTTTCGGCTAATTTTTAATAAATAAAAAACTTGTGAAAAAAAAAAGCCTTTTAGTCATGAAATAAATACGCTTTGAATTTGATAGTTTTTATCCCTTAACTGCTTTATTTTCTCTACAATTTAATTTAATGGAACTTTCCATTTCGGGAATTTTTTGTCATCTTCATTCAAATGCGAGTCCATATAGAATACATTGATATTTATAGATTCCATCTAATTTTTTACAGTATTATAACATTTATTGTTCAATTGTTGTTCAGAAACATAAAAATACAATAAATTGATGTATGCATGAGTTAAGGGCAAACTGATTAAGGGATTAAATGTCCGCCCTGTAGAGAATTTATAACGACATATTCATCATGTATGTCACTTCACAAATGTACAGTTAATACAACTAGTAAATATGCCAATCTAATGTAATGTTACAGTTAGTAAATATCCCAATCTATGAACATATCATGTCAATCATGCCATGTATTGCAACATTTAGCTCAGATTATTATTTATTAATATCCGCCAACTGAATTTTATCGTTGCAATAATTTTGACAATTACTTAGTACATTGGAATAATATTGGTAATTTTATAATAATTAATAACCTAATTTTGTAATTTCACTTAAAAAGTTAATTTTCTGGCAATATTTTTATGCATGCTTACTATATTCTCCTTAGGTTTTTGTATTTTTTCCTTAATTAAATTTAATTTTTCAATTTTCTAAATAAAGTGATAAACTAAAGTTCATATCCATACTTATGCATAAAAAACATTATAATCTATAGAATTTTCTTAAAAATGACAAAGTATTGAGTGTTTCAATTTCTTTTAAATCTACAAAGTTAATTTTGAGCAAAACGTATTAAAGATATACAAGAACCTAGATTTAATTAAAGATTCATTTTATTTAATACTAAATATTTTTGAATATTTTATTTTATTCCCATATATTCACTTTTTCAGAAATAAAATACTAAAAATTAAATTTTATATTTCGGGGGGGGGAGGGTAAATTCTTTTTTTTTTTTTTTTTTTTAATTTTAAAACACTATCCTCTTAAAGCATTCCCAATGATTACAAAACGATCAATTCAGGATTATTTATTTTATTTTGAACTTTAAAGATTAAAATCAGTTTTCAATTTCCTTCCTTTAAATAGTAGAAAAAAAAATCGAAATGAAATGGTGGGGGTGGGGGGTGGGAAAGAAAAAAGAAATGCCGAAATTTGGAGGGAGCAGCACAGAGGTCAGGCCATTGATTTCCGATATTGTTTTGACAAGCTGTGGAGCTCTCACTCCCTTCAAAATGAATAGTCACTCAATCCAGAAGAGGCAGAAGAAAGACCGCTTCTTTAGTTCGTGGATGGACGCTTCTGCATTGAGTCCCTCTTCAAACGCCCCTCACCCCATCACCAGTGCACGAGGCTCATTTTTTTAAAACTCCCCCTACCCTTTCCCTTTCTATTTCAGAGTTCTATTCGTGAAGCATTCTTTGTTCTTATCTCTTTTTCATAGAAGACAAAGATTTTACACGTTTTAAAATAAATATCTTTTAACCAATTGAAAAGATTAATAAGATTAGAAAAAAAAATGTAATTAAAATTGAAATCTGTTATCACACATTTCAAGTTATCATCTGAGAACTTTATTTCTTTAAGTCACGTAGTATCCAATCCGACTGGAAAACATCATATTCTCACAAGATTCATATTTCGCAATCATCAACATTTAGAAAAGCCATCTAAAAATATCAATCAAGTTCAAAATTTTTTTTTCTTGATCATTTCCATTTTCCTCACTGTGCTTCTAAGGGTGATAATTCCTTACGACCTTGCCCTTTATGTGACAACCTTCTTTATCATTTTTTAATAACCTTAAAAGCGAAAAATTGATGCATCAAAAGCAATAAGTCGCCAACTTTCTGTCGCGCATTTTGAGGCGTCAAAAACCCAAAACCAAAACAACATCATGTTCTCACATGATAAAAACATGTTGAAACATGCCTAATTTGAAGCGGATGGAGCCCACCAAAAGTATTCTTTTTATTTAAAAATTATATTATTACAAAAAATGAATTTAAACATGTGTAAAGAAAAATTTAAATTCTTAAAACATTATTATTAATCTTTAGCAATGTTAATAAATAATATACAATTAGCAAATGAAAAGTAAAAGCAAAGAATAAAACTGTAAATAAATAAACAGCATTTTGATAAACAATCAAGTTATTGATTGTTTATCAAAGTTAATATTAAGTAAATAAACATTCTTTTATTTTTTAGAATTTTTGTTTTAATTAAGCGACAGCATTTTCAGTAAATATATAAATAAAGAATAAAAATCAATATAAAATACTTAAAATACAATAATTATAGCAAAAAATTTTCATCTAAAAAGGGTTTTTTTTTTTTTTTTCATTGAATGCGATGTGCAACTGAAAAATCACTCAAGTGAACTAAAGACTTGAAAATAAATATCATCTGTTCTCTTTTCGAAGTTATGGACACGTTGCTATTCCTAAAAAAGTGTCCATAACTTCGGCATGTCCACAACTTAGGAGACTTTTCTCAATTTATTGGAACAAAACTTTGCACTAACGGATAATAAGTACTTATTTTATTGATTATTGCTTTATAGATTAAATTAATTTCTGGGAATTAATCTTTATCACACACCTGGTTATTATGATTTGTTTGTTTCGTAAATTTTACTTAAGATTTTACAAATATATGAAGAATAAAACCAATCCCATGGATCTATAATGAATAAATAAATAATAGCAAAAAAAAAAAAAAAAAAAGAAAGAAAGAAAAGAAAAGCACAATTCCCAAGATAAAGTGATATCTCGAAAATCATTATAATTGGAATATTCCTGACCGAGAAATAAAAATTTGCTCATTCGTGAGTTTCAAAACCATATTTGACTAGTTTTATATTAACATTAATTATATAAATAGTAGTTGCTTGAAATAATATAATTCATTCTGTCTTATCAATTTTGAAAATTGTCGATTAACTTCACTTAATGGTGAGAATATATTTGTAAGAATTCAATTACATTATTTAGGATGAAATTTAAGCCAAAATTGTGTGTAAAACTCTTTTCTCTATGTCTAAGAACAAGAATTGGATTTTAGACATTTTCATTCTTGAGTCTCACTTATCATTGTTAAGCCATGCCTCTTGTTGCCCGTAATTGTATTTGCTCGGTATCAACTTAATATGATTAAGTCTTTACTCTCGTAGTTTATCTTGCAGTGAAGCTCTTGCATTTGCATGATGCTACGTATCATCATTAATGTCTGTCTTCTGTTGTTCACCGGGCACCGAATCTCCATTAACGGAGAGGCGTAACCTTCCACTCTAGAAAGGAACTGAATTTACGAATCTCTAAAGGGTTCTTAAATCCGATTAATTTTTCTAATTTCATTAGAGTATGCATTAATAGCGTGCTCTTTCAAGAAGAACTTGCAATAATATTAATCTATCTTTTAAGTCCATCAAAATACTACATTTTCAGAAATTTCAACTTGGAGATATTTTGTCTATACCCTTTTGAGACTTTTATTTGATGATTAACTTAATACTCAACTATTATATGCCAGAAGACGTGCCCATTTAGATAGATTGTTATCCTGTTAACAATACCTCAGATATATTTGTCATAGATTAATTAACAAAAGTTGTAATATGAAATTTCATGCACATTAGCAGAATAGTTAAGATTTTTTTTTAAATTATTATTCACTGTACATTGTAGATGTAAATATACAATAACATAAAAAAAATTAGATTTCCTTGGAATGGAATCTTCTCTATCTATAATGCTTACCATGCCAAGATTATTGGCTGCATTTCTATTAATTATATTTCTTAACCTTACTCTCTATGCAAATGCATATTACAGTAACCTTACTCTCTATGCAAATGCATATTACAGTAACCTTACTCTCTATGCAGGTGTATATTACAGTAACCTTCTCTCTATGCAAATGCATATTACAGTAACCTTACTCTCTATGCAGGTGTATATTACAGTAACCTTCTCTCTATGCAGATGTATATTACAGTAACATTACTCTCTACGCAGATGTATATATTACAGTAACCTTGCTTTCTATATTATGTAGATTACAAAAACTTCATCAAGGTTATAACTCTCAAAAATGGATGGGGATGGGAGGCAGATAATGGTGACATATCTAGAGAATATGCATTTTCATTTAAAACAAAACGTGAAAAAATATATAGGCTGGAGTTGAAATACTTTGTGTTAAGATTCATCCTCCACCCTACATTTGAGGAGCTGCTTATTCATTTACTTTAATTTATTAGCACCCATTTAACTTTAGTTATTTCCAAACATACCCGTTTGGAAGAAACAAAAGGGCTATTTTGGAACAAACCTAGTAATTTTTATCTTGAACTTCGTAATACCCATCACAATTCTGCTATATGAAAACTGGTTGGTTACTTACATCAGATTTAACATGTACCAAATACACAGCCAATGTTTTAGTACAAATAGGTCTCTAAACTAGAACATTTCCGGCCCTTAAACCAGGCTAGAAATTTTAAATGAAACAAGAACCGAAAATTTAAAAGTTTTTGTAAAAATGATCATTTCTGACCAACTCTGGAATCCCAAATAAACTACTAACTTAAAAGAAACTGTGAAAGTCCTTTCCAAAATGATTCACTTTCACATAGGCCAATATATTCATTCATCTTATTTGTTTCCGGATTCATACACCCCTTATAAAAGTGTCGGCATCCTATTCGAATGATTTCCCCATCACCACTCTGTGGGGTGAGAGGCAACCCCTGGAAATGAAGAAGAGTAGTGATACGAACTGAGAGACGGGTTTCTTTATTTAGATATGAAACTGCTTTCGTGTTCGCTCTCCCTGTTCATTAGTCTCCGTCTCCATAACACAACATCGCTAATGTCAGGCGGGGGGCAGGGAGGTGCCCCAAGGTAGGTCGGACGCCGCCCCACCTGTCACGGAGATGGATGGCCGGAGTGCTACTAGGGGCGACCGTATCCTCTCCGCCCCACGTCTTTTCCCCAGGAGGACTGGAGTGACCTCTCCTCTGACCATTGAGGGCGAGAATGGGGCTCTACTGTGTAAGAGAGATTAAGAATGCGGGGCGCTTGAGTATTCTCAGAGAGGGATCGGGGAGAGATGTTTTTTTTTTTGGGGGGGGGAGATAAGTTGAATATGTAGAAAAGTGAGCACTTGAAGTGGCATTTGAAAAAAAAAAAAATCCTCAATGTATCCAAATAAACATTTGAGCTGCTTAATATTGCGGGATTATAAGTAAAGGCATCTAGTAAAGCATTTAATATTTAAAACAACAAAAAATCAATGAGAAAATCATAAAAGCTTTAACATTTTATTTCGTTTTAATATTACGAATGATTTTTAAAAATGGCCGTACTATTAAAATAATTCTTATTCTAAATAATAATTTACAGCGTTTCAATTGGACAAATGATTCCGAAGTTATAAAAATTCCGTTTCAAAATAAAGTTTAGAGTGTTTTTATTTTATCGTTATTGAACTGTTTATAGAAAAGTTGCTATAATGCTGCAGTTTTTGAATTTTCTTAATTACAACCGCTACTTTATATTACCCCGATTAGAAACATTTCCCTCTTCTATTATTTTTTATATTAAGACAAAAAATACACAAAAAGTTGTTAGCGGTACAAATTTATAATATTGAGATCATGATCTATAGTCATAGTTAAGACACTGATGTAAAGATCATCGATTCAGATATTTAATATTTGGTAGTACCTGTTCTTTGTTCCTCTCTTAATGTAAGCTCCTGCAAGATGAACTTTTATAATCAAATTCTTTTGAAGATACCAGAATTTCAGTTTTGCCATTGTGTTTCAATACTCTAAAACCTTTATTGTTATTGTGACTCAGATGTATATTTATAAATGAGTAACAAAATTCAATTATATATTTTATATAACAAAATTCATTTTGTTCACTGTGACTTTATAATAAAAAGGGGATTTTAGATTTACATTTAGTATGACAAAATAGTAAGATATAATATAATACAATAGCATTTTGTTAAATAATCACAATAAATAAAAGGAAAGAAATAATTTTGGGTAGAAAAATATTTTATATTTAATTTTATAATAAATGTTTTGATAAAAAATGTTGCTAAATGGCAAATACGTGCAATAAATTTAGTTGTCATAACCAGTCAAGATTGTACGAACATCTGAAAAACTAGTTAAATGCCAATTTATTAAATAGTTTTTTATGATTAATTGGGGGAGAATTCTGCAATTTAAATCTTCCACAGTCAGAAAAACACATTTTTTGAAATTATATCTCTCTAAGAACAGGATAACTCAAAAATGCTTTAAGCTAGATGAATGAAATTTAGTATACAGATTTTACAATACATATGTAGATTTCTATCAAATTTCGAATGGAATCCATTTCGAGAAGGTTTATCTACTCGGTTATTCGTGTACAAATAAACTTGATAACCATACAATGTAAAGAGCTAGGTAAATAAAATTTGGTACAGAAATTCAGCATCTAAAATGCAGATTCATATCGAATTTTAAATAAAAAAAAACCATCAAAGTGTTGACCGTCTGTCGTCTGGTACTTACAATAACTCAAAAATGCAATGATTTAAATAAATAAAATTTAGTATGTGATCTTGTGTCTGCAATGATAGCTCTATGGCTATTTGCAATTTCATTCGATAGGAAAAACCACACCAAAAGTATATATACATATTTGATTTTCTTGTACTTGCGTGTTAATCCCATGTCAGCAATTGATTCAATAAAAATGCTAGATTAAAGCGAAATATCAATATTTTATAGATATTTTCTCCAATCCATGTAAACTGGAACTTTACCCAAGGTTCACAATTTTTATCGAGATGAATGAAATAGTACCCTCATTAGAGAATATAACCACATAAGACTACTCCATCCCGCCTAATTAAAAGCATTCGGTTAAATTTGAATAGCGACCAATTTGGAGGGAACTATGGTTCAATCTTATGGGCCATCACCGGCCACGATACAGTCTTTCCCGTGGGAAGCACGTCCCGTCATCGGAAGAAAGTAGCAACCTCCACCATTTCTGTACCTACTCTGGTTCTGAGAACCAACCACCATGCCGGAAGCTCCTCATCTCCATATATGGTGTCCCGGTGGGACCATTAGAAAATATAAGAGGAAGTTCTAGGGAGACTACTCCTGTTAGTTTAAAGACTTTACAGGCATGAATTATAATTTGTATTGATTATAATTATTTTATTCAAGGATACAGCAATTAAAAATATTAAAGAAATATAGTTCACTTTGAACTTCGAATATTTCAGTATCTTATTGAAAAGTTGAACAGTTTAGCATGTCTCAATAACTGATTACTACATTGGTTTCTTATTTCCATATATTGATTCTTACATATTTATTTATTTATGTATTGTATATAGGCAGTTGTGTTGACGCTAGTTAGCTGCCCTTAAAAAATGAGGGATATGCATTTTTCATATTACATTTTTTTTTTTTTTTTCATAAATTCTCTGTCAACTTCTCGGCATTGTTGATCACAGTAAAAAAAAAATGTCTAGTGTTCATTAATCTTTTTCTTTTTTTTTTTTCTTTTTTTTGGTATTAAAAAAAGGCTAGAATAAAGTTCTTCTATTACTTGAGTGACGTGTCGCATCTTGGTATTTGTAGCCTTCTTCCAGCGTTTCAGCTGCACAACTGATATCCGGAAAAGTTTTAGCATTTGAAAGAGCATTTTCCTCACAGTTTTGGCAGCAGTAAACATTTCCCGTGGAACATTTCCAAATATCCCGCTGCTGCATCAGAATCAGTTAATTTACCCTCCTTCAGGCCGGCAGAAGCAAAGGAGTAGAAAATAAACTATTAATATGTCGCCTTTAACTTCCGAATACAAACAAGTTTAGAAACTTTATAAATGAGTTGATAATTTTTCTTTCCCTGTGGTTAGTGGTTAGATGCAAAAAACGTGCTGAATTATAAATTCATAAGTAAACTTTATAATTATATTTTATGTCACACGTGAAAGATGAACCGAGTAAAATGCTGTTTTTTAATGACACATGCAATTTGATATATAAAAGTCTATAAGATCAAATGAATCATGATTCTTAAAAAAATCATTTTATAATAAAGATCAGTTCAATCATACACTCACGTTTATGGGATATGCCTTGCAATTTTAGACCATCATAAGCTAAGGGTGAAAACAACAGAGCATACCACAAGCATTTTCATCATAATGGCATAAGGTCGAACCAGGGTTGAAGGGAGTTAAACTGTGGATTGGATGGTAAGCAAAAAGAAATTATGAGCCCTTCTGTGAGTTATTATTATTTTTTCTTGGCAGTGCTCCAAAACACAATTATTCAAAAATTGATAAACAAAAGGGCTTTTTATGAAAGGATTGTTTTCTGCGATCGGGTTGACTGATGGGTATTTTTCTTCTAATGAAACAAATGGGTCAGTTTCCCTTGAAAGTCCTTTTGGAAGATAATTACTCCCCATATATAACAAGCTTTCGGCATTGTAGTTGGTTCTAGCTAACTTGGTGGTAAAGAAATAAGGTGCAAGTGGTTACGGCCCCTTACCGATGTCTTCTACAGGATTGATTGCCCTTGGAACTCATTGAGAGACCGAGGTTCCGGTCATACAAATCTTTTCTATATGTCTTAGGGCGGGTCAGAGAAGTAATATGTGATTATCCTTATACGTGGGGTTTTGTCAGTCTCAGGAAGCTGTGTAGATAGAGTACTGACATAGCTCCTTGATGAGCTGTGTCAGTACTCTATCTCCTGTAATAAGATATCAATATAAAATTCCATAATTCAAATAAAATAAATTTCACCTTTCTTGAATTCAACAAGTACTTGCTTTAATCAACAAAATTGACACATTTGGGTTCTCATCTCATTGACCAGATTTGTCAATCGAAATAAAACACTAACAACATAAAAGTGACATATAACAACACAAATTATACCTATTACCCCCCACCCCCCATACGATGAGTTAATAGGGAAATCAGATCTAAAACTATCGATTTCGAAGCTGAAAATCAATTAAACCATTTCTGACCGCTGCTCAAACTGTGGAATAAAAGTTTATTAGATTTATTTGTAGTTAATAATTCATCAAAAACTAGAATGCGATTATAAATTGATATATTCACTTCTCATTGGCAAGATAAAATTTAAATGGTAAATGCTATTCAAACATCTTCCATAATCTTGTTGTGGATTAAATATTTATTATTTTACTATAAAGCTACTTGAAAAAAAAAGACCCACGAAGAATATAAATTGCCTTAATAATTATGTATATATTTCTTTAAAAAATCTTGATATGCGTAATTGGAGAGAAATTCTTTTAAGAAACAATTTTATTCTAATGAATTTTTAAAGTAAAATGAAATTATTGCTTTAAATCTTGTTGGTGTGATTTTTAAAGAAAAATTTTTTTTGCATGAAATAACCTATTGACTTCTTTCAAGGAATAAGATTTCATGAAGCCAATATTGATTTCACGAAGCCTTGTACCATGCAAGGGTTTTTTTTATAAGCTAGCCTTGAAAAGCAAAATTTCAGTTGATCATAATCCGATCAAATAAATTTTTTCAAAAAGTTTATATATTACACGAAGTTATCTCTAAAGGTAGATAAAATGGAAATTTTTTAGATATAAATGAATGAAAAGGATGGTAAATGAATAAAAGTTACTTTAAAAAAAATCTTTTTTCAATACAATAAATAATAAATGGCTCCTTTGATTAAAATGGAAATGATTTTAAGCGATAATTTTGAATCCGTCAGATAAGAATATTTTCATTTGGTTAAACAGTCGATTTTTATTGTTAAATTTATTGATAATTTTTATTTGATTTATAGGATTATTTTTATATGATAATTTCATATGCTTATGATGAACACTTAGTAAATTTTTAGAAGTTAACGGTTGAATTTAGCTATGTTATTCGAAAAAACATAACTTTGATTATTTTTATCGTTAAATTCATGAAATTATTTTTATATGATAATTTCAAATGCTTATGATGAACACTTTGTAAATGACTTTTCAAAGGATAGTTGTTGTATTTAGTTATCCTTTGCAGTTTGATTATTTTTATCGTTGAATTTATTAAATTATTTTTATATGATAATTTCAAATGCTTATAATGAAAATTAGTAAATGAATTTTTAATGAATGAATAATGAATAACATAATGATTGAATAACATAATTTCAAATGCTTATAATGAACACTTAGTAAATGAATTTTTAAAAACTGTCTGTTGAATTTAGTTATGTTGTTTTAAAAACCTTATATCTTTGATTATTTTTATCGTTGGATTAAATAAATTATTTTATATAATAATTTCAATTAACACTTAGTAAATGACTTTTCAAAAGTTGGCTGCTGAATTTAGCTATAATTTTCGAAAAACATTATAACTTTGATAATAAAATACATCTGAATTTTATAATGTTTATTAAGTTGATATTTTTCTGTTTTATAAGCTTGATTACACAACAAATAGTTATCTATTTATGATTCTTCAATAACCATTTTTAAATGTGTTTTTTTTTTATTTGGTAGGTTCTTTTTTTTTGTTGTTGTTTCATTTCCCTTTTTTTTTTAAAAATGCCAAATCTTTATAAAGTAATCTAAAATTTGTTTTATAGTTTACCCAAAGAAAATATAAAAAAATCAAGCAAAAAAAATGAGCGAAGAACTGATCTATTGCAGCTACTTTTGTGTTTTTACCTTTTAATCCTTCTGACGGAGAATTATTACGTGAGTTCAAAAATGAAAAATCCAAGCCTCTGCGATCCCTCTTCAAACTCAATTTATCTCTGAAGGAAAAATTCGTGTTAAAAGCGTTTTGTAGATTACTTTCTTTCTTCTTGTATTACACTTTCGATTTATTTTAAAACAATTCCTCTTTCTAATTCATTTCAACACGGGAGGGAGCGATATATATTTCAAGAAAGATGTTTAATCATTCTGTAAGAAATCTCGGAAACTATCAAAAGCTTAATCATGAAAAAGAGATTACTTGTTTCTATTAAATCTGAAGCTTGTTTTTAATGAACTCTTGAAAACATGGGCTGTTTAATTAAATTTCTTTTTCTCACTTATTTTTGCTTAGAAATGCGTGTCTCTATGGCGGTTATTCATAATTCCACATATTTGCTTGAATAATTTATAAACAATAAAAGCAGCTTCATACTTTCATTAAATCATTATTTTCATCTAGTAATAAATTACCTTATTTATGTAAACAAATTTGAAATAATATATGAATATTTGCAGCTTTTTATCAAAGCGTGTACCTGATTACAATGAAATTGAGTTCACTATCTAATTTTTGTCCCAGAATTTCTAAATAGAGGAAATTTTTCTTCTTTGTATTATGAAATCTTGTATTATAAATAATGTCAACTAAAATTACGAAATATATTTTATTTTCGTCCAAAAATTTATATATATATATAATACTTTTCGAATCCTGTCGACTAAATAATATATAACATATTTTGTTTGAAGTAGCAGGTTTAAAGACATTGAAGATACTTTTTACATTTTAAAATTAATTTTAATATCCATTTCATGAAAGCAATTTATTTACAAACAGAAGTAAGAAAGAAGGCAAAAAGAAAAAAAAAAGGGCCGAACAAATGATTACTAGCCTTATATAACATAGGATTGCCGGCCATGTGGCGATGGAATGACCTTTGACACCTTTTCAAGAGCACAGAAGATATCACTTTCATTTGATACATAGCGCATTATTTTTACAAAGGGATTAATTAAACCGAAAGTGGAATTGGATCAAGAAATAAGAGAATATTTTTAGAATGCAGTTACTATGGGCTAAATTAATATAAAATGTTGGCAATTAATTTGGATTAAATTAAAAGTTTAAAATATCATTACACACACATATATACATACATACATATATATATATATATATATATATATATATATATATATATATATATATATATATATATATATATATATATACATATAACTTTTAACTAAATATGGCTTAATATGACTGTTTTGCTCTCAACTTCTCCTTACTGTTCTTAATTGTAATGAATATCTAGTTGCTTTTAATGACCAACAGTTTTTTCTACCATATTAATAAGAATCAATTAGAAACCTCCACCAATTTTGATGAACTACATCTTATCGCAACACATGGAAGTGCTATTTTAAGTTATTCTTACATAATAAGTATAGAACACTTTGTATGTAAATTGCAAAATCAGTTAGTGAAATCAGTCCAGTTGTTGAGGAAGTGGAATATGTCAAATATTTGAGAAGTCTCTGAAAAATGGATGCTAAAGGGTAAGCACTAGTGATGACTTATTCAAGGATCATTAACTTTCTGGCGAAATAAAAATTGACAAAATCAGGCTAATGTTTGTGGCTAGGTGGAGGACTGATTTTTTTTTTTTTTTTTTTTGTATTTCATAATTATTTTAAGCATATAAATTTAATAATGATGAAGATCCATTTAATTCCCATCCCTCTGTTTTCGTACCACATATACTAGATTTCCTACGGAATAACTTAATCAATGTATATTGAACTTGCACCATGATGTTAGACAAATAAAATGCTGATAAAAAATATTTGCAACTAGTATAATTTCTCAAAATCTTGGTTTAATTAACTATCCAAGACAGATCTTAGTTCATATTCACAATCTATTTCTGTTTTGATCCTTCAATTTCAAGAAGACTGTGTCAAGAATAAAGTGCAGTATACGCACTCAGAATATTAACTAAATACATGTTAAATATCACTTTTAAAATTATTTCTCATGTCAAATTTTCAATTATCTCTTTATTCCTTTTCTTCTATTTTTGTTCCAACATTGAAATGAAGCTATCTCTTGCTTTCAAGAACAATTAGGTCCACGTATCAATTAGGTAGCAACAAGGATGAACTAATTCAACTTGTCAAATGTGTATGTGTTTCAGCAGAGAATCTATTGTAACGTAATTGGATTTATGCAACTCTTTTTTTTTTTTTTTTTTTGTTCGTGGTGTAACTTTTGCTACGATTATTGCTAAACGTATGAAAGTGAGATTGATTATTTAAGAAAATGCAAATTATACGATTGTTGTTTTTGAGCAAAAAGAAGAGCTGAGCATTTTTGCATTAAAAATTCAAACTTCAAAGACAACAAAAATATTTATTCTTCTTGAAAATTCTCAATGTTATTGCAATGGAATTCTTCAATGGCTGAATACTCTAAAAGTAAGTTTAGACTATTATAACTCTATCATTCTTGACCGATGGGATTGACCACATCAGCAAGTTCAGTTTAATTTCATCTCAAATATAAATATTGATTAACACTTTAGTTAACAAAGTTCTGTCTTCTGGCCAAAATTAAATAGCATTGTCATCGCTTAGAACGGTTTTATCTCTCTTCTAGCAACAACATATTAGATGTTTTCCTTAGCTCCAGTATGCATTAGATTTCTGCTGGTTTGAATTGCGAAAATGAACTTTTACATTGAAAAAATTAAAATTTGTGTTCTACATTTTGGACATTAAAATACAAATCTTACCCGTTTTAGTTCAATTGGTTTTCTCCAAACTCCTTTATCTATCGGCCAAGAGAATTATTCGACCATAAGCTCCCTTCGCATTAGGAGTATGTGTATGTTTCTACAATTGTACGGAAGATCATGTACCTTCTAAGCAAGTACAGACAAAATCTACACCTTGAAAAGTAATGTATGCCCAACCACAAATTATTATCTATTGGATGACAGGATTATCTTATCCAAATATGGATGATGGGTTTATAAAAACATGGATGTGTTGGATGACAGGATTGTCTTATCTAAACGCGGAACTGTTGGATGACAGGATTATCTTATCTACCCATGAATCTGTATGGAAATCAAAAGATACCCAAACATATTATCTTGGTGATTGCTGCAATCATATCAGTTGCTTCTAAAATTGCACCAGTATAGGCACATTTAACACTAGAAAGAACATTGAGTCTCTTGAACAGGTACTCCAGATCCTTCGTCCTACCATATGTTTGGCGCAGCATGGCCATACGTGGCTCTTGCGCCAATAAACCCCATATATCTGCATACCTACATTCAGATCTTTCAAATTAATGAAGTGATTTCAAGAGCATTATTATTACTTTTTTTTGTATTTTCTTTGTGCTTGCAATATTTACATTGAAAACATCCTTAAACTTATCTCTCTTAAATCTTTGGTTTCTTTCTTATCTCATAATGCTTTTATTTCATGTAGATTTTACGACTTTATTTTCTTTCTGAGCGTGTATACTCATAATAGAGAAAAAAGATAATAACGAAAACTAAATTAAAGATAAGTAAAAGGGAATCCAATTCAACTATCTGGATATCTTAACTTTAAATATTTCACTTAAATTTAATTTCTTAATTAATTATCTTTATATACAATGGGTATTGCGATTGAAGGACTTATTATTAGACATTCAGAAAATTCTGATAAAATGAATGAAAATATGTGATAAATGAGATGTAGTAGTATTAACTTTTAATAATAATGAATATTGAAAAGGCTTCTTTAATACAGATTAAGAATCGTTTGATTCGGGCTAAATAGAAAATGTTAATGTTATAGCAATCTCATTCGAATCACACTAATTGTTCAAAATGATGAATCATTGATAAGCCATATTTAATTCTTCTCGCCAAATATAAAATTGTGGGCCATCGCTCTGTTGTTTGCTAGGTGAAGACAGGCAAGACAGTTAATGACTGCCAACAGGATTGATTACTTTTAAGTCGTATGTAGCTACACGAAATCACAACAGTCCTATTTATCTCCCAATTAAGTGCACAAAGATTTTAAAAAAAATCGCCGACTAACAACTGTTTTCTCGCCAAACAATGGATCTTTTTATCTACTGTTGCGTGTTTCCAAGAACTGTGAGGGAGCAAATTTCTACGCCAGGATAGCTTCTTACAAACAACAGACTTTTAGTTCTAAAGAGTTGGAAACAGAGTTACACTCTGAGTGAGGTGTGCATAATCGGTTATTATCTCTGGAAAAGCAGAACATCTTTCAGGCAGGAACATCCTCCCCTCACCCGTCACGCTGTGTTCCTGCCGTTTGGAACTCACTCTTCAGTCCGCAACCGAACTTGCGATTAATCAGGTTAGAAGGAGGGAGGTGGGGGGTTGCATACACACGCCTGTTTCTATCAGCAAACCTCGGCTGCTGCTTTAATGAAGGAAGGGAACCTTCTTCGTTGTTATTAAAAGCTGAAGATGAGGTAATCGTCGTCAATTCTTGTGCACCCCCTATTCTGTGAATGCGATATTTTGGAATAATGCTGCGTTCTGTCACTGGGGACGTTAACTTAATGGATGTCTTCATTGTGCAAATAACATAACTCTGAAATGTTAAGAGTGCGAAATAAATTTCATTTAATAAAAAGCTTAGATTTTTTTTTTTAACTTAGTCATTTGGTAGCATATCCCTGAATTCTGAAAACTTGTTATTGCAAACTGAATCCTCAGGTGGCACAATTGTTATTTGCAAGATGAACTTTATTCGATATTATATCAAATAAGTCACTTTTGCCAAACATTTTTTTGTTGCCCCTAATTATGAATGGATTCTAACATTTGAGTCTCTTAAATAAAATTTTATATTCATAGCAGCATTAACATTTTGTTTTGCCAATAAATATGAAAAGAATTGACAGAATCTTCATTCCTTAGTTTTCAAGAATGGTTTCATCACTAATAAAGATTATTGTAGAGATTGATATAGAGAATCGTGCAATATTATGAAAACTGTTATACACCATACAATATTTTACAATATTGTTGTTCTGTGGAAATATAAGTATTGCATCAAATATGATGCAATTCACATTCCTGAAATATTTTGGAACGTTATTGTATTCTGCTGCTAAGGAGGGATAAAGCGTTAATCAAGTCCTCATTATAATAATTTCTCTATGTAAAAATCATTTAAATGGAAATTACACAATTCTAAAATATTTTATTTCAAAAATTGTGTTCCATGTGCTTAGAAGATTATTATTGTTATTATTATCATCCTTATGTACACATGCAAGGAAAAAGTTGTTTCATGTACAGCACAGAAACAAGTTAAGTACCTCCCCCCCTTTTTATAGCTGTTTGTAAAGTTTCGAAATATACTGGTTTTATTTTAATGTGATCCCTTTCCATCCTAGAATAACGTTTACAGTTTTTATTTCAAAATAAAATCCAAAAAATAAAATTTACATTGGGAATTAAATTTCAAGTTACACTAATTTAGACAATTAATTTGAATAGTTTCAAGTATTTTTATAAAAAAAAATTTTTCTTTAAATATGCAGCAATGTATTGATCTTAAAAAATAAACTATCATTTTTAATGCGCACTATAAAAAAATGAATAATTAATATTTTTCTTTCTTTAGATTAGTTTCTGAAAAGATTTCCAACCTTGTCTGCTGTGAAGTCATAATTTGTCCTGTATTTTTTAATACAATGAGTGAAGAAATGGTAAGCTAATAATAATTCATTCATATTTCCTATAATTGTAATAATTATATTTTTCAAAAATTAATAAATATTTATTAGTACTTTTTCGTATACAAATTAATCTTATTTTATTTGATGTATAATAGGAAATTTTTAAAGTGATATTGAACATATCATTGGTATGTTTTAAAAAAAATTGTTAAAAGGGACAGAAATTGCAATGCTTAGCTCTGCTAAAGGAAAATATTATGGAACTTGTTTTAGAATAACTTACCTAGTTTCTTTCCTGTTTTAATTAGTTTTTTAACTCTACTTTTAGCCTGCTTGTAAAATTATTTAGTTATGGCATCCATATAACTTTAATGCATCTTCATTTAGTGTAAAAGAGAACGTATGGAATTCTTTTAAATTAAAAAAAGAACTTCAAAATGCTAAAAGCAAATTGGTTCTTAAAGTATTTCGAGATAAGTATATTTAGAGATGACTAACAAAATACTCTTTCGTTACAAATACAGTTAAAGAAAAAGATCAAAAATACATTAAATGTGTAAAAGTGGGTTTAAAATAAGTTGTGAAGCTTAAAACTCATGTCATACCGAAGTTTTCATTCAATGCTGCTGAAAAAAAATGTAGGAATTTCTTCCTGTAATGACGACGAAAAGTAAGCAGACGTCATAAACACATGGCCAACATTACTAAAGATTTTGTGTGACATTTACTTGTATGATATTTTATTCCGAATTTTGATATCCTAATTTCTTTCTTTTTAAAATATGCGCTATGGATTTAATTTAAACTGCTTCTATGCATTTGATGTGTGTATACGCAATGATATGTATATTATTTATATTGGTATTGTATCCTCATTCTAAGAAATTATGATTCCCTTTTCATAATTGGGAGATCTCTGTTTGGATTTCCTTTCAGACGGGAACAAACGTCCATGATATCAAGTAAGGATGTAGAAGTGTGCTGAAAATAGCTGTACTTACTTCTAAATGGCATTTAACTCATGTATGTAAATTGATATACTTACCTGGTGTAATTTTATTTCCAATCAATTATTAAACTTTTATCCATAATTTAATGGTTGCTTGAAAATTCTCCATTTTTTTCCTTAATTTAAAATCTATGCCGAGCATGTAAATTTCACATCCAAGTAGCAAATTACTCAAGTAACTACAAAATGTAATTACTGACCAGTATTCTAAAAAGGAGAGATTCTTGATATTAATTAAATGATGATGTAAAACCAGCGGAACTGGTCTCCTTGAAATGTTTTTGCATACTCTTTAATATTTATATATTATTAACCGCATGCCATTGGCGAAATGTTACTAATGGAGAGCAATGTTTGACAATTTTTTGGTGATTAATCGCTAGGATGCTGTTAATGCGTAAGTAATAGAAAACCGAATGTGTATTTTGGAGGCCTTTTTTTTCAAACAATTAGCAGCAAAATTTGTCACGGAATTGTAATTGAAATTTCAAAATCACATACTAAATTTGATACATTTGTCATTGCGTTTTTGAGTTATCACCTCTACATGCTTTTGAAGTACAAATCACATGCTTTTGAAGTACAGATCACATGTTTTTGAAGTACAGATCACATGCTTTTGAAGTACAGATCACATGCTTTTAAAGTACAGATCACATGCTTTTAAAGTACAAATCGATAGACGATTAACGCCTTGATTGGCATCTACACTTTAGAGATTAAATTTGTATACCAAATTTTATTCATTTAGTTGCCTCTATTTTGTAGTAATCGCGTTATCATATTCTGATAGTTAAACAGACAGACTTGCTCTGAATGGATTTCATTCTAAATTTGATGAAAATCTACTAATTTGGAATAGTAACCATGTACCAAATTTTTACCATGTACCAAATTTTTACCATGTACCATGTACTCAAAACGTTTTCGAATTATCTTGTTTATAGACAGCTAATGAAATAGACGGATAGATAGGCAGAAAATCATATTCGAACAATGCGTTTACACAGGGAAGTCTGAAACGTGGAGATTCCTCAAAATCGCGATTTCATTTTATTTATTTATTTTTTGAAAATTACAGTATTTTATCTTTGTATACGACAAAGTAAAAACCATTTAAAATATTAATCGTGTAACTTAGATGATATAAAAAAAATGTTTTCTAATTTGAAAATATTACAATGAAAGTATTCTTACTGTAGGCGAGAAAGAGACAGATATAAAAGAATTGGCAGGCAGTTGATACTAAATCCTGTAAATAATGTGTGTGTGTGTGTGTGTGTGTGTGTGTGTGTGTGTGTGTGTGTGTGTGTGTGTGTGTGTGTGTGTGTGTGTGCGCGAGCGCGCGTGTGTGTGTACGTTTGCCCTGCAAGTTAATATAAGGATAGTAATTACTGTGGGACTTTCAATTTCTTAACTTAATGACTTTTAATACTTTCCCCTTTATTGATAATATTCATAATATTTGCCAATTTATTGAATGTTATACACAGCATACATGAGTTTTGATCATATAATGCCTATTGTTAAATAAAACCAGTACCCCTTTTTTAACAATACCGATTAATACCCCCCCCCCCTTTTTTTTTAAAAGTAAAACTGATTTCAGCAAATCCAAACTTTATATAAGAATGTCTACCTAAAATTGAAATTTTGATCAAATATTTACATAATATGACTGCCTGAAAGTAAAGATAAATTTTAAAATTATGTTTATTTACAAAATTAACTTTAAGGTTTGAAACATAGTGTTTAATTTTGAATGAGATAGTAAAGAATTGCTTAATTATTAAATAATTACCATAATAGGTTTTTTTCCCCATAAAACAACATTGATAATAATTTAACTTAAAATTATTGATAAGTTGTAATAAGTTTAGGAGTGTATCTAATAATATTCTATAATATATATTATATTCATGCAGTGTTCGTTTTAAGCTCTTTTTGAGACTGCATATTCGGCATATGCTCTAACCCATGTACAAAATTATATTCGAGAACTAGTTCGGACAATTAAAATGTATCTGCACTCAAATCAGAAAGCTTTTTTTTTTCACAACATGTAATTCAATTCTTTAATGGATAAAATTCCAGAGAGGAGAAATACGATTTCAGTTGTGTTTCTCCGACGCAATGAAGGCATTTGAAAGAAAGGATGAAAAATGAAAAAGGGCCGGGGAAGAGATTTAAATCCTTCTTCCTGTGGCCCCCTCTAGGTGTGGGGGTGGAGCAATTAATCAGGCGTGTGCGGAGCAACTCTTTTCTCTAATTGCGCGGCCCCACTCCAAATATCAATCGGCGGCTTCTCAGCTGCCTCAGGGAGGATATAGCTCATTACTGCCCCAAAAGAAAAGCCCTTTTCTTTGCGTCGCGAGGAAATGGCCGTTCCGTTGCCATGGCAACCACTGCCGTTTGATCGATACCGACGGCGTCCCCGACATTTACGGAGCACACACTCTTTGAAGTGCCCTCTGCCCCCGCCCGAATCGCAAATAACTCGTATGTCTTCTTCTGCCAAAGAATTATGATACACTGTCCTCTCCGACACATCTTCCCCGGGACTGGAGGTTGGGAAGGAGTTTATCACACTCAAATTTAAAGATTTGTGGACAGTAAGTCAGGCCATATCAAACTAGATTTATAACAACAATGACTTTTCTTTAAATAATCAATTGATTTGCGTATTGATTTAAATATTATTTCGATTTTGCATAGATAATAACAATTAAAAAGTAATTGGTTTCAATATAGGCAGAATCTTACTCTTAACCAAAGTCATACAGACGTCAATTCAGGTTGCCACGAAGTAATCTCATCCTGTATTAGGGAATAACAATACACCGCAGGGAATCGAAAGGACCATCGGTATACAATTAATCAAATCCTTTGCTTTAAAGTCTGTCACATAATCACATAGTTAATTGAAATATAATTGATCTTATTATTCTTGGTATTCTAAACTAAACATTTTGTCATAGTTCCAAATGTTGAATTATTTTTGTCACAAACTATTATCATAAGCGGAATGTTCTAACTAATAAAAAGCATATATTTGCTTTTCTTTTTCTTCTTCATTTTTCCCCCTCTTAGCGAAGAAACTGAAGATAACCAATTTCATATGATTTTTCTTATCAGTTACAAAAATTGTTACAACCTAAGTTTCGCCTTACAAAACCTTCATTGCATTTTTATTTTCTGTCATAATCCCTTGTATATACAATCCTTAGTATGTCCTGCTATAGCATATTTATTCACATATATAGCATATATTATGATAAAAGAGTAGATAGATTTTTGCATTAATTGAAAGGATCATGGAGCACCTAAATAATATCTAGGTGCTCCCTATCTTACCTCCCTTTGTAAAGGCAGATAATTTTCCTTGGGGAGCTTTAGAAAAAACTTGTACCTATTTTTGTATTGCTATTCTCATTCCAACTACAACAAGCAACTCAATGTTAAAAAGCATGTCGGGCTATTAGCTTTTGAATAATGATCCTTTCAACACATTCAAAGAATAGAACACGTGATCTTCTTCCTTTGACTCTTAGCTTTCGTCTAAGGCATTAATTAGCCCACTTGACCATTGCTAACAGTTGTAATTTTAATGTAAATAAAATGGACGGTAATAAATGAATTACGTTTCGCTATGTGATAGATAAAAATTGCTAAGAGTTTTAGTATTCACAATTGCAAGACTTCTAAAACTATTCACGTGATTTGAAAACAAGGCAAATGATTGTTTGAAATTTTTTTTAATCTTAAAAAAAATAAAAGTGATTCGTTATCAGCATTCATCTTGCTTTTGACTTGAATCACTAACAACTTATCATCCCTACGCAAACCTTAAAGAGAATGATGGTTGGCCTTGAGCTTCATTTGAAGCTCAAGGTTGACTCTATCAGCTGAATCATTTCCCCCCCCCCCTGCAGGAATTTCTCCCCCCCCCCTGCAGAACATATTTTCTTTGTTTTTGTTTTTAGATTATAAAGTGACACTATCTTGCAAGAAATGACTGCTTTATAATTTTATTTCACTGATGAGAGCTACAAGATTTACTAATTGTCAATTATGTTACTATAAGAAATCGAATGATAACATCTTTCCGAGAACCTTAACTCAGTTTAAACAGCATTTGATGTTAACTGATGATTTATTGTTTAGGGTGGTTTAAATTAAAAAAAGCTTTAGATTAATTCACTTTCCAAAACCTGTATTAAACTCATAATGGTGTGGTGACAGTCATGGGTTGATGATTAGATTAAAAGTCTTATTTCCATCTTCTGTGGGAATCAAACTGATGTGAAGGCTCAGGTATATTTTTCTGAACAAGGATATTACCCTAAAGAGTCTTTGTGTAGGCTTTTTTTTTAATGGTACATTTTGATTTTTAAGGTTAATCTTTCTTTAAGGATGAAATCAAGATTAACCATAATGCTGAATGTGGAAGTATAATCAGACTTAATTTTTAAAAATATACAGTAGACAATATAATTAGAAAAAAACTTAAACAAACAATTCATTCACGATTTTCTTATCATGCCGTCTATATTATCCTTTTTCATTATTAAAGGAAGACAAAATGATCAAAGTAGAAGCCTCTGTCTATAACATTTTTCAAAACCAGCAGATTATTAAAGGTCTTGATGCAATAATCTTCTCGTTATTTTCGAGGAAGTATGCTTCATGAAATGTATTTTTTTATATATAAATTTAAAAAAAATCTGCATAAAAAATACAAACACAGACATGTTGGCACAATTAGCTGTGAAAACAAATAAGCATCTCAAGAGAGCATTATGGATTAAGCAGATAGCCAAATATAAATACATATTTTTATTTTTATTTTTATTTTTACGACATTCCGCATTACCTATCGCTATAAGAATGTTAAATTTCACTTTGACTTTTATGGTTTTATTCCAAACTGCAAACAAAAGTTGTGAAATTAAAACATCTCCGTCTTTAAAATCTTATTAGACAAAAAAAAAAAAATCCAGTTCGATTAATAAAATTCAAAGTTGCATAGAATAAAGATGAGAGTATCTTTTTACATTCTCTTGTGATGAATTACAAATTTAGATTTTATGTGGGGTAACTTTCTTTTTAACTAAATCATATCTAAAACATTAATAATTATATTTACTATTTAAAGCACATTTAATACCAATGCAGGATATTACAAAACTATTAATTAATTATTTCAAATACAAAATTTATCAGAAATATTGAGAGATTTATGGAAGGTAATTTTTTAGACATTGCTAAAGTTGCTTAGAAATTTTCTTATTTATTTATGTCAGAACTTTAATTTCTTATACTTTGAAACAAAACAAAATTGCTTTCTTGAGATTTCGGAGTGTTTGTAACCTCAAGATACCATAATCTTTTGGCCTAATTTTGGCTGTTAAATTTTAAGAAGAATAAAAGCATTTGAGGAAATTTTGCTCTTGTAATAAGCATAAAAGAGGCTGTCCATTTCATTTGTTGAGCTTAAAAAATATATCAAAAGATGCATCGATTCATATCTTTTCATTTTAACAGCTTAAGCGTCACAATCAAAATTACTTATCGAGAAAAAATGGTTATTATTTGATTTTTTGGGCTATTTATCGAATAATTTTTAACTGTTTTTTTTTATTTGTTGTACTAAATTCATTAATAATAACTCGTTATATTATGAATCGATTTTAAAAAAATTAAAAATAATTTTGCTTGTTTTTTGTCAAAAATGAAATCTGCTTTTAAAAATAAATCTTTTATATGCAATACCATATTTACTGGTTTGCTTTCGTTTATTCAGAGCTTAGAAAATTATGCTAATTTTGAAAAAAATTTTACTACGTTATTTAAAATAAATCATTCTTAAAATATGAAAATGTATGCTAAGTAAAATGTGACTATGTTTATATTTATTTCGCAACTAAATTAAAAAAGAATTCGGAGGGGGAGGCAGTGAAGCAGCAAGCAATCTGAGGGAGAGATCCAGTAACATTCTACTTTGAAATTTGCCGACAAATAAAAAAAAATTAATTTAAACCCAAACATTGCTCCTACCGCTAAATTCACATGTCATTCATCCCTAACTTTCCAGAAAAAAAGGGGGACGTATAAAACATAAAATACAACTGCTAAGTTCCCTTGCTCATTGACTTCCCTTCTTAACCCTAAAATTACCTTCGACATTGTCGTAGCAGTGTTTGCTGCCGATGATGAAGCCATCAAACTCCAGTAGCACGATTTTGACATTTCCTGAGCGTCCCTATTATTACAAACACGAGGAACCCCACCCACACTGGCTAATTCTAATCATCAAGCGATAATCTTACGGTTAATCATTTCTCAGTCTGCCGTCAACCGTCATCACGCCGTAGATTAAGACATAAAAAAAGGGGGGTACCTGTAAAAAAAATTGCTGAGAGAGTTGGCCAAAATTACCTATTGGATTTCCCACACCTCTTCTGTCCCAAAAAACGTTTTGCTCACACCCTGTTAGCACGTGATTACTGAATATAAAAAGACATGAGGGGGGAAGCAAGAAGTTTTCCTTTTTTTCTTTTTTTTATTTAAGCACAGATCTGTCATTAGATACCTATTGCATTTGCGTGTGGAAAATGTCACCTTTCTTGTACCGAACTGGTCACGCGCCCATAGGTCCAGAATCGTTGATTCTTAAAGTTATTATAATGACATGAGAAGGAGCGTCCCGTCCCACGG
Source organism: Argiope bruennichi (assembly GCF_947563725.1). Taxonomy (NCBI): domain Eukaryota; kingdom Metazoa; phylum Arthropoda; class Arachnida; order Araneae; family Araneidae; genus Argiope; species Argiope bruennichi. The sequence goes on from NC_079158.1 coordinate 101,844,150, forward strand.
GGATGTGCACCGTCCAGTAGCAAAAGTAGGCGGATTTTGTTGAGGAAAATGACTTTATGGGCATCAGATAGTAGAAGCACTGAAGTGTATCTTTGGTTTAGTGCTACAAGACAGTGCTCATGTCCTAATGATCCTTTGAGTTTTTGGCAATAAATTGAATCTAATCAGGTATTTGTCTGAAGATTTACAGCGAATATTGAAACTTATGGTCATTTATTGTGTCTGTAATGATACGTTTTGTTCCGCAGTAGAGAAGAAATGAAAATAAAACATTTTCCATAAAGTACCGACAATATGACGCATTGATTTTGTTTCGATGATGTAACAAAAGATTTGTAACATAAGAAGACATAGAGGTAATGACTTTTTTTTTTCAAACAGAAGATAAGGAAAATAATAAATAAAAAATATCAGAACTGAATGTCTTGACGATTCTTCCATGGAAACAACGAAAAGCTAAAACTGCCGGTTTCAATACTATTTTCGCATGATGAAATTTGATTTACTGATTTCTAAGAAATATGTTCCCATTGATTAATTTTAGGAAAGCCTAGGTGTAATGTATTATTTGGCTGAATCAATACATTCACTGGAGGCTTGCGAAGTAAGCTCAACATATCCATGCATTTTTAGTATTCGAAGCATGGTGTTAAACAGAAAGTTCAAATGCAATCGCATTCATTTTCTACACTGAAGATTTGCGCCTGCGAAATAATATATCAATTATATTATCAACTGCCTAATAGCTGATTCGTGAGAAAAAATTTCAATAAAAATTTTTGTTCTTAACTTGGTTTTAGTGGCTCTTCCCAGCAAGGAATTCATAATTTCACCTTTTCATAGGAAAATGGAATGAACTATTTTAAAAACTTTATACCTATTATTATTGTGCTTTTGCACCGACCCACTTTTTTCTAACAGTCTTCTCACCAAACATTTAGGCTTAATTCAAAACTGGATGTGATTTAACTATAACCAACAAGAAAAAAAATGCTTGTTGAATCGAGATGTGTTTATAAAAAAATCTAAAATTAATTATTGAAATCATTTTGTATTTGTGTGTGTGTGTGTGTGTGTGTGTGTGTGTGTGTGTGTGTGTCATATTGAAATTTTTTTAAAAATATCTTAAGAGAATTTCTGTTAATTGGTTCGTTCAACAAGAAATTTAATGCACTGCAAAGGGGTTTCAAGCAGCTTAAACAACATTTTTAAATATTTATTTGTAATGCAGAAAGAACAGTAGAATTAAGAGATATACAAACGAAGAACAAATTCTCATCATTATTTGTTGCTTAAGTTAATCCTTTTCTATAATTCCTACAAAAAATAAAGAAATTTCATAAAAACTATGCTTTAAAAAAAGTCTATATGAAAGTAATAATAACAATTTGATTATATGGATAAAATGTTTGTAACAACAATAAAAAGGAATTTACAACAATGGAAATTATTGTTACAAAATATAAATGTTAAATGAAATTTAATAAAAATTTAAGAAAAATTGCGCTGCAACAAAATTGCTTTAGAAAGCTAATTTTATAAATTTACAAATGTGGTAAATGATAAAAAGAAGGTAATTCGATATTATATTTGGTAGTAATAAAAATAATCAATTAATTAAACTTTTAATGAAAATTTGAAAAAAAATGATTTAGTGCGCATTTCAAAGACCAAAGTTATGTATATGCTGAATTCCTAATCTCAAGCTCAAAGAGTCACAATCAACAACAATCCTGTCTATATTGCTTCTTTCAGTGATGGCGGGATGGTCGGTTGTACACAACAACAGCAAGTCAAAGTCGTCCTCTATTCTCCTCTATTATTGTAAAGAAATGCGTTATGAATATTAAAAATTTATAAATGAATTGTTAGCTGTTCTTAAAGCATCCGCCTCTAGACAACTGAAATAAGAAAGCAGCAATACGCGATCCCAACTTGTCTGTCATTTTTTTAATGATTTTTGGGATCTCCAAAGTCATATTAAAAAAGGAAACAAAATATTTTCTTACCTGACGTAAATGATTTGTGCAACACATTTAAAATTAAAATGTGATAGAATTAAAGCATAATAATCGTATTTATATTCTTAAGCCTCTGACACATAGCTCACTAATAAGTCACTCATCAATTTTTAAGAGCATGAATTCTTTAAAGTTGGAATCACACAATTTTGATTAAAGATTTCATTTTCTGTAAGATATTCTAAAAATTCCTAATATACAAAAAAAAAAAAAAAGACATTGTCTTTAAAAAGCTAAAAAAAAGTTTATTTCCAGATTTTATTTTTTCTTAATAAAATGAAATGTGTATGAAATTGGGCTTATTTTTTTTAGTGTGATTTAGATTTCGCTGAAGTGTCCATTTATGTTAATTAGAAAGATTGTTTGTTATATTACAGAAATATTCATTATTAAATAAAATTCTTAAGACAATGCAGTTTACAAATTCTAAATTCTTTTAAATTAATTAAAATTATTACTAAATATCTCATTTGTTTTATTAAATATTTTTCAATCTCTAGAAAATAATTTTCTCTGATGTATTATTTTATTTCCCATGTAACCTTTTTACATTTCAGTTATTATTTCAAATTATTTCATTATTCCAATCATTTTTAATTAATTTAGTAAATTGTTTTTAGTTTCATTTATTTTTAATAAATTTTATTAATCCAAATATATATCTTTGTTAAAATTTTTGAATAATAGCACATTTGTATGAAAAAAAAAAAAAAAAGAAATCCCTACCTTATTGGATATCTAAACTTGGATCTGTCGAATTACATTGGCGGTGCGTTACATTTCCCCACCCACCTTAAGACTTTATGACATCGTAACTTTGATAATGTGTCAAAGGAAATCCCACCCACCTCCAATAGCACAATTGTCTACTGGTCGAAAGAGAAAAAGGTGTATACTTAAATTCTGCCGCTTTTTTCGTCGCTTGAAAAAATTGAAAGTTATATGAGAGGCAATGATGTTTTCATAAAATATGAATTATAGCTATCACAAATAATCGAATATTATTTATTTTATTTAGAAAATTTGTAAAACTATGTTACAAATGTCATTTTAATAAATTTGGAAGTAATTATAGCCAAAAAATCGCTTCAAAGATTTAGAAGCATCTGTAATTAAAACTAATAATTGGAATGAAACGAAAGTTTGATATATATTCAATGTTAGGCCTATCTAGACGAATTCCACCCGCCCCCCCCCAAAAAAGTAGTACCAAAAATCGCTATTCTACTGTAACAGCGACATACTAAGAAATTCAGCTCATTGAAAATGCTTCATGTGAAGCAGATTGATTCATGAAAAATTATAGATTACATACACACACAATCTACGAGTTTCAAACTGTTTCGTCACTCGTCACTATTTTTCGTCACTCGAACATTATTGAAAACTCATTTTCAGCGCGATTTTTATAAATTATGGATTCGTTTCAAATTTTTAAAAAAAATGAAAGTTCCCTGCCATTGTCCAATGCACACACTCTAATACAGAAAAATTAGCAACGTTATGGAAAATGTAATTAAGTACAGTTCATAAAATTGATCCTCATCATTATTTTTAGTATGTTTTTTTTTTTCTTATTCCTCATTAAATATCTTTAAAAAAAAACTGTTATAATAAAACCCTCAACGTTACGCTCAATATATATTGTTTGTCACTTATCTATCATTTCAGCCGAATAGAAGATAAAAGGCCATCGAGCCTAGGAGCTTCTAAAAAACCCCATATCATTGGCATTGGCATTGATTTAAAAAACCCCGAAATCTCTCATATCCACTTTTTTTATTTATTTTTTTTACGGATTTTACATTTTTTTTCCTCCATAGAGTCAGATTATATGAAATTAAGTTTCATTCCATTTATACGCTTAGATACCGATATCTTCAAACAGAGCTGATTATTTTATGGTCAGCAGCTATATGCTGCATAATATATATGCTACATAATTATGAAAAATAATTTTATATCTTGATACGGAAATAAATTTTAATATATTAATGAATTTAAGAGGAATTAATAGAAAATTTTGATATTTCGCCGTAAAAACTGTTGAATAAACACACGCACGCACGCACACACACACACACACACACACGCATACACACACATGTGTATATATATATATATATGTAGAGAGAGAGAACAAAATGCCTACCATTTTCGAACATGATTTATCTGAAATGCATTAAATCTGAATTTTGTTTTGAAATTACCATAATAATGAATAAAGAAATTCAACTTAAATGATCTAGTATGAAAAATTTGGTAGATATTGCATACTTTATATTTATTTTAAACATTAGAAATTTTGATGGGATTTTTTTATACGGTAATATCAAAACAGTACTTGAGCAGTTTAATAGTTATTGGTTCAGCAAAACCATTCTCTTCACAAAATATTCCAAAATCTTGATATTAGACATTAATACGATTTTTTAAACATTTAAATGTATTTTTAATGCAGTTTTTTTATGTCGATCTAATGTAATAAAAATAAGCTATAGTAAACAAACTTCCAATTTTGAAATTTTATTTTTCCTTAAAATTTTGTAATCATCATTCATCTTCAGCTATTTAGAAAAAAAAAAAAATTTTGATTTTAAAATTATCATTTTTTTTTAAATCTTATATGAGGAAATAATCAGCTCGTAAAATTTAAGGAAAGCTTTCAAAGGTAAAATCAATGAGTTCAAAATCAATACGTAGAAAGAATGTCTTTTCTGTAGTGTGTCATAATAAATATTCAGTCAAAACACACACACACACATTTTTGAATATTTCATGAAAAAGGTGAAAAGAAAGACGTGAACAATTAAAAGTAAATTGAATAAATAAATTGAAAGTAAATTGAATCTTTCCTGCGACTCGGTAGTTAAAAATTTTTCCATATGTATTATGAAATACATTACAAACTTGTATCTAATAATACAATTGCTTTATAAGGTTCGATTCCCCAAAATGGGGCATGTATGGTGAAATCTGAATCTTTTACTTTCTTGATATTCATTTAATTTTTTTCTGATACGGAATAATCAAATCTTGGTGAATATATACGGAAATTATGCATGATTTATGATAAATGTTGAAGTTATTCGTAACCCCCCCCCTCCATTCGATATACTTTTCATGTATGCATCCTTTCTTAAGAACAACGAGCAAATATTATCGCTAAATATGCATTCTATGTTTAAACCTATAATCAAAAGATAACTTGTTCCTGAGGCAAAACATTTGATCATCTATCGAAATAGAATTATTAACATATTTTTGAATGACATGTTTTTGCAGAGTAATTCTAATAGAATAGGTAAACAGAGTCATAATTCAAAGTTCAAAGGTTCAAAATTTCCTAAGCCATATTACATCATCGTTAACATTTTTTTTTTTTTTTTTTTTTCCACAAGTAAACTCTAATTTCCTGGAAAAAAAAAAAGTTGTTTTCCCTAATAGATATATTAACTCGAAACAAAGCATGCTACAAAAAGACGGAACAATGCTAATTTCTTTTAAAATCTGGGTTAAACGTCTTCAAAACTGTTGCGCACAAGTATATTACCCTCAATCCTTGACTTCAGCGTGCGCTTTAGAACACAAGGCAAGCTAAGTTGGTTAAGGGAAAAAAAAAAAAAAAAAAAAAAAGGAAACTCCATTCTCCAATTCAAGTCTGAGCACACTTGCACAGTTGGTGGTAGAAAATAAAAACAAGTTCTCGTCTCAATCGTAGATGTCCGTGATGATACCAGGTCTCAATTTAAACTTAAAGTCATTTTCAATAGGTGGGGGGGGGGATAACTGCCAAATGACTCCTTGGAGGAGGTGGTGGTGGGGAAATAAAGTCATTACTTGAAAAATAAAAAGTACCCTGTAGATTTCAGAGATAGTGAAAAGAGGATTTTTTCCCCCCTTCCTCTCTTCTTTGCAAGTCTGGTATTTTTACCTGGAATTTGTAAGCCTATATTTTGAGAGAGTAAGTGCTACATACGAGTGAAGGGTTCGCTGGCAGCGGTGGGATACAATGTTTCCAGCAAATGGAAAAGAATCGGACTCCTATTAGAAGTCCATACCTGTCATTCGCAAGCGTTCATTTGGTGCGATCCTTTAAGGGAGTGTTTGCGTGAGCGGGGCGGGAAGGGCAACTCATAAGTAAAATCCGGGTACTTTGACATGTAGGGGTCGTGCACTCATTGAGGTACATACGGCTGAAAGCTGTTATGTTTAGTGACAGAAAGCTATTACGTGCTAATTTGATACTGGAAATGAAATTAACATTGAAAACAAACACAGTTTATAACTAGAATTCATTAACGGAATTTCCTCATAATAAATTTCGAATGCAGAATGACATAAACTTATTTGAATCACTGATTGCAGTAATCACATGAAACAATAATTTGAAAATATTGGTAACTTTTAAAACAATCTGATTGATTTTTTATTCAATTATTAAAGCATGGGGGGGGGGTTGTTGTTTTTACCTTACACATCTCATATACTTGCAGTCTGATTTTATGGAACCATTAGTCTATTTTATCTAAAAATGAATTTCATGATCTGAAAATATCATGAAAACAATTGAGAAAAAAAAAAAAAAAGAAGAAGAAAATAATTCACGTAGTTCTTGTAATCAAGGATTCATTTGTTATATGAATAATAAATATATGAATTATATGATAAACTTTAATTATGTAGTGTATTTTCGTACATCTTTTTCTCAATCAAAACAGGGGGGGAGGTACAGTTAAAAAAACCCTTCAACATTGCTTTCCTTTTCGATCCCAGTCATGAATTTAGATATAAAAAAAGAATTGAAAAGTTATAAAATAATAAAGGAAAAATTATTATTGTATAAATTTTAATGAAAGATGCGATTTTTTACATATTAGTCAATATTTTACTCTTTTTTTTTTCCTTCAAAAATCGTAGTGAAATCATCTTTTTAAAAGCAAGGTAATAAGCATAACAAACAAAGAAAGTGAGGGATAAATTTAACAAAAAGGATTTTAATTGCGCAAAGCGAATCACAATTCTAATCGATAAAATATTTCTTTTTCTTTGCAACGCTTTCGGCCTGGTGACTTTATATTTTAACAGAACGGTTTGAAGATTTCAAAATCAATAATTTTAACTAATGCGTATAACTGAAAAGTAATTTATCCCAGGCATAAATACAAAATATAACTTTATCTTCAAGGGGAGAAAACGTTAAAAAAAATGAATACTTACTTCTTTTAGTCACTTTGATTTAAAGATTGTGACTAAATGTCTCATAACCCAACATGATTCCGTATGCTTCTAATGTTATTAAATCTACAAGTATTTGTAATCTAATATATAAAAATTATTATTATTTTTTTTCGTATCTTATACGCTGCCGTACCGTTCATCCGATTGCAATAAAACTTTGCCAAATTTTTGCTTGCACTTGCGCGAAATATATATATATATATATATAGTACTATTATTATATCTAATATATAATTGCAATTCCCCATTCGACTCTCGACGAACATCAATAAGGCACAAGGTCAATCCCTTCAAATTTGCCGAGTGAACCTAGAAAATCGACGTTTTTCACATGGCCAGTTGTATGTTGGATGCTCAAGAGTCGGACAGCCAAGAAATTTATTTGTTTTTGCTGAATTCCGAAATACAAGAAAATACTTCCAACCCTAAAGAACTTGAATAATAAAGTAAAAAACAAAAATTAGAATAAACATTATTTATAGTTTTCCTTTGTATGTCATCAAATTTCATTGAAAGTTTTCATTGAGGACAAAAAAATAAATATCATTCCTTCTATCATTCCAAATTAAACAAGAAAGCTATTTCAAGCTTCAAACGATATTTCCAAAATTAAATCTTTTGCGGCAGCAACGCCCTGGGTACCGGCTAGTTTATAAATAAAGAAGTGAAGTTCGAACCATTATAATCCCGTTGCTGATGTAATATATCGTAAAAAGGGATTAAAAGAATTTAACTATGTGAAAATTGGTAAAACCAAGACGGCAATCACATTTGAATTACAATCGTGAAAAAATTAATCCCGTTTGAAGTAACAAAAAAGGTAATTTTGGAACGTAATTTTAAATTGCGATTAGGTGAAGGAAGAAGATGGAATCGGGTTTCGAACTTAGAATTCTCGAGCGCCAAATCATAAAAGTTATTGAAATATTCACAGTAATTATTCAACGAAAATGGAATTCCAACTCTGAGAAGCTAATATTTAAATTTCAAAAAATTTAAATCTTTAAAAAATTAAAAAAAATGTTTTTTCAATAATTTACACCGAAGTTATTGTAACAAAATTTCGTGGCAAAAATTATATAAATGTAGTTTATAAAAGAATGTAGTTAAGATTTTGTCATTATTAATTTATTAATAATTCATTTTTTTCTTAATGTAGATTTACTACTTTAATATACCGAAGAAATAACTATTTGTCATATTTGATAGCCCTAGTTATCTTCCCTGTGAAGTATTTTGAAAATTGTTGAATCATGCATATCATATGACGAAATTAACTCATAGTATACTGGCCTATAAATATTTTCAAGTTAAAATGAAATTAAGCAGAAAAATAAGTCACGTTGCCAAAAAGAAGCCAAATTACACGTTGACGACATCAAATAATGGAAGGAATTAAATAAATATTACTGAGTAATTTATTAATATTTTATTTTAAATGGGCCTGAAAAATTATGATACCGCAAATTTTTAAAATATGAAAGAAAATTAAGCATTAATTAACATTTTTAGATCAATTTTATATGTATTAGACTATGTATATATCTGTAATTTCTATATAGATATCAAAATTAAATCTTTCAACATCAAAAACAAATTTCAAATCAAAGTCAAAAATCAAATCAAACTATGCTTCTTTTGCCTATTGACTATTTGCTTGTATCTATACTTTTGACTTTCAGATTTTGAAATTTGATTTTGATTTTGAAAGATTTAATTTTGATATCTATAAAGAAATTACAGATATATAGTCTAATATATAAAAAATTTATCTAAAAATGTTAATAAATGCTTAATTTTCTTTCATATTTTAAAAATTTGCGGTAGGCTGTATCATAATTTTTCAGGCTCATTTAAAATTTTAAAAAAAAAAAATCTGTTCAGTAATATTTATTCATTTCCCCCGGTTAGCTGGTGGTGTCAACGCGTAAACGGCTCATTTTTCTTTCGGCAACAAGCTTCTTCGAGTAGATCATTGACTTTCTAGACTGTTAAACGGTTAATTATAAAATGTACAAGATAACTAAAATTTAACTATACAAATTTTTTATTTTCGTTTCATGCTAATCTTTATGAACTGTATCATTTGACTACTTCAAATCATTTTAAAAACAGCAAAAGGAAAAGAAAGAATGAAAGAAATGTTTACTAAAACAAGTAATTATTCTCTCCCTCCCCTTCCCTATCTGTGTGCAAAATGCGCTATCAATTCCCATTTCCAAGAAAGCTCTTAACCAAATCTTGGCGAGGCTAACCGCAAATATCGGCGGCAATATTTTGTCCACCCCACTGTAGAATATTCGTGTTGGATTGAGTTATTAAGAGCAGGAAGCGATGTCAGCCACACGATTCTACATTATATATCCAAGAGAAGGGATGTATTAGGCGCCGTTATCGCTTGCTTTCATCCTCCCCTGATTACGAACCCGACCTCACCAGACCAGACCTTCCACACCCCCTATGATCAAAGAGGGAAAGAAGTCCTTTTTTTATGAAAAAATATCACTGTGCTTACACACGATGATTTAGACACGGGGAGACAAAAAATAGAAAGAAAAAAAAATTGAGACGTTTTCCGTTCCCTCTCAACTGGAAAGAAGGCGGGAAGTACGACGAATAGTAATTTCAAGCACAGCTGCCGATCACAGAATGCTAATAACTGTTACTGAACAGCGCTGGTGAGCATTTTTTTTTTTTTTTTCTCCCTACTCCAGAGTCTGTGTTCAGGTTGAAGGCCACCATTAGATTGAAAAAGTCAGACCTTGGATGGGAATCCAATGGGATGTGAATGTAAGAAGTGTGGGATGGAACATAAGACTCTTTTGTTAGTTTAACCTCTCTTGATCCTGAAATGGAATCTGGGTCTTACCTGATCCCCCCCCCCTTACTTTACGACTTTTAAATGACTTCATTATCGACCATTTGACGAAAGGCAAAGTGTAAGAATCGTTGCTTTACAATGGCATTCGGCGATTGTAAAGCGGCGGTTGTAGACTGCGTACTTCTTTCTGTAACCATCTTTTCGTGACATTTACGATAGTGCATTTGGAGGAGGGACTAACACTTTTTTTTTTTTTTTTTTTTTTTTTTTGTATTGTGGAAGAAAGCGAAATGCGTGGAAAATTGTAACCGATATTCTCACGCTTCAAACATTGAAGAGACTTAAAAAAACAACAACGGTTTTTTAGTCTAAAAAACTGGTTTTTAAAAAGCGAAGTTACCGCAAAGTCGAATTCTGAGTTTTTGTTTGGTTACCAGAGAGATTTAACTACCTTCTATTTGCATCGCTACTTTTTTTTTTGGGGGGGGGAGGGGGAACAGGGCTTCCGTATGCATAATCTTCCTGGCTTGAAAAGAAAAACAACTTTTAACATCCTCACATGTGTATGTCCAATGATGCTGCAACAAAAAAGTGAATTCTTAAACAAAAGAAAAAACTATCAAGTAAATATTCGTAAACTGTTTAAAAAAATTAATTTTTACGCATATTTTTGTGATAATCACAGCAAAAATTTCAGTAAGTTTTTGTTTTCATGCTTACTTTTTGTAAAGCTTTTAAAATAAAGCTTAAATATGAATATTTCATCAGTTTATTTCTAAAAGCTTGAAAGCAACCGAACTTCTTTAAGAAAACCTTGTGATGATTTTTTTTAAATAATACAATATCTGAACAAAAATTTCTTTAAAATGATGCCAAAATAAATCTTTTTCTTTCGCAAAAATTTATGAAATAAGAAAAATTCTTTTCTTCACTAAAGGCGGAACAAACATCTAAAAAAAATTTACAAAATAGCTGAGATGGCATAGTTGACAAATTTGTAAATATTTGTTTGACTTTACAGAAAGACTTCAAAATGGGTTTCTAAAATTTTAGAAAAAGGTATCATTTTCGGAAATTATTTAATTTTTTTTAATTTCTTTCATATTAAAAATGCACAAAAGATTTATATTATAATCTCTGAAATTGAGATGCTAAAATTTTGCATGTTATTTTATAATATAATTACTGTCACATTTTATTAGTCCATTTAAATTTTTTGTGTTAGCTGAATGCCAATACAGCTTCTACCTTTAAACAACTCATGTTCTTAAAAAATATTTCTTCGTTATGCACAATTTATGAGCTTGTGAAATTTTTGTTACTAGGCATTTTGGTTTTATTTGCTTATAAATAATATACAACCTTTTGAAACAAATCTCTGCTAATAATATAGACCAATGTTTGTGTACGTATTGGCGCTTTACAGAACAAACATTTAAACCGATAACTATATTTGCACTCTATATATTTAAAGGGGGAAAAGTGTGTTTCGGAAGGATTGCTTTGAAATTTCAGATATATTTTAATTACCTAAAAATCAAGCGAAATTTTTTCGAGAACGTTATAGCACAAAAACGATTTTTACGACGTCCTAAAATTGAAAATATTAATAAATACGAAAATATTATCCTTTTAATGATACAAATTTAGTAATCATGCAAAGTTTTTCTGAAATTTGATGTGTGTGTGTGTGTATGTATGTGTGTGTGTATGCATGTGTGTGTGTGTATGTGTGTGTGTGTGTATGTGTGTGTGTGTATTGTATGTATGTATGTGTGTGTGTGTTTGTGTTTGTGTGCGTACGTGTGCGTGTGTACGTGTTCACGTGTGTGTGTGCGTGCGTGCGCGTGTGTGTGTGTGTGTGCTTTTTCAATGTTGTACATATAAGAAAAAAGGATTTTATTTAAGGATTCTATCTATCTGTGTAGTTTATATGATGAATAAGAAAACGTTGCAACGCGAAAGTTAAAAGATAGATGTACCGGGCATATACGTTTTTGAATTCTTTGATGTAATGAGACTTGAATTTTTTTAGAATGATTCATATACACAATGAACCGAGCAGATGTTCTTTTATTAAATTAATACGGCTATAACTTCAGTCGCGATTTGATGCTTAAAAATATTTTTCAGAGCAACCATTAACATTAACTTATACATAAGAGATTTTTGGATGAAAGTAAATAAGACCAAAATTTCCGACGAAACGCCTGGTGGCGAGTAAATAAACAAACAAACCTGCACAGAAAAAAAATGGAGGAACTAAAAAAAATAAAGTACTTTGAATGTCATAGAAGGAATTAAAAAAAAAAAAAAAAAACTCTGACAGAATACAAAATTTTGTAATGTCGGTGAAAAATTGTTTAATTTCAATATATATATGCTATGCAGAATAAATTAGAATACGTGTTATCGGAACTTTGGTCATTTATTTTTGGAAGGAGGTATTTATAATTCAAAATTTTAATTTACAACAGAACATTTATTTCCTTTGTTAAAAGTCCCTTTTGTTTCAAATTTATTTGGTGAAGTTTAGCCAATTCCGGCTCTTGCGCCATTTAACCCATCAAACCAAACCGACCTTCCCGCTTTAACAGATTTCGCACAATAACAACTCATCCTAAATATGAAAAAGATCAGGTATTCTTTTTATAGTCCTCAAAAGGATTCAAAACAACGACGAATTCAGTCTCGGGACTCAAAACAATCGTTTATTATGGGCCGGGAGAGGAGCAAAGTTCTTTTTTTCCCCCGATGCGAGGAGAAAGATCTCCTCTTCAACGACCTCTTCACTTACTTTAACGACTAATGTAATATTTGGACATCCAGAATGAAGAAGATGCCCTTCCGACGCATTCGTCTTCTCACAAAACACTCACCGAATTAACGCCACAGCGATCCAGAGACACTCTTTCTCTCCTTCTCGGCCTCCTATAGATATTTATTTCTTCCGCACTCCAACGGCACTTGAATTTAAAAATAACCAAAAAGAAAAGTGCGCGCATCCTCGTAATAAAACCGATATTAGGGGAACGGGGAGTGATTCATACGGCAAGATGATAAAAATTTAATTTGGGGTTATGGTGCAGATAGGTTTTTATTGAGTAAAAGGAGAAAAGAAAACTGGAGGATCCAATAATGTTAAGTAGGAGAAAAATCTTTGGAAAAGCGAAATTTGTTAAAACGGAAAATTTTTGTTTTTAAGTGATATGGATATACACGATTGTTTTCTTGTAAATAAATAGCAAATTGAGATTTTTTTTATTGCACTCTCTTTCTTTCTTTTTTTTTAAGAATCAATAATGCTTTAATTTATTTATTTCATGTATATTGAAATGTACGATTAAATCAAAATATTTAATTTCGCAAAACTAAATTTTTTTAATCAATTAACTATCCCGTTTAATGTATTAAATATAAAATCTTATTTGCACTTACTTAAAATTATAAAGCCAGACATATAGTAAATATGTATAATTGAAAAATGAAAATGTATGAATTTCTTACTAGGAAATGAACGATATGTTTCATTAAATTTCCGCGCTTTATTTAAAAGAACTTTTTATAATAAATATACATATTTATTTTCTCATACAGCATAATATAAGTGATTTACATTTAAAATATTTTAAATTTAAAATTAAAAACTAATATCTAATAAAAAGCTAAATATAAATGAAATAATGTCTACGACGATTTAATTTTCTAAAATTTGTTCATTAATTTCTTATTAGCATGCTTCTTTTGAATTAAAATCTGTATACCATGAACATTAAAAAGAAGGTACATATGGTTGCAAATTTTCTTGGCTCATTTTCTTTGGTCTATCAATAATTGATTACTTTTCAGAAAAAAAAAAGTCTGCATTAAAAAAAAAAAACACATCATAAATTGCTAATCTAATTGAGAGACGCAAGAACTTTCAACCTGTTAATAATATCTACTTTCAAGTATTTTTATAAAGTTTTCTAATATTTTAAAATTTCCTAATTTTTTGATCTTTTAATACAAAGAATTATTGAAAAGAAAAGGTTATGAACTATAGTCTTGAACTTTTTACTAATCAAATATATTATGGTTATGAAAAAATCATTCTGAGTTTCTGCTGTCATCTTTGAGGATCATTTCTTATTGTCTTATTATATTTCATATTGCAACAAAATATATGTAGAAATATTTAAAAAAAAAATTCGTGTGTGAAAAAAATGAATGAATGTATGAATATCAAAGTGTAGTTTAATAACGGCCACGGAATTTTTAAAGAAAAAAATTAGTTTCTATAGCGAGCAAGCACAAAGCACAATTTTTCACTTTTTGATAAAGCTTTTATCAAAATTAAATTTCGGAAATTTCTGGTAAATTCAGATTTTGGTGTTCACTTTCTATATTCTTTTATACGTACGTACTTTTTAAACTGCTATCAAAAAGATAATTATAATTTTATGATGCTAATCAAGTTCGATCCATTCTTTCAAGTAATATTTCAGCACTTATAAATCAACTCCAATTTGTTTATCAAGTATAACCATTTCTTCACGGTTATGTCGACTTTTAAATAAGTGGGAACATACACATCCGAAATCTAGCCTCGAGTCAAGTTAAAATGCATGTTAACACGCAAAGCAAAATGTATTCCATTCTTACTCTAATAGAAACCTACCACTCGCAGTCGAGCAAGATAAACTCGCTTGCATAATAAGATTAAAGCCGATTACTCCCGCTCTAAAAGAGGTGGTAATGATATCACTTCGCCACTTTTTGTTCTTATGTGCTGAGGGAAGAAGCATTGTTTTCCACCCTCCCCTCTTCCATCTGCCGTTTTTGCACGCGAAAATCGATTCATGTCAAAACATTTTAATTGAACCATCTTTCTCGAAACCAACTGTAAATGAAACAGAAACTTCCCTCCTCTCGATTGTTTTCGTTCCCAATGTGGCATTCAAATGGCTATTGTTATTCGAACAATGAAAGAGGGAGCAAGACACGGCTCTGTAAATAGCGGGGCTATATATTTCTTGCCGATTTAATGAAAACATAAGTTACATATATGTAAATCTGTATCTTGCGTGTGTTTTGGAATAATGAAAGTAAATTGGCGACCTTGTTTGTTTAGTTATTTCTCTGAGGCAGCATGTTTGTGTATATTATTTAATATACTGCCCATGTTTCACGTCCACGTTTTTCCTCATTTGGTGTAATACCTCTTGACAAAATGCCATGTTTAACACTGAAATCATATAAATCCTAATCAAATCTAGGAATTTTGATTCTTAATCTGTCCAGTAAGAAATGTAAATGCATTTCATTTAAACAGTAAAATTCATAACAGAAAATTAAACATTCGATCAATTTATAGAAATAAAAAAAAAATTATAATCTAATTTTATTATCCTGATTTGTAATCAAAGTATGAATTACATCAGCTCATGCGAGTAGCTATGCGTTAAATCTAATTTCACCATTGAAATCTTTACTTATAACAAAGATGACTTTGTGTGTATGTTGTCGCCAAACGGGCCAGACCGTTTGGTTTAGAGCTACCAAATTTGGCACATGTATCCTTGAAAAATAGGAATAGGCACCTAGGTGCGATTTTTTTAAAAATTTTTAATTAAAACGTTAGTTAATTAAAGATGAAACTGAATTTTGACGTTTCTCCGTAATAACTTCTGAAAGTATAATCGCCTAAAAATCAATTTTGCACCGTTTTTCAATATTTAAACCAATGTTTGTTAAATGATATTTATATGTAGTGTTAGTTATATTTATAGTGTAGTGTAGATAACAGTCGTGTGAATTTTTGCTGAATTTCTGCAGTTTTTTTAATTAATTTTCTACCTTATTTCCAACAATAGGTTACATTGTTGTTTTAAGATTCAAACCGTTTTCATTGTTCCATCAACTATCTGACCAGGTGATATTTTTTTTTTTTTCCATTGTTGAACGTTAAAAAAAAAAAAGGTTTTATTCAATACCTTTGTAATTTACGAGACATATAAGAAAGTGAAGTTTGTGGGATGCCCCGAAATTCCTAGGATAAATGAATCAAGCGTTTATGTTTTTAATGGTGACATGAGATTGGTCTCCATTAGAAAAGTTCATGCACTCAATAAACTGAATTTATAAGACACTTATAAGAATAAGAACTTATTAATTAGAGATTCTTATTGGCAGGCAATTTGAAGGAATTATGATCATTCAGTTATATCTAAACGGTTTATCTGAAATCAAATATAACCAATATAAGCAGCTGGCAGCATTTGGCTACTAATCTCTATTAATAATAAAGATGTGCGTGTGTGCGTGTGTGTGTGTGTGTGTACGTGTGTGTGCATGCGCGCGTGTGTGTATTGATACATATGCAGGGCTAGTTAATTTACAGTGACCAAACGTTTCATATGCTTTGGAGGGTGGTAATTTGCACTTTGGAGATATTTTTATCAATTGAAGAATCCTATTTGATGTCTGTTTAAACTCTGCTCCTCCTTCCTCTGATATATGTAATTGTAAATATAACCCTAAAAGGCCATTCCACTCTTTTGGATATAAATATTAACTGAGAAAATTAAAGATAATGAATTATAAATTAAGGAATAAGATGTAGTAAACAAAAATAAGAAGCAATTTTATTTCTGAATCTTTGGTCACACGTCAGCATTGACGTGAACTATGAGTCCTAAGGACGATCGTCGGCTATTACAACCCTTCCCGTATTAGGTGCTTCCCATCATTGATAGTGAGTAATGATGGGAATTTCTGTAACCACCAGGACGACGAGAACCAACTACCATTTCGGAAGCTTCGCATCACCGTTTTTGAGGTATCCCGGACTGATAACTGTAAGGTATGCTTCTAATTAAAAAAAAATCTAAATAATACAAAAAAAATTATCTTTCTTATTATATGCTTCAATAAATGGATTTTTGAGACGTGCTAACTATGAAATTTACACTTTTATATGATAGCACTATTCCATTAGCTATATTCAGTTAATATTCAAGCATTTTAAATAAAAAAATGTTCCACATTATTGCAATTAAATCTGGCCAACTTATGAAGCTTAGAATATCATTATTTGAGACATTTTTAAATTATTTAAATGAATAATAGAAAGAAAACTGTCATTCATCTCACTCTTTCCTCGAAAAACGTTGATTGGCAAAAAGAAGGCAAATCATATCTTGATCAGTTTTTGTCATAAATTAGAGAAGATTTTTATTTATTTATGCATTGTTGGTATCATTTAAAATGCTAATTTGACATGAATATTTTGCTAAAGAGAATTATAATAGACATATAACATAGACATATATAACATTTTTACATCCTTTAAAGGTATTATCCAGTTGGAAGTATATGTTTTCCTGAGACGGTTTAAAAATTACTTACCCATTATAATTAAAGTACATTGTACATGCTTGTACCATTGCACATTCTTAAAGTGCATGGGTACCCTAAAAAGCACCTGATTATCACGTATATTAGTAACATTCTCGTTTATATGAATTTATGGGAATAATTAAATCGGAGAGTTTTAAATCTTGCGCCTAACCCAAAATCAAGGGTTTATGTTTTGGAGCTGTAAAAATTTTACATTAGAGAGAGTAATAATAAAAAGGTATCTTGATTGAAAAATTTTAATAAAAACTTTCTTTTCTTTCTTTCTATTTTTTTTTTTTTTTAATCATCCAACAACTAATGAAAAAAATACCTTCCACTGAATGTAGAGTCTCAGTATTTTTTTTCCAAAAGACGTGAATTTGTACTAAAAAGTAAATACTTTATGTACTTTTCAGTACAGCGAAGATACATTTAGAATATACGAAGATATACTTTTTACTGATTTAGATAAAGAACTACTGATACTACTTACTTGCTACTTACTAATTGATATACTATTTACTATATTGATACACCACTTACTGATTTAGATAAAGAACTTTTTAAAGTTTGAGTTTTTCTTAACTTGTTCTTGCCTTCGACTGAATAGAGTTTTCGATGACGAATCCTCTCTGTTGCATATTTTTTTATTTTGGAGCTCATTAATTAGCAAAATGTCGAATAGGAATTGAAGAATTGAATTGATGAAAGTAAGCGAGAAAGGACAAAGTCCCCAAGTAACGCATAATTACATTTCTGCAAGGAACTTTTTTTCTAAAGAGCAGGTATGAAAATTTTAAAATAAATTATCTTATTGACAGCGAATGCATGATGTATCGAATTTTACAAGCGATTTTAAATGAGGAGAAACCGTGTTCTTCTTGATAAATGATGCTCAACCATGCTTTCAAATTATAAAGTAAGGATGATTTGCATTTGCATGAATCATTTTAAGAAGAGACACGAATTCCCCTTTAATTTAAACTGGATATTAATAGCTGTTTAATATATTCTCTGGCATGCACAGTACCAATTATCCCACATTTATAACGTCTTGTAATAAGTCAATGAAAGCATTCGGCATGTTATTGATAAGAGCCAGATCTGAATATGAAGACATTTTTAGTGTTCAAATCGCTATAAACAAGAAACCAATTATGGTTTTATATGATGCATCAAATTTAAAAAAGAAAAATATTTTACCTTTGGATGTATCAAGAAACAAAAGATTCAAATTTCTAAGGATAAAGACATTTTCTAAAATCAGATCAAAATTTAAAGTGGTTTCAATTTCACTTCATGTATTATTATTTCTTCACCGCCGACGAAGAATTTGTTGCTGAATTAAAAAAAAATTGTATTATCAAACATTTTTTTGTGTATGTGCTAATTTTATAAAGGAAAAATTTGGAAATGAAATTTTTAAACAATAAGGATATGCACCTAACAAAATATATTCTAATAATTTGCATTTATTATAGACTAGCCACCTTTGCCGACCAGCTGGTTCATCAAGATTAATAATTGTTAAAAATTTCAGTTAAATATTTTGAGTAACTTGGCTTTCATTTTATATAACTTCTCTTCAATGAGTTATACATTTCCCTATTTTTCTCTTTTTTAAATATATCTTAAAGAAGATATGATAAGAAAGAATAACAATGTTTAAAATCGGACACATTTTAAAGATATTGTTGTTCTGAGGTTAAACTTTATAAAAACAACAAAATTTTAAACATTTTATTAAAAGCATTAAAAGCTGGAAACTACTCAACGCTGACAAAAAAAAAGATTTATTTAATATTTTTATCATCATCAACAACGAGGACATAAAGCCAGACGAACTATTATTTATAATAATGAAAACAATCAGAGTTTCATGATATAATAATATTTGTGATGCAATATATCAGAAAATTATGACGAAAAACCTCAAATTTTCTCTTGATTTTTAATTAATTAAAATATAAAAAAATTCTTCTAGTTGCACCCTTTTATCCTTCAATGTGTGTGTGTGTGTGTGTGTCAAATTTGTTATAAACGGTTTGGCTTGCGTAACCGCCAATACAGACTCATCCAGAACATTAATTTTTATTAGTAGTAGAAATAAAATGGCTTTTAATAGCAAAAAATAAACATTTAATTAGTTATCTTTTTAGAATTTTTAATAATAATAAGATAATAATAAGATATAAATTAATTTTCTTTAATAAGTAGACTTTATTAGTTCCATCTGTCTCCTAGAATGTAGCATTTTACGTATATCAAGTATTCAACTATGTACTGAGGTGACAAAAAGTATGGAATATCTCCTAATAACGTTTTGGATCTCATATTTCCCTGCGAAGTGCAGCAGCTAAACGTGGCATGGACTCAACAAGTCGTAGGAAGTCCTTTGTAAATATATTGATGCTTCCCATGCTTCCTCTATAATCGTCCATAATTGTGAAAGCGTTGCCGGTACAGGATTTTGCTCTCGAACTGATCTCTCGATTCCTCCATAAATATTCGATGAGATTCACATTGGGTGATAAAAGTGGCTAAATAATTCAATAGAATTGTCCAGAATGTTCTTCAACCCAATCGCGAACAGCTGTGGCCCGATGACATAGCGCATTGTCATCCTTAAAAATTCCAATTTTTTTGAGTACATGAAGTCTATGAATGGCTGCAAATGATCTGCAAGTGAACATAAGCATTTCCAGTAAATAATATATTCAGTTGTACAGGAGGATCCGGTCTATTCCATGTAAAAACAGCTTATATCACTATGGAGCCGCCACCAGCTTGCACAGTACATTGTCGACAGCTTGGGTACATGGCTTCGTGGGGTCTGCGACCTACTCGAATCCTACCATCAGTTCTTATGAACTGAAATCGTAACTCCTCATAGTTCTCCAGTCATCTAGTGTCGAGCCGATACGATCAAGAGCTACCAAAGGTGGTACAAGGTGGTGCCGTGCAGTTAATAAAGGTATCCGAGCTGTCACAGCTCATTAAAGCCAAATTTCGCAACACTGTCTTAACAGATACGTCCATCGTACGTCCCCCATTGATTCCTGATTTTTTTTTTTTTTTTTTTTTTTTTTTTTGTACGCAGTGTTGCTTGTATGTTAGTCTTGACAATTCTATACTTACGTCACCTGTCTCGATCGTTAAGTGCAAACGGTCGGCCACGGCGTTGTCCATGGTGGGAGGTTATGCCTGAAATTAGATATTCTCGGCATACTCTTAATATTTTGGATCTTGGAATATCGAATTCCCCAACGATTTCCGAAATGGAATGTCTCATGCGTCTAACTCAACTACTATTGCGCATTCAAAGTCTGTTCATTCCCGTCGTGCGATTATAATCACGTCAGGAAGCTTTTTGCATGAATCACTTGAATACAAATGTATGCCTTCTCAATGCAATGCTCATTTATACATTTTGTATGCTATACCATTGTTATATATATATTTGCATATTGCTATTTCATGACTTTTGTCACCTCAATGTACTGTTCTTCGAGTAAGCTTTTTTTCTCGTGGAGTTTCTTATATTGAGTATTATTTTTCTGTTTTATGCTATAATTTTCTAATCTATGACTTCTCCACAGTTTTCATCTATTAAGCCATATTACAAATACTGAGCATTTTGAAAATTACTTTTTAAATTTAGTTTAACTCAGTATTAAATATTCAATTACAGGCAGATAATTTATATTACCAAAATATTTTAATAAAAATTTTCGAACTTAATATGTTAAAGACCACATTTTTTTTTAGAAGTATATACTCAAAAAATCGAAAGCTAAATTGCTCTGAATTAGACAATTCTGTTTTATTACTCAATGGTTATCCAACATTTGCAGTCGTAGTTGCTGTGAACTAGCTATTTTGTTTTACTACCCTATGGTTATCCAACGCTGATAGGGAGATTCAATTCCTCGTAGCCTTTTTTAATTATTCTTTTAAAAATTAATTTACTCAATATTAAATATTCGATAATAGGTGAATAATTTGTATCATCAAAATATTTCAATAAAAATTCTTAAGAAGTATATATAAAAAATTTCATACTTTTTCGAAGTGTATGCTCCAGAAATGGCAAGCTACGTTGTTCAAACCCAGGCTATTAGATTTTACAAATCTATGACTATTCATTCTTAGCATGGAAGTTCGATTTCTCAAAGCCTACCTAGGAATCATATGCGCCCACTTCAATTGTATCAATCATTTTTTGTGAAAAGTTCTTCCGCCTCGAGAAAAACTTAGAACGAATATCCGTTCGAAATTTTACGGCAGATGAGATATTTCATTGACCTCCCGCAATACCATTAATTTCTAAACTTAAAAAATTTCTGTTAAGAAGAGACTATGATAAGAATCTAGGAACAACCCACTTATCAACGTAACCATCATTTTTTGATCCCATAATTTTTTTTTGTATCCCTCTTTCTCTCTCTCTCTCTCTCTGGCTTCCTGTTTTTCTTCTGGCAGTTTTCCACGAGGTTTGTTTAGTCTTATTCTACCTTTTTCTTTCTATTCTTTTTATTTTTTTAAGTGGGGGATTGGAATTTCTTCCTTTTTTTTTTTCCTTTTTTTTCACTTTTCGCTTTCTTTTTTTTTTTTTTTCTCTTCCATTCTCGCTCTTTGGAGGAGAAATTCGTTCCTTCCTTCGGATCGATTCTGGTTTCAAACAATCGGGTCTTAATCTTCTTGCGCCAATTCTTCTCTGTTTTGCGGAAGATGGATCGCTTTTTTCCGTTCGCGGCTCCCTTCCATGTTTGAATTTCTCCTTCTCGCCGTCCTTATTTCGGCTACTAATGGCCGCTTAATCGATTTTTCTTCACTATTCACAGGGTGAGGGACAACTATCTACCTCCTCTCCTACAATATGAGGAATATTTATTTAACCCCTTCTCAAACACCCCAGCTATAACTATTAATGTTGCTGTTGACTCCTGTCGGATGCCGAGGCTTACTGTGAACATCACAATCGGCAGTCATCCGTGACAATTGCTTTATGAGCAACTTAATGTTTGATGAACTCGGCTTTATGTTATGACAGGCTCTTGTTGACTTTCCTTAAATAAATTAGTTTTTGAACTGTTTTATGGCATCCATAAGATTAATTTATTTTTAAGATTTATTTCAACCGTTAGTGAAACAAAAGAACTGAGAAGAGATAATTTTATTAATAAACCGGAAAGTATCCCAAACTGATTTTTTTTTATACTTAGGTTAAAATTTTCGAAAGTCGAGCCTCATTTTTGATTTCAAAATAAGTATTCATCCATATTCAATCGATTTTTCTTTACTGCTTGCTCTCAAGGCAATGGGCAACTATCCTACATCCTCTGCCATAATATGAAGAATATTTATTTAATCTCTTCTCAAACAGCTAAACTATAATCATTGATACTATTGCTGATTTATACCGGGAACCGAAGCTCAATTTTAATATAACAATCGGCAGTCATCCATGACAATTGCTTTATCAACAACTTAATGTTTGATCGACTTGGTTTTATGTCATAACAGGTTCTTGTTATCTTTTGTTAAATGGATGAATTTTTTTAACTGTTTTATGGCATCTATGAAATTATTATGAAACTCTACTCTTTGCTTTATTTTCAATTCATTCAACCGTTTATGAAGCATAGGAAACTGGAAATTCTAATCTTTGCTAATAAATCAGAAAATATCCCAAACTGATATATTCTTGATATTTATATTGACATTTTTCAGATGCCGAGCCTGATTATTGATTTCAAAATAAGTAAACATCCATATTTAATTGATTTTTCTTCACTGCTCATATTGTGATGGACAATTTTCTTACCTCCACTCCTACAATATGATGAATATTGTATTTAACCTCTTCTCTACACACAGACAGATCAACATTACTCTAGATTTCTCTTGGATAGCGAACTCACTGTTAACATCGCAATCGGAAGTCATCCATGACAATTCCTTTATGAGCAACCAAATGTTTGGTTTTATGGTTTTAAGTCATGGTGGAATTTTGTTGACTTTCCTTAAATAAGTTTTTGAAACTTGAAAACTTCGGAAATGTTTTATGACATTCATAAGATTATTACGAACCTCTAATCTTTGATTTATCTCCAATTCCGACAATCGTTTGTGAAGTACAGTAGCTGGTAACTCTTGATAATAAACCAGAAAATAGTCAAAGCTGATGTATTCTTGATACTTATATTTACATTTTTCGGATATCGTGTTTGACTATTAGATTAATAATAGGTAACAATACATGGCCAATGATTTTTGAATAGCCGTTCTTTTTTCTATTTATAATGAGTAATAATTTTTTTAAAGAAAATTTTAAAAAAGTTTTCTCTAAGGGATCAAACTGACTCCTTGGTAAACTTAGTATTAAGATATTCTCTTAATATTCGTCTGAGTTATTTAATTTTGATAGATAATTAATCTTATTGAAAAAATAAAGAATAATATTTATTGCCATGCATTAAGTTGGCATTTGGCTAGCCGATCAAAGATTGTTATGCTCTTTTCAGTTTAAAACTGACTGTATGATAGAAATTTTTTATAACTCTTACATTTATATATTTTTTTCAGGTGGAAATTACATTCTTTTCATGACCTATCTAATGATAGCCTCTCCCCCCCCCCAGCAGTGGCAAGGACAAAATGTAAATATAATTCAAGATTCTTTTATCATTTCTTTTCTGTTATATATTTTAATAAACAATACACTATTACTCGTTCTATAAATATATCTTAATTGTTCTAAATCTTAATAAACATTGCCTGTCTATATAGAAGCTAAGAAAAATTATGATTCTTTGTTAATCAAATAAAGCTAATTTCAGTATCTACGGAAATGTATTCTCCCTCCTATAGTAAGTAGCAAACTGCAGTATTCCTTAATTATCAGAGACTTTTGTTTGACGGAACAGTTAATCACTCGACAATCCCACCCTTTTCCCAATTTCGCAACAGATAATCACTTAATCATCCAGTGGTTTTTCACCAGACTACCCCCCTCCCCTTTACACCTGGTCCATCTTTTCGCATAAGCGGGAGGGGGATTACCGCAAATTAGCCCATTTCTTGCCACCATCGAGGCACATTATGAGCATTTAAAGTGTCGTATTCTGAGGAAGGGCCTGATAATTGAGGATCGCGTTGGAGCTTAGATGCAGTTTTACTTTTTTGAAGCCCTGGCAAAATGGCCTTTTTTCACTCCTATGCACCCTCGAGGTTTATTATTTCCACAAGTGTTCAATTATTTTAAATTGCCACCTGATGATTAATTTCTAGATACTTTTTTCGGCACAATATTCTATTCTTTCAAAGGTTTATTTTTTTTTTTTTTATTATTATTTACCTTTTTCGTATACTCGCATTGAGGTTAATTAAGGAACTTAGCAAAAAGAATTTCGATAAGCTTTGGTTCCCATTGTAGACAGCATCGATTGTTTACTGTCTGAAATCGCAGTCATCATCATATTTAATATTGCAGATTAATAAGTTAGTGATGCTGTTTTTTTTTTTTTTTTTTCAAAAAAAAAAAAAAAGTTATGTTAGGAAGAAGGGCAATAGTGTTTGAGCAATAATTGTTTCTCTCATCATCATGCTATTTCATATTCATCAAAAATGAAAAAAGATAATTTATTTTTCACGTTTTTCAAAGTTTTGTTTAAGTAATTGCAATAAGAAGTATTAAAGAAATTACATTTATGACAGTTTAAAACTTATCAGTCTGGTAACTGTCTGATAAAATTTAAACAAACTTCTGAAAATTTTCTTTTCTTTTTTTTTTTTTTTTTTTTTTTTTTTTGCATTTGCATTTGCATTTGCGTAAAAGTAGTTTTATATTCAATGCATTTTGAGATTCAAAAATGGACACATTTACTGATTTTATTTATATATATTTATCGATTTAGCAGTTTTATAACTTTTTTTATTCCGTATTTTATTATTAAAATATTTACAACATTTTATTTTAACTCCATTTAATAATTGATTTCAATCCCGATTGCAACAAATGACGATTTATAAAGTAAGTTTTCCAAAAGAGATAAATTTTTGTCCCCATTAGATTTATATCCTTAATGCCGATTTTTCCCCTCAAAATAGCATTACTGTCATAATACTGTTGAAAATAAATTTTAAAAAATAAGAGGGAGTACCCCTTCATTGGAGGTGTAGGTTTAAACATCCAATAGATGGATTGTAATTGGGCAATATTTAACATTTTTTTAAAAAAATTGCTAATTTGTTTCATTCTGGGAATTAGATAATTTTGACTTGTAATTCACGTCAAATTATCTAATTCTACAGACTGAAATTGTTATTTATTGTGGAAAAAAAAAAGAATTAAATCAAATAAAGATGAAAAAAGAAATAAAGGAATCAAAAAATATATTATTTGCGGAAGTTCAAAACAAGTTAAAAATATATTTAATAATTCCTTGCACTGTGTGAAATTTTGCAAAACAGCTTTCTCTTTTATTCGATTTTAATAACTCTGAATTACGAATAATTTTTGTTACTGTTGATTTCAAAATGATCCTCAGCTTGCTGAACATAACTCCAAAAACGCGGCTTCATTGTTCGTTTCAGAATTCCACGTTAATCATTTTTGAAGACTTTTATACCACAGAGGATTAATAAATGCAGGAAAAAGAAAAAGTCTTTTCCATTTTTCTTTGCTTGGCGTATTAATTTTGTTTCATCTTACATCTATTCTGGTGAAATCAAAATCAACTGAACGCATGCGCAGAAGCATAGAGGTCTCTTTATTTCAAAACGGATAGTATACCTACCTATTTCACTTATGCTTGCACGAGCAGAAGGGGGAAAATTAATCTTAAGTAATAAAATATGTTAATATGTCACAAATTAAATAAAATGATGTGAAATGGTTGTTTTGCCATAGAATCAGATAAAATGATGCCCCAGTCTACTAGACATGCAAATAATTTCATTGGTTGTTTTTCCTCAGCCGAATATGTGAAAATATTTATTTTTTTTATTATTAAATACTGATATTTGTTGTCACATCTTTATTTTATTTTTATTATTGTTGTCTTACGAAAGTCTGCAAGAAAAGCAGTATGAAATATATGTTTTTCAGCTTTCTTAATGTTTTTCTTTTACTTTTACCGTCTAGTGCTTCAATTAAACGAAGGATACTCGCAGCATACTAATACAATAGTGTATCAAAAGTAAGAACTTGTATTATCAAACATTTATTCTATTATGTCAACTGTACTGTGACATTATTTTTTTAAAAATCTTCCGTTAGATGCACAACCGACACAAAAATTAAATTTCAGAACCACACTTCATATGCAGTAAGTGAAAATGAATGCATTCCTTATAAGTTTTCGCAAAAGAATTTCT
This sequence comes from Argiope bruennichi, assembly GCF_947563725.1. Taxonomy (NCBI): domain Eukaryota; kingdom Metazoa; phylum Arthropoda; class Arachnida; order Araneae; family Araneidae; genus Argiope; species Argiope bruennichi. The sequence continues at coordinate 101,870,994 of NC_079158.1, forward strand.
TTTTGTTCAATAGTACATTTTAACAATTTTAATGTTTTACTCCCATACTTTTTAACATTAATCCCATTAAATAACTATTTCTATCTTATTTTAACAATATAATAATTAAAAGTACATTCGCAACTTTAAAAAATGAAATTAAATATATTTCTAAGGATCAAATGTTATCATGGTTAATTTTTGAAAGGAAATTATATTAAAATTAATTTTTTTTTATGAAATACAATTTGAAAGATCGAATGACCCAAATGCAGACATTCATCAAGAAATGAGTTTGCTGAATCTAATTATTTTATTTCTTATGGCTATTACGGTTTATGTAAATGAATGCTATTTCAACTGAGCTAAATATATCGGTTAATTAAGTTATTTATTTAAAAGTAGAATGTGCAGTTCCTTTTATTTTTTTAGAAAACATGTGTTAAAATGAAAAAAAAAAAATTAATTAAAATCTATTTCTATTTCCTATATTCGAAACATTAACGAGTTTTTTGAATTCTAAATAACTAACTAACGTAACTAAATAACTCGTATTCATATGCCTATTCGTTGAAATTCAACTGTTTTATAACATTTTAAATAAGAGTTTTATATATATATATATATATATTCTGTGCAATTAAAAACAATAAGATCGGATAATATACTTCAAGTTTTTAACTCAATTTGAGGTGAATACTAGGCATTTAAAATAAAAAGATATATATTAATGGCATCAATGTCAAGGTGGCGATTCGAAGCTTTGATAATTTGAATTTCGATTCTTTTACTTTTTTCTTTTGTTTTAATATTTTTCTTTTGTTATAATATATATATATATATATATAAAATTTGTTTGAAAGCATTCATTGTTAAAATCATTTTTTTCCATATATCATTAAAAAAATATGTAGTAAAAAGCTATATAGCTTTTCTAATATATTACTTTTCTATACATAATTTTTCTATTATATGGATTTTTTTAATATATCATTTTTCTATTGTATAAAATTTTTAGTATATGATCTTTTTATTGTGTAAGTTACAAATAAATAATTACATTTTATAATATTGCTTATTGAAACTATACAGTTGCAAAGAGAAGGTTAATTGAATCTGGTTCACTTCTTATGATCGTCTTATACGTCCTATTTGGAATGGAAAGATAAACGAATGCACCCATGTCTCTTCTTTAAGATCCGATATAGAAAGCTCTTTTTCTTTATCATTGCCATGCTAGTTAGCACTTGCATACATTAGATATTATTAACATTTCTTTATTTGCTAATTTTATTGACTTCGAAATCAACTTTTCTAAAAACGGCTCACGCATCTCCTTCAACTTCTTGAAACTCCACAAGCGTAAAGACATTCTTAATCAACTTTTTCGACCGAAACTCATAACCATAGTCATTTGTCACTCATACGGTTCTGTGAAAACGTATCGGATTTCCGACTCAATATAAGCTAAATAACTAATTATGAAATGAAATGAATAATAATATATATGTAAAAAAAAGTGAACAGCCGAATGCGACTGGTTCATTGCAAAGAAAAGTTATGCAACTGATTAGCCAATGACAAATGGGGAGCGACTTCTTGAAATTAACTTTTTATTTATAATTGAGGTTGTTTTCGCCCCGTTCCGCGTGCGCAGCGTCGGGTCGGCACTCCTGTGACATTCGCCGTTACTCATTTTAGATTTCCCTCGAGTCGGGCCTGGTTCCAAAATAGGCTCTTTTACCAGGCAAGCGGTTGTTACAAATGAAAAGAGGGGGAAACACGCTACACCAGTCAAATATAGACGGGCTTAACATTTATTCCATCTCCCTCTCGCTGTCGAGACAAGGTAGCATACGACGGAATTGTAGGTATGCAAGAATTATAAATAAACTCTAAATCATTCTTGGAGAAGCTCCATTACTTTGGGGCTAAAAGGTGAGAAAGCCCTCCTCACGCAAAAACTCACAATACTAAGCTTCATTTTCGTTTCTTTAATCCTTTAAAAAAAATCCAGTTATTTGAAACAAAGAATATCTTTAACATAGACGCAAACATTATCAACTCTGGAGGCCGATTTTGAAACCACCCGTCTTAAAATGAAGCAGAGCATCTTAAAGTTTTTCCACGTATAACTATTTTGACATGGGAAGAGGAATTCTCCCTATTCCATGCCCTAAGTTTACTTTTTTCTCCCTTCCCCAATTTATGAATAAAATGAAGGAATGATGAATAAATCCAGTCTATCAATTACAGTGATCACGTAACTAATTTTGGGATTAATTAATGTGAAAGCTACCCTCACACAAAAGTCCACAATAAAGAGCAAACTTTATTTTATTTACTTTCCCCTCATTTTAAACTTGCCTTTTTACTTTCTCGTATACTTCATTCAGAGAAAGTACTGTAAACGTCAGAAAATTCGAAATCGAGATTTTGAAGATTCTCCACCTTTTAGACCTTTCTGAGTTAGAGAAACGCATTTTTAGAAAATATCCGTCTGTTTGTAACATAGGTAACTAACTAACTAAAAAAAAAAAAAAGCTTTAAATTAGACGGGTGAAATTTGGTATACGGTTTTTACACCAAATTTACAGATTTCTGTCAAATTTTGAGTAAAATCTGCCCAGAAGAATTTCGTCTGTCCGGCTGTTCGAATATAATTTAACACGATAATTGCAAAACGAAGAGAGCTAAATAGGTAAAATTAGGTACACGGATTTAACATCTATAGAACAGACACCTGCCAAATTATAAGCCAATCTAAAAACAGGTTGGCTGTCTGTCATTCTGTACTTTCTGAAACAAGTAAACGCTACTTTCAGAAACGTATAAACGCGATAATTCAAAAACTCACTGACTTAAATGTATCCAATTTGGCATGGAATTTTATGATTGCAAGTGCAATTTTGTGTTAAATTTTGGTTTCTGTCGGTTGAGAAAAACGTATCAAAAACAGAACATCTCGTAAATCTCGAACAGCCAGACAAACGGACTTTCCTCTGAACAGATTTTACTCAAAATTTGATAGAAATCTGCAAATTTGATGTAAAGACAGAATACCTAATATCATCTGTATAGCTCAAAGCGCTTTTCAGTTATTTTTGTCACAGACAGACGGACGGACAATTTCTAAAAATGTCTTTTTTGAACTCAGGGAGGTCTAAAACGTGGAGATTCGGCAAAATCTCGAGTTCGAATTTTTCAACGATTACTATACTTTCTCTATAAGGCCGCGGTGGCCTGGTGGTAAGGTCTTGGCTTGTGAGCCGTAGGGTTTCAGGTTCGAGATCCCATTCCACCGAAGAACCGTCGTGTAAGGGGGTTTGTTGCACGTTAAATCAGTCATGCCAAACGTCCTCCCGCTGGTGTGGTGTGGGGTGGGGGGTGCCAACTCAGATGTCGTCCTCGTCATCTGACCGCGGTTCAAAATTACGAGGTCCGTGCCAAAATAGCCCTAGTGTTACTTTACAACGAGACGTTAATATATAACTAAAGTAAATTAAACTAAATACTTTCTCTATACTATGAATACGGAAAAGGGACAAGCCACTGTGATAGCTGTGTTTCTAACAATGCCCTTCTAAAGCAAATGCATGCAAGAAAGTAATAAGCTCTCACACTTTATCGATTAAAATTTTTCCGCTTCATTGCCTTCCGATGTTTCTTTTTATCTATATTTCGTTTTATCTGTATTTGTAATGAAAGGGATTGAATTATAAGAAGCTATTCTTTGACGATCACCCATGTCATCTCATGAATAACTGTATTTATATGCGATATATTACTTTTTGAGCAATAATAATATTTTATGTTTCTGTTTAATCTTAATCTAATCTTAATTATTGTTTCAATTCCTTCTACCAACATCTGGCTATCTGATTTAGATTTCCGAATAGTATCTTTGTTTAGTAGAAAGTAATCATAATCCAATCATAAATTAATGTTCTTATCCTTTATGGCTACATAAATTCAATTCATTCACAGAATATGAGGTGTAAATAATATCTTTTCAATAGTAGATTTATTTTTATGAGTCATTCATAAAACTGTGTTTTGATCCTTCCTGTCATTGTAATTCACCCGGCTCTTAGAATTTTGAATGATATCAATGATATTTTTAGATAAAATGTAACTTTCACAAGCTTTCTTAATAAACACGGTCGAATTTATGAGTCTTTCGCTGTTTCAAACGTACTTTATATGTTAGTGGCGTGTTGTTAATTCGTGAATTTAAAGATTTTATCATGATGTGGATGGGCTTTTTAAAGACTTTATCACGAAGTGTATTCTATATTTCGTCTCCAAACTCTGGAAGAAATTTACATGTCATCGTCTCATAAGAAGTGTCATCTATTTCAGTTTTCCAAAACCAAAGAAAAAGCTGTATTTTCCCCAGTCCAAAAATATTTGTTAATACCTTTTTTTTATATCTAGTATAAGCATTAGGCCATATTTTTTAATCCAATGTGAAAAAAGACAAATTATAAATATTTGTTATTGGTTTCGAAAATTTCAATATTTTGTTGATCTTTTGAAGCTTGGTAAATTGAAACAAGTGATATAAGTGACAATATAAGGTTCTCAAAGTTGTCTTTGTTTTTTATTCAAGTCCACATATCGAAACAGATTGCAAGAATTGTTGCAGAAAATTTTAGTGCTTCTATCACTCAAGCCCGCATATCGGAAACAGATTGCAAGAGTCGTTGTTTAAAATTTTAGAACTTCTATCACTCAAGCCTGCATATCGAAACAGATTGCAAAAGTCATTGCTCAAAAGTTTTGGGTTTCTATCACGTAGAAACCCAAAACTGCATATCGAAACAGATTGCAAGAGCTGTTCAGAATTTTTAGTTTTCTATCACTCAAGCCTCCATATCGAAACAGATTGCAAGAATCGTTTCCCAGAAATTTTGAGCTTCTATTTTCATGTTACTATTATAATTCTTCTTCTCCTAACTCTGTACAATTTTTACATATAATCGTTTAATAAGAAGCAACATTTATCTCAATTTCCTAAAAGCAAGGGAAAAAAAATGAAAAAATGAATTGGTCGCAACCAAAGATTTTGACATTTTTTTTTTTTTTTTCAAATCTAGTATGAGCGTTAGGCCGCATTTTCTAACCAGATGTGAAAAAAAAAAATCAAATATATTTGTCATTGGTTACGAAATAATCTGTTTTTCCTTATTCTTGTGTAACTTGGTAAAGTGAGATAGGTAATATTTATTTCTTATCAGGCGACGGTATAGGAGTCTCCAAGGTGTCCCACTTTTGTTTTAATTCGGCATATCGGAACAAGTAGCAAGAGCACTCGTTCAGAATTTTTAGGCTTACCTAATCACGTTAGTCAGGGTCAAGTGCAACTAAGATGTCATCCGTTCTGCTGGAAGAGGCACAAAAAGTTTTAAAAGGACCTCATGAAGAAAGGCAGGAAACAAATCCTGGGACTGTACTGTAGACTCGGTAGCTCTTGGTATCCGGTTACTAGCAGACGAAAACGCTCGTGATGTCATCACCCTCAGCAAGATTTTGAAGGGTTTTTTTCTTTTCTTTTTCTCGCTGGCTGCTCCTTCCTTGTAGGCGAGTCCGCTGATGTTGCTATTTCGTTTGCAGCATTTTGCCCGAACGCCCATTACTCAATGTCAACAAGGACAAGCAGCCTTCGTGCTTCGTTACTAGAGGCCAAGATACCCGGCATTCGTCATACGCGAGAAATCTTAATTGCACATTGTGACAGGTGTCGTGGCTCTTCGATATGGAATGCACGATCAATGCATGCAAATTGCCAATGGAGGCACCAAGATGCCATGGTGTTCTTTTTTGCAGTTTGGATGGTGGTCTGGAACTACCAATAACGTTTTGATTCAAATTTTTATAATAAATTAGTTATCATTTGTCAATGTTCAGAACTGTTAGTTGAAGTTAAACTTTGCAACTTGGTTTTAAAAAGTAAGGAATTTAAAAAGTAACAGCAAGTAAGAATTCTAATATCATTTATTTTAAGTTGAATGGTGAAGATTGAAAGCTATGAATAAGTAATGCTCATCTACCGGTTTATTAGCATAGTGTAATTTATTAGTAATCAAAATTATTAATCTATAAGCGTATAGTTCATCAATTTTAAACAAACAAGCTGAATTGTTACGCTGCGTCTAGTGTAATAATAAAGATCTAAAAAGCATATTCAAACTATTAGTATTTTAGTCAAGTAATAGATGCACGGATGACCGAAAAACAACAACTTATCTTACGAGATTAAAAATAATTCAGGATATTATACGCAGTTTTATTTAAAAGATCAGAGTCACAGATATTCTAATTGTTTTGGAGCACTGTTAACCAGAGCAATCTTTGAAATTATATTGTTTATATTTATGATAATTTGATTTACATGATTTCGATTTATCATTTAGTCGATCTGTAACAAATTATCCTTGTATTTGATACACCTAGCTTTCATTTGACACGCAAAACTTTCATTTTCTTCATACTACCATTTTGTAAATTTTATTATAGACCTAATTTTCTTATCTAAATTAGGTTATAGATACACACCTCCTTTCCTTGTTTCTTCTTTAAATCATTTAACAGACTTCAGGTTTTGTTTAATTACTTTCCTGTAAATGCTTGATACTTTTTGAATTATATGTTTGTGCATATGTAAAGTAATTTTTTATATGTGTTTATAAATTCCATTTTGTATCAACTTGCATAAATACTTATATATTCATTTTTTTTTGTACTTTTAGTATTATTAATTTATATTTCTACGTTTTTCACTATTTTTATTTTTACCTATATTTATTACGTTGTTTCATTTCTTTCTAACCTTGCAATATATAGGATTTATCTAAAAAAATTTCCGTCCTTCCCAATTCCTGTCAAGATATGTACCGTTTGGATAATCTGTACTGTGGTGGAAAATTAAATAATAATTATAATAAATAATGGATTTCTGTTCAACGTGTAACAAATAACGTTACACGTTATTGTTATTACACAAATAACGTGTCAATTTCTGTTCAACGTGTCAAATTTCATAGTTTTGAATCATAGAAGGAATAATGAGAATATTAGTGTTGTCCCTGTCCTATTTTCACTTATATCGCATTAAAAATTTGAGAACATTTGATAAAGGGATTGACTGGATTACTATATACCTATATTTTTGAATAAATGAATATTGTATTGTGAAGGAAAATTTAAAAAATAATAATAAAAATAAATAATAGATTTCTATTCAGTGGCATTGTTAACGAAGGCAGTTGAAATTCTGACTTGGAATTTTTCAAACATTCACTAAACCTTCACCACCCATCCTTTTTTTTTTTTTTTTTTTTTTTTGAAGTTTTTGAAATGGGTAAAAGAATAATCAACAGAATATGTATCCTTTGTAAATAATTTTTATCGATAACAAATGGATATTTTTCAAATTAATTCACGCAATTTATTATTATTATTATTTTCAGGAACAATGTCTCCTATCGAAAACTTTGTTTATAATATCGAGAACGAGAACCAAACTCAAAATCCAGTTTTCACGAGAATGTCCAACACCAAACAGACTCCATTTCTCCCAAGTTCCTTTCTTCCATGTCAACAGAAAAGAAAGCAATCCACAACAACGATAAGCAAAACAGAGAGAAAAAAAAATCACTATAATACGACCAATGACTGACAAAAGTAAATTACAACAACAAATTTACTTTTCATAATGATTGTAAATATTTTTTTTTCATACATAGTTAGCAGGTACTTTTAAATTTACTTACTTCAGTTTTATTTCCAGGTTAATTCTTTGTGACTGAATTTTTTCACATCAAAAAGAATCTAATTCAAAGGCCAGTTTTCATAACAATGACCAAAACTAGGCAGTGACAATTTCTTTTTCCAAACGCAAAATCCAGTCTTTATTAGAATGTCCAACACCAGACAGAGTCCATTTCTCCCAAGTTCCTTTCCTCCATGTCAACAGAAAAGAAAGCAATCCACAACAACGATAAGCAAAACAGAGAGAAAAAAAATCAATATAATACGAACAACGACTGACAAAAGTAAATTACAACAACAAATTTACTTTTCATAATACTTGTAAATATTTTTTTTCATACGTAGTAAGCAGGTACTTTTAAATTTACTTACTTCAGGTTTTTTTTTCAGGTTAATTCTTTGTGACTGAATTTTTTTCGCATCGAAAAGAATCTAATTCAAAGGCCAGTTTTCATAACAATGACCAAAACTAGGCAGTGACCATTTCTTTTTCCAAAAACTAGTTTCTTTCTTAGACGTCGGCATTTACGAAAGCAATCCTAATAACAGCAAGAAGGAGGGGGGAAAAAAAAACATATAACATGGCAAGATAGTGCGTCCGATGAGTGGCAAGAGTAAGCGTCCTCCGGAATGCTGACACAGCCTTCGCCTTGAGGTGGCGATAGCCTACTTATCGCGACATGCCCCATTCTTAACGCCACTCTCTACACTGCAGGTAAGTTGGGGACAGTAATGAATAGGCACCGGCCAAGAAAACCAAACAAATCAATGAAAAAGAGCGAAAACCTGCGGTCTCTGCGACCGTCAGGAAGTGTTATCTGGCGGGCGTCGATAAAAATGGAGTCTCGGCTTAGCGCCCCTCGATTAAGTTGTCAGCCCCGCGCAACCATTATTTCTGCTCCTTTTCTCTTCGCTTATCTCGGACGCTGATAATGCCGCTGCCACCGGCAGGAAGTGAGGGTCGCGTGCCTCTCGGTCCGAAAAGTACATTCCGTGACTGTTGCATCACGTCACTTATTTATGGCATTCGGTTTCGAAAATGAAGACTTCAACATAAAGATAATGAAATGACAACTGCTCCAATTGTTGCATCAAGTGCGAATGGCAATATTAAGTGAGCTGATAAGTAAGCATGTAGAAAATGTTTTATATCTGCGTAACTTGGAAAGATATAGAAATTAAAAAAAAAAAAGAAAATACAAGATTTTTTTATATATATATATTTAAAGGGTTGTAATATTCATATTTTAAAAATTACGAGAGTATATTATTGCACTAATTTTGCATTTTCTGTAAAATAATTTTTTTACATTAATTTCAGCCTTTTTCGAAAACTACACTTAAATAATTCTGTACTTACAGATGTATAGAATTCGGTTCGGAAATGGACGGTTCAACCTGGAGATAATGAGATGACGATTGTTTAGATTGTTGCATCAAATGCTAATTGTAGCAATAAGTAAGTAAGTAAGTAAACACATGGGAAATATTTTATCTGTGTGCTGACTTCGGTACAAAAAGTCAAAACCAATATAATTTTTTATATATATATATTTAATGGTAAAATTACTGTTTGAAAAATTATGAATGCAGGTTTTTGTATTGCTTTTAAATTTTCAGTAAATTATTTGAATCTATCTTTTTGAAAACTATTAAGATGGAAATTTGAGATCTAATTCGTGGACTTTCATTTTATTGGTATAAATATTTCTATTAGAATAACTTGCAAAAAAATTAAAAAGCAATATATATATATATATATATATATATATATATATATATATATATATATATATATAGATTTAATGGTAAGTGATAGTAAGTGATTGAGATGTGATATACATAAGCATCAACATTTATTGTTGCAGCATATTTCGTATACTACGAAGGGCATGAATGGAAGGAAAATTAAAGCGTTCTTTGATATATACATAGAGAAGCAGTTATAATAAGTATTATTAAAATATAAGAATACCACTTAATACTTGAGATGTGACTGTTATTATCATTTTAACAGAAGATTACTAAAATTGCCCCTGTAACTCAATAAATAATCAAGAATTTTTCCCAGATTTTGGTGATTTTGTTTTAACTGTTCGCATAGAAAATTAACCGAATTGGTCTTTGATTTCCAGAATCTGTTGATATTAGTTATGTCAAAAGAAAGTACTGCGAATGAAGAGCGTTTGATATAAATATTGATCGAATAGTTTTTTTTTTTAAATTTTAATTCATGTAAGCAAAAAATTAAATTCAAAAAAGCTCTTTAAAAAAATGTGTTAAATGGCCTTTTTTTAACTTTTTCAATGAAATTAAAGATTATATAGTTAATCATAATTCAATTCAAAATTTGTTCTTTTTTTTTTGGCTTTATATCAATTTTAGAAATATGTATATGAAAATATGATAACTATTTATTTTCAGATAACAATTTTTCCTTTGTTTGTGTCTGAATTCTGTTTGTTTACATAACCAAAAATTTGTTTTTGTATTATAAAATAATACCTTCTTTTCATTTCTAATAATAAAGGAGTTTGTTTCAATTTTCGTATGAAAAAAAACAACAACCCCCGAATATGTTTTAATTAAATATTTCTTGCTCACAAAACTATCGCAATCGATATCAGTCATTTCCCCATTATGAAATAACATTCCACAAGGATGTTTATTTTTATAATATCGCTGAACTACATCAGAGCTTATAAAAAGAGTCTTTCCAAAGTGGAAACAAAATATCAAAAAAACGTAGTCCTCGAATTTCAGCAACAACCTGTTGCTGATTGCTGAACAAATTGTGACGGCGTTTATGGCGTATATCATTGAGATTCATGAAGAGGCGAAATCTTTCCCCATAAAATAGCTCTACAAACACTCCAAAGGGCGCATAAAAGTCCGGAAAAACGCTTTAACAACGACCCTAGGGCAGCTATTACTGTCTTTATTTGAAGGGGAAGCATTCAATAAACAACGCTGCAAACGGCAGAGATAGTTGGCTGATGAACAGCGCTTGCCGGAGCGACTGGCACGCCGTCTAGCGGCGGGCCCGGGGCTGCACGCTGCTATAAATCAAGAGAGGATTGTGCCTATAAATTAACTCTGCGGTTTTCTGAAATTTATCTCTACTACTCCTCAGCGACGGCGATCGCCACTTCTCTTCTAAAGGATTTTTTTTTTTTTTTTTACTTTTTTTCTTTTACTTTTCTCCTTGCTCTTTACATTTTTTCATTAGTATTTTGTTTAGTTCTTCATTAGCTGTGATATTACGTTTCATAACTACATTTGTGTTCGTGATTTTTATGAACATAAGAATAATAATATTACAAATCGTCGAGAGGACGGATGTTTCGTTTTCTTTTACTTTTGATTACGTTGTGTTGTTATTTATGGTGGTTGACCTAATGGCTGTAATTGCGGAATGTTTATGTTTAGAAATGCACAATGTAACCCATAATAGTCTAAGAAATATTTCATGGCTGTAAACAAACAGAATTGCTTGAAAAAATTTGTATCTGGAAACTGAACTGAAGAATATAGAAGTAGGGTTACTTCATAAAGTTTAATGTTTTTATTGTATTTTTATTATGGTTTCATACTAAAATGAAAAAAAAAAAAATGGATATAATATTTTGAAGAGTTTTTTTTTATTCCTTATTTACTTTATTTTGATTTCGTATTTGATTTTATAAAAATTATTATTGTATTGTGATATAGACAGTCTATAAAGCTTTTCATATCTAGTCTACAGAAATTTCCTCACATTATGAAAGATTTTAAGATCAATTTAAATAAGTTATATTTTAATAAAATAAAATGAATTCGGCTTTTAGCTTCATTCAATCTTTCATATATTGCAATTTTCCCGTTAAATAAAAAATTCCTTTATTCGTCATACTAAAGGAAAACATTCTTTATACTTATTTCTATAAAGCTCTTCGATTCGAAAAAATTTATTTCAGTTGAAAATATAATGTTATTTGAACAGAAATGCTTTCAAGTTAAGAAAAAATTAACAAAGGCCTGAACTGAATGCTTTATTAAGGAGGAAAGAATGAAAGGAAAACAATCAAACAGTTTTCGAAGCTTATTTCTTTTAACCGAGACGAGTTTAACATAAGAGTAGTTTATAGTAGACTCAAATTTAATTAAGCTGATTAAGCTTTGTGCTGAATATTAGGTACGCTATTAATTGGATTTTAATCAAAATTAAATGGATTCATTAATTTTAATAAATTTTAATCACTTAACTTCTTTCTAGAGTTTAGAAGAAAGAAAATTTCATAATATTCCTTATGAAATTTAAAAACCGGTACAGCATTTCAAATCTAATAAAACAATAACTTGTTAAATCAAATTTATATTTTCGGCAATAATTATATTTTACCCAACTTAAGAATAGTAAAGCGTAACACGCATAAATTTTTGCTGCTTATAGCGCTTGAAACAGGATCTAAAACAATTATAATTGCCTCACAAAAACAAATTAGTGCATATTAAAAATGCATGAATTATTACACTTACATGACTCTAATATGTGTTTATTCAAATAAATAAGGATTAAAATTTTTAAAAAATCACCTGGAACTAGAAATATTAAAGTTAAGAATCTGTAGGTAGAAATATCAAGGATTATATAGAATCTGATCTAGAACAATATGAATATTTTTCTTTCACACTTTAACTTAATTCAACATATCTTTTTTTTTTCATTTAATGCTAAAGTATTTTGTTTAGTTATGTTGTTTGACTACAAAAAACAATAATTTGCTTGTCTGGAAGATATTGTAAATGTTTGATTGAGATTTGAAATATAAAAATTACATTTCTTCAACTCATTTTCAGAAAAAGATTTTCAGTTTACAGGAAATTTATTATAATTATTCAAATTCATTACAAAACATTGATAACCTGAAATTAATTCATAACATCCTATGCGTATAAAAATTTTATTTATTTAATGACAATAAATTTTGAACACTTAATTCTTCCATTCTTTTTTACAGTTTACATCAAAGTTTAGTGAATACTACGAATGGTTATTGTCGCCATTTTGTCTGACTCTGATTGGTGGAAGGTGAGAAACTTGTTGATTGGCTGAAGTGGAAAAGAATTGGAAAGTTAACTTAATCATAATTTTTATACATGAATATGTAATAAATTTTATAATTGATAATTTTTTCATAAATTTTAGAAAACTTTTGTTTGATATATAATTTTGCTAATAAAATTTGGTGAACTTCAAACTTAATTTTTATATTAATTATGTTAGGCCTTATTGTTATACACTAAAGTTAGAAAATTATTTACAAAATGCATAGTAAAGTATATTTTCAGTTGAACTACAGATATGTATGCATTTATATCCTGAAAACACCTTTTGTTTTAAAAAATAGATTGATGTATAAATTATGAAAGAAAAAACAATTTATTATCATTTTTTATAAAAAAAATTATTATTATTGACAGTGTTTCTTACTTTACTAAAGCTTTAATTTAATGAGTAAGAGCTAAATTTTTTTAAATGCGAACAGTACACATACACAGAAACTAGATTTTCGGCAAAATACCTTCTTATTATAATCAAGGGTCATTGTATACTGCGTAATACATTACGTGAAAATTTATTACAGCTTGCTTATGATATTGCGAATTTCAATATAACTGTACTAATAGAATTTTCATAACATAGAATTTACCAAAAATGGAATTTCTTTTCATTTGCATGCTGTACAATTAAATTTACACGATTTAAAAAAAAAATCAATAATTCACTTTGATTCTATTTCAAGATATTTTTTTTTCTCTACACAGAAGATTTATGTAATTGTCTGGATGAAAATTACAATAACACCTTGAAGTAACTTTTCTCAAACACACCTCTCAGGATCAAAGACACAGTACAAGTTCTTGAACATATGATTGGCTAATTCAAGTAGCGGGTTATTGCCGTTCGCTTTATAGCCAATCAGAAAACGGAATCCTAATTAATTATGTTTCAATGCTATAAATGCTTTGAAAATGGATGTAGAGAATCTATACTTGAATGAAAATTATTAAAAAAGCAAAATTAGTAATATAACTTCTATAATTACAAATGGATGTCTAGTAAAATTAGATTCTGAATAAAAATGAATATGCATATGTAATATTTAATAATTTAACAGTCTATTTGTATTTTATTCGAAGATTTCAAAGTAAAATAACCATTAACTTGACAAGTAATATCAAATTAAAAAGACACAACCAAAATTTATGAAAAACTAAAATTCCTTTTTCTGTTTTCTTGAATTTATTGACAATTGTATTCATTTTGTAGAAAGAAAAAATTATTTTCATTTTTTATTTTTATGATTCTTTTCTAATGACATTTTTGTAAATATTCTTCATGAATAATTTGTATACTTTTAAAATTTGTGTTTATTGTCTTTCTCTCTTATGTATTTTATATTATTTCTTTCAAATAAAATACAACAACCGTTACAAAAATAAATAAAGCCTTTTATTTACAATTTTCATTTTTTAAAATGAAAAATCCTTCAAATCATAACAGCTCTTTATTTTCTGGATTGTTAAACATCACTTAGCTGTAATTTTAAGCATACTGGATTTAGATTCTGCTGTATTTAGGGGCTGGAGGGGAGGATCAATCACTGATATAAGAAAAGAAATCAGGTAAAGTTTAAGTAAGTTTCATCGAGACCTAAAAGCAATGGGAAACGAATTAAAACCGAAAATTGGAATGTCATACAAACACGCTATAAATTGTGAACAGAAAACTCATGATCTCCAAGAACACAATAGGAAAATAAAATATTGATTGTTGCATTGCCTTTTAATTTTTTTGGCTAAGTTTAACGCTTAATAAATTAATAACGTTTTTTTAATCAGCAAAAGAAGGTAATTATCTCCAATGTAAAAACAGATAAAAACTACTATATAACAGTTTCATATAACAGGCCCAGCAAGGTAATTGTTACCACATCTTGAATAATAACTGCTATATTTGTATTTGGGCTTGTCATAGGGATGTCAATAATCTTTGCATTTTACCTCCACAATTTTTAGAATTTAGGTAAGAAATTATCTTACTTTACGAAACAACATGGGATTACAATGATTTTTTTCTTATTTTATTCTTTTATTATAGCAATTAATAGCTTAGATATTCTTAGGATAATCATTGTCTTAGTTTTTTTAATCTAAATATGCTCCACACCGAAATCGCTATTTTTCTTATAGTCACTTTTAAATTATTGTCATAAGATTTTAATTTAAATATCATCAAACTTCAAGACTCTCTTGATTTGAAATATATTATTGGGGAATCAGTTACAGTTAGCTTAAGAAAAGTAGTAAATGCGGTCTCGTTGCAAAATTTTTATTTATTTATAAATAGAAAAAAAAAATGAAAAACAGACAAAAGATATGCTTTTGTACCTTATGACATAATTTGATACATTTATTTGTCAAGACGTGTAACAACGTCAAGAACCCTGTTACGCTTACCATTACTATAACCATTACCATTAGCATAGAAAATAAAAGATGTTTACCATTATCATGGAAGACAAAAGAATATTTTAAAATTACATTTATTGAGACTAACATATTTACATATAAAGTACATAGCTGTTATTCTATATTGGCACATAGTAAGAGCAAGCATATATATCATATATAAACAGTGTTAGCATTTATATAACAGTAATGGTTACCATAGAAACTAAGTCTCCCGATTTCGATTACATAGCTGTGAATATAGATTCCAAGTGAAATGACAAGCTCAAAGTATTGGCACCAAATCTTGAGTGAAGGTTGCTTCGAATCTTGCAGCAAAAAGGAGGAAAGGCAATATAAATTTAGAAATGAATATAAGTTCTTTCAAAACTTAAATTCCTTTTAATAATAATTGAAAGTGTTTTTGTAAAATATTTTAAAAAATTTATTAAAACTGGACTTCAAAAATTAAGCATAAGTTAATTTGGTATCGCAAAAAATGTGATAATTTAAAATTTTTTTGATATGGAATAGAAATGGTGTTTTTTTTTTTTTTTTTTTTTTCTTTTTTTGCAATATAATATACTCTGAAATTACTGAAGAAAAAACGTTGATATTTTGATTAATTTTTAATTAAAATTTTTAACAACCTCTTTCATAGAGAGGATCTATTATCCGAGAAGTCTTAAGTTTGGCAGTTATTGTCTGCTTTAAAGAGCGAATTTTGCATCATGGTCAGGATTTCTTGGTATGGAATCAGGTATTTTGCACTTATTATAATGGCCTTTGAGAAGTATCACGTTAAAAAAATGCTTAAAATCAAAGTTATAAATATAAAATAATAAAAAGTACGTTAAGGAATATTATATTTTTAACTTTATTCATTCTTGATCCATGACATGCCATTAAAATGTAAAATCAGCTATGCTTCTGCAAATGCAAGTTTTACAAATGAATCCAAACATTTCCCCAAAACAAACGAAGGAATAAACCACTTCAAATTGAAAATCCATAATACGAAACATTACGAAAATTATTTTTTTAGATAAAACAAATTCCTTTCATACCAGAGAGGTAAGAGGACAATCAAGCGATTTTGGCAGTTGTTGAAAAAGCTTACGGAGCGATTCCAAGTTATTGATGTCTTTTGTCTTAGATCCGCTTTACTAATGTCTTTGAGATATGGTGCCCAAAGAGTTATCGGGACTGATTTTTATCTCTCGCAGTCAAAGACAAATCCGACGACACGGAGATGCATGAGGGTGGAGAGATAAAGCGACACTTTCAAAGAGGAATGAGGGTTGTGTCCTTTCAGAGGCTGCTACGATTTTTACCGCTTTCTCTTGCTTGCCTCGAAAGCGATCAGTTGCCTGAAATGATTCATCAGATTTTACAGTTACAATGTATTTGTTTAAACTTCTCTGTACAAAGCATATCATTAAAGACAAAACAATGTGGATACACTTTTACCTCAGTTTTATTTAAAAAATGATAATGATAATGTTGCTCTTATTTTTTCTACATAATGCTGGATCAAAAGCATTTGCTTTAATAATTATGGTCAACCAGATGGAGTGGACTCCAGAAACCTTTCTCGCATACATTGCAATTGAAGGTGTTATTCCAGAGAACGCCTTGCAAGGCATTGATGTACAATAGTTACGAGTTACTAACCTTCGGCGTAAATTTAGCATTTTTACTGAATCTACCATATAGTCCTTGGCGAGTTATTTGGCGATTAATCCCTGGCGTACGGTTAATAATATCACTGTTATGACTTAACACCTCACAATATTTGTTGTGCCCTCTTTCAATATTTCTGTACTTGTTTTATTCTCAAGCAACATCTTAAATATTTGTGTGAGTAGGAATAAGAGTGTATCATTGACCAACTCATTATATGTGTCGTGCCTTCTACCGTAGTTTCTGTACTTGTTTTGTACTCAAGTAACATTTGAAGAATCAGAGGGAATTTGAGTGTGATCAGTTTTTGATGTGTGAGAAAAGCCATCAGCTTATGCTGTTAACAGAGATTTTTTGTAACTAAATTACGCTTACACAGCCTACATTCTCGTCATTGAGTTTTGATCCGTAATGATCAGGTCACATTTTACATTCTATAACAATCTCTTTAACTTTTGAAATTGATACGATGTCAAGAGTGGGCCCAACGGCCAATCCTACTCACCAAACTTCCATACACATCAACCCAAGGTTGTCCGGACTTCAAAGATTTTCTTTGGTTTAACCTTGCAAATGCAGAATTTTTAACGGTATTGAGATGCGAGCTGTCAATTTTTCAATTTTGCCTGCCAAATAAAGAATGTTGCGAATTCTGAACGGATTTCAAGAACAGATTTCTTCGGCTTTTTTTTTTTTCACTTATAAGGAAAAAATAATTGAGAAATGTTTGTCTTAAAATTGAAGGAAAAGAAATTATATTGAACATCTTGTATTCCAATTCGCTTCCCTGGGCTATCCTCCTTCTCTTCGCAAAATTATGTCTCCCTCAAAGTACAGAAAGTATAAAAAATGAAAATGTTTGTCTGTATATTCAAATTTTTTACTGAAGCTACTTTGAATCTGTAATATACAATATTTTTCCGTAAAGAATGTTGCGAATTCTGAACGGATTTCAAGAACAGATTTCTTCGGCTTTTTTTTTTTTTCACTTATAAGGAAAAAATAATTGAGAAATGTTTGTCTTAAAATTGAAGGAAAAGAAATTATATTGAACATCTTGTATTCCAATTCGCTTCCCTGGGCTATCCTCCTTCTCTTCGCAAAATTATGTCTCCCTCAAAGTACAGAAAGTATAAAAAATGAAAATGTTTGTCTGTATATTCAAATTTTTTACTGAAGCTACTTTGAATCTGTAATATACAATATTTTTCCGTAAAGAATGTTGCGAATTCTGAACGGATTTCAAGAACAGATTTCTTCGGCTTTTTTTTTTCACTTATAAGGAAAAAATAATTGAGAAATGTTTGTCTTAAAATTGAAGGAAAAGAAATTATATTGAACATCTTGTATTCCAATTCGCTTCCCTGGGCTATCCTCCTTCTCTTCGCAAAATTATGTCTCCCTCAAAGTACAGAAAGTATAAAAAATGAAAATGTTTGTCTGTATATTCAAATTTTTTACTGAAGCTACTTTGAATCTGTAATATACAATATTTTTCCGTAAAGAATGTTGCGAATTCTGAACGGATTTCAAGAACAGATTTCTTCGGCTTTTTTTTTTTTCACTTATAAGGAAAAAATAATTGAGAAATGTTTGTCTTAAAATTGAAGGAAAAGAAATTATATTGAACATCTTGTATTCCAATTCGCTTCCCTGGGCTATCCTCCTTCTCTTCGCAAAATTATGTCTCCCTCAAAGTACAGAAAGTATAAAAAATGAAAATGTTTGTCTGTATATTCAAATTTTTTACTGAAGCTACTTTGAATCTGTAATATACAATATTTTCCACATTTATTTTCAAGATTATAGGCAATGGCATTACCAAAAGTCTTCAAATCTTAAATAATTCCTTTTTTTTTTAATATTTTGATAAATATTTAAGAAAAAGGAAAGATAGGATTCGATAAGAAAAAATAATAGGTTCTTTAATTTGAAATGCTATGATTTGAACAAGGAATTACTTACATTGATTCTCAAGCATATCTTAGAACAAAAAAAAAAAAAAAAAAAAAACGCTGTAAATGGAATGGAATGCTTTATTTACTTAATACGAGCACAGCTTTAGACGTACCTGCACTATCGAATACATTTTATATGAACATTTCCTACAAGTCGACATCAAACGGTGGTCTCGAAAATGGATGGTGTTGAAAGTTTTTAAGTGGCAAGGCTGGAGATTTCTCTAGAACTCTGTATTTCACACTATTTTAACACCAAGAGGGAACAATATTATAATAATCTGTATAATTCTGTTACTCAATGTTGTCTTGTTAAGTATTTTCCAGAAATATTCATTTGGTTTTTCAAAACGGAAATACTATTATAAATGCTTTTCATTCTATGGAAAAGCTAATTTCCAACAAAAATTACATCATTTAACTTTCTTTTCACAACGGGGATGTTAATCATGCGATATTAAATAGCATTATTAGTAAAAATATTTTTTCGATGTATTGTGTTGTATATGGAAAGGGTGTCAAATTTAGGCTGTTGTCTAGATTAGATGTCTATCTTATTATAAAGACGAATGTATGTTTGTGTGTGTGTGTTGGCGCTCTATTTGTATCTCGAAATTAAACCAAAGAGCGATTTTTTTCGAAATCGTATTTAGAATTTTAATTAAAAATTAAGTAAAATTTTGAAGTTTTCTTCTCCATAACTTTCAAAAATATTTTTTCCATCATTTTAGAATTTAATTTTTTAAAAAATATATCCATTTTTATCCCGCGCAATTTTTTAAAACATTTAATCAATTAAAAAATTATTTCAAGCATATTTTAAAACAAAAATACAAAGATACTTAAAAATTCTGTACAAATATTCAACGATAATACAAAAGCATAACAATTCTAGAAGAATACAAAACTTATCGATAAAAATCCTTAATAAAGTATTCATAAAATCATCAATGTTCTTTAACCTTTTGTTATATATTAGTAAATCAGTGTAAAAGAATCATACATAGATGCCACTCCAAATTCGATTCACAATCGAAATAGCTATTCCGAATGTTATTCTGTTCAAATTACCCAAAGGAATTTAATGTCTTCAGGGCAAACGAAGTTCAGATTTAATGACTAACCTGCTTATCTACGGTTGGCATGATTATGAAAAATCCTGAGAGAGTGAATTAAAATAATAGCAGATCGAAATTCAGGTCTCTGGGTTTGAATCTCAAAGTGTTATCATGGTTTTTTTTTTCATCCTTCAAAGAACTGTAGTCGCAAAACAATAAATTATGTCCTTTGAATAAAAAAAATAAGTCCTAATAATAATAATATTTCACCAGTGTTAATTTATTTTCAATTTAATAGAAATTTAGTCTTGAAATTATAATTGGAAAATTGAACGAAATTGGTGAGAAGCAATGATGGGAAAAAAAATGATAACTATCAAATAAATACAGGATTTGGTCGGGTTTTTTTTTAGCGTAGATTATAATATAGGATTCCCGCGACTGATGACCTGATTGCTTAATGCGTAGTAACCTTAATGTTTATATCGCGTTCGAAACAATCAACAAATGTTCAAAGTTTTTATTTTCTTTCTTTATATTTCTCATCGTTCAAGAGTAATCAATATCCGTTCAATCACCCTTGTATAATTAACTCTTTCTATTGTAATAATAAAATTGAAGCAAACGTTGTTGAGAAACAGTTGAGTTTTATTTTATTGATAACAAATCTATAAGATAAAAGTGGCAAGAAGTCTCTTTTTCATATTTAGAAAACATAAAACAAGAACAAAAATTTAAAATAGATTCTAACCTCTATTTAAAAAAAACACACCCTTAGTTGGATATTGTTTCAAGTCAGATTCAAACACCTTTATTTTATTTTTAAAACTTGTTCTTAAGTATATTGTAGTGATTTTGTAAGCACAAAAAAAAAAAATGTTTTTAATATTATTGCAGCGTGTGTGATCACATGTCTATTAACTAGCTATAGTAATGATATATTCTTTAAAATATTTTTAAAAAATTTTATAAATTAAAAAAAAACGCAAAGAAATAAAATTAAAATAAGCTCGAATATTCAATTTTTGATTTTTAAAGGGTGTTAAAATTAATAATATATTTAAAAATTATTAGGTAAAAAGTTTAAATCCTTGATTGATTTTTCATTTCTCTTTTTAACTAAATTTTTAAATAAAAAATAATTTTAAATATTATTTAAGAAGCACTATTGAGCTACCTTAATGTATTGAACTACTATGTTTGGTAGCTCAAAATATAATGTGTGTTCTGTAGAGTATTATCTAAGATCTTCTGTAAGATTTTCATCATATATCTCACAGCAACCATATCGTAATTAATTTACTACTGATCTACCAATCTATAAGCATAATCATGTTTTTTAAAAAAAGGAGAAAACTTTTACAAATATAATGAAAGTAGAACGGGGGGGGAGACATCCATCGTTTTAAATTTATGAAACAAAACCGATGATTAAGTGAATACTCTTTAATATTGTCTAATTATTAATCAACTTTTTTGTATATTTCATTCTAACTGCAAAATTTAAGCATTTAAATGAAATTTTTAAAATTCATTTTTGTGAAGTTGATTCCTGAGATAAAAAAAAAATACTTAATTATCATACTTAAGATATAAGATAATTGTACTGAAGAATTATATGTCAGAATTATATACTGAATTATATGATAAGAATTTATAATAATAATTCTGATAATTATATATCAAAATTATATGATAAAAATTATATGTCAGTTAATTATACTGAAGCTTCAAAGGAGGACTTCAACTTCTCCAACAAAAATTAATTATTTCATTCATTCTTAATTACTCCATATCTTATTAGAAAATAGTATTTTAATGGAGGTTTATTTCATATCACTTGCTGTTATAATACAACAAGTCAATAAAGATTACTTATCCCAGTAAAAATTCAAAACATTATGTTAGTATTTTAACAGTATATTTGCTCTTTTGTTCATTAATAACTGGCATGGCTGAATTGCTTCGGTTTATTTCACACGTAATTTCGAAGACATGTAAGAGTTTCATTTTTCATCTTTTATTCCACAAGTTCAACTTTTCAGAGATTTTCATAATTTAATTTCTGCACACAGTACAATTAGTCGGATATAAAGTATAGCTTTTTTTGTTTCTATCTATATCCCATCCCGAGCATATCCCATATAAAGCAAAATTTATAATGGTAAGAGTTTATAATTATGAATTATATTTAATGTTGACAATGGTTATAGCTTTTCACATTCGCGCCAATAAAAGTATAGAAATTTAAATAAATCTTCACAAAATAATAATTTTTTATTAATGTCATATACAAAATTTTGAGCTTTAATTTATGATGTATTTTTAAAATAATCACAATTTTTTCTAATGGAAGTATGTTTACCTGATGAATATGCATCTATGATGAATAAAATTATTATTATTAATAATAATTTTTTCAGGTGATATATATTTTTCAGAATCTATCATTTCTTGTAACTTATTATTCACGAAAGTTTGGATTATCTACGAAGATTTGGATTTGGTAGCTTAATATTCACGAAAAGTTGAAAAAAGAGAAAGAGATAGAGAACAAGAAATCTGAGAATAATATCAACATCTAGAAATTCAGTATGAACCATCCAATGAAATCACAGCACAAAGGATGGCCAAATACCAAAACGAATTGGGAAAAGTCAGATTTTTTTTTTTTTTTTTTTTTTTTAAACAACCATCCCAGAAAGGATGGAACATGTTACCGATTGAATAGAGGGGACAAGAGAAACTGTTCCAATTTTTTCTCAATTCTTCCTTCCTCCTTTCCCACACAATTTCAACACTTCACGTCCGCGTCCACATCGATAGCAATTCGATATCGATATTTTTCGCTCAGCTGGTATCGATTTCCAATCGAAAATCGCTTACCAATTCTAATTTCGTTTGGAAACAGGCGCGTCAGAAGAATAATAATAATGAAATAATTCTTCAAGGGGTGGTGGAGGGGATGGGAAAAAAAATCAGCTTCAACTTGTGACAGGCATCCATTTTCTTGTCACGTGCCCGGCTTCTAACGAAGCCATCATAAGGCACAGGAAAAAGCCAATACACATTAATAGCTCGGCTTTAACGATCGCACCTCATGACCCGCGAATGACGAGGTTGCCAAGAGCTGAGGGGAATTAAAAGATTGGAGGACCTGGATCTTCTACAAATGGGAATCATAATCTTTTCCTTGTACAGAAAACGGAGAGAAATGAAATTGGATAGCTTGGGAGAAAGCGGCGGTTAGATTGCGTGTCGATCTTTCGATAATATTTGAACAGAATGCGGCTGATCTTAAGTCTTGAATCGTACTTTTCTTTTTGGGGGAAAATGGTTCGCCATTTGTGAATGACTTTTTCCCTAACTTCTTTTCCTATAAATACGTCACGGCCTTTTAGTTATTAAATATTTGCTTATGTAAATGAAAGGATTGTGATGAGATGAAACTTTTGATCATTTGACATTTGAGGGACGAAATTTCCAATTATGCCCTTCATGCTCGTGCAACTTTTGAAGGGTATTAAGTTAACATATAAAATCGTCAAGAATGGTAACTTTCTAACCGTAATTTTCATGCCCTTTTAAGATTTACATCATAAACCAAAAAATTTAAATTTAAAAATCAAATTGTTTCTCAATTTATATCGAATATTTACTTTGTGGTCATTTGATATTGAAACTAATGTAGTGAATCAAAAGGAATAAAGGTTAATAAAAATGATTTAGAGGCTAGAATAAGAATTTTATAGAAAATAACAAATATAATAGGAGTTTAAAAAATTACCCCCCCCCCCCATTGAATTCAGGAACAAATCATACCTCTCTTTAGAGGTGCTAATCCATTTGAGAGTTTTATTTTTTGGACAAAAATAAAAAAAAATATATAGAAAGGAAAATTTGTTCAAAACTAGAAATAGAGATAGCTTTAAAAACAGTTTTTGGCATACTTTTGTATGCTTCTTTTTCCTTCCGCGTTTGATAAGAATAATAAAAATGGTTTGTTAAAAGCACTTTTATTAGTGTTATTAAAAATATATACTTTTTATTTTCAATGTATTCTATTTTTCAGCCTTTAATTTATAATGAAAATACAAAATTTTATAATCATTTTTTTCCGAAGTATCATATTAAATACAGCAACTACTTAATCAGACATAGAATCAAAATTAGGCTATATGGAAATAAAATTTAATAAAATTAATCGATTGATGGATAATTAAGCCATAATATTTAATTTTTTAAAAATCTAAAATACAAAAGTGCACATATTTTAAAACTATAACATCAGTAAATGAATGAAAAATCAATAACAAAATTTTGTTTTAATAAAAGTGAAAGAAATCAAATGAAAGTGCTAAAAAAATAGGAGAAAGTTTTGAATTTTCACATTGTAAATTGATAATATATCTGGGATACAAATACATTGTATCCTAGATATATTGGAAAGAAAATTAATCTGAAAGAATATAAATATTTTTATAGAACGTAAGAAATCCATTTAGGATAAAAGGAATGAAAAATTAATAGACATTTTTGTCAGGAAGGCTGACAAAAATGGAACGGAGGGGGCAAGAATGGAGACAGAACTTGGTTACGGATAATACTAGAATAAGAATTTGGAATTTATGAATTTATAATGTTTTTTACATCATATAAAAGACGTTCATTCAAAAAATATAAATAAGCCTTTGAGCTTTTATTATTGCTTGAAGATATGAACAATAAAATCGAAATTAATTTATAATTTTAGCTTTAAAAAGGTAAATAATTAAGCAGAAATAAATGTAACATAATTTATAACAACAGAATTTATGTACAAATAATATGCAAAATGAAATGAAACAAAACTTTTGTTCATTCGTAATTTAAATATAAATCAATTTATTTGCACATTAAAAGATTCTTTTAATAATTATATGCTCAAATAACAATCAAGAGTATTAATAAATAAAAAATAATAAAGTCATGAATCCCTAAATATATCATATAAATTCTGTTTACAAAAGAGTGCGTTAAACTGCTTGTTATGGTTGCTAGATTGCTTTGTAATCAGGGATAAAGAGATCACGAAAATATGACTATAAGATTATAATATATATATATTATAATCTTACGGGTTTATGTAAAATAACATAGGTTTATCATGAATCTAACTTGGCCTGGAAATAGATGTCGCCAAGGAAGTCATTTCCCTTTTCTTACAGAAATAAATTAAACGCTCATCTCTTACCAAATAACTACAATGAACGCTATAATTATTATTCATTACAAGTTATTTATCTTTTATCTAGCTGTTCATTATAAGATTCAGTTTCAAATTCAAACAAGTCGGCCAGGTTCATCCAGACTAAAGAATGTAATTTGAGATTTCGAAAACCTGTCTGCTTATTAATGATTCATTTATATTGATTAAATATCATTATATTTCCAATTATCTGTTAAGTATAGTGGAACGATTAATCTGTAAGAAAAGGCAGTTGTTAATTAAAAGAATTAGACAAATAAATAAATAAAAACATGGCCGCAGTGGAGCTTCGATTCTACCAAAAATTCATCACTTATCCTTGACTGCTTTTTTTCTTCTTCTTTTCCCTCCATAACTTAATCTCCAAAAGGTTGGAAAATAGGTTTTTTCAATGGTGTAGTTTTCTGTGGGGGAGAATGTATACCAATGCCAATTTAGAAGACATTATATAGATAAAACATGATGCAAAACCTTAAAACCAAGTATGAGACAAGATAAAAAATCATATTATGTCTCGGATCATTTACAAACGTTTTGTTTCTGTTAGAATTATAGTTCTAGCTAATTATCCCTCATCTATTAAAGTTGCAGAGCTTCAGCATTTCCTAAAAATATTTTTCAAAGTTTCATTTTTAAAAAAATTGCTTACTTTTCTCCATGAGAGCTCGATGGTACGTGCCTACTTTTTTCATTCTCAAACATCCACGTCCACAAAAATAATAATTAAAAAAATGTGGAGAGAAAAAAAAAATCTATGAAAAAATAAATGAAACTCATGTCGCGGCTGCCTGTCAAATAGCAGATGAAAATTCACTACATGCAAAACTGCTTGATTGATTGAAAGACCAAAAGCAATTTTTTTTTTAAAAAAAATCTTAAATTATCAGAATTGCATTTCGACCAAACTTGACTGGAAGTGAGGATAACAGATTTTTTTCCCACTTGGCCCATTCTTATTAAAATTTTATTTAGATGAAAATTGTTATAAGGAGTGATCAATTGTTACTAAACAATGCTTGCAAAAATGAAGAAAGTTGCAGATTTTAGAAAATCTGTATTTTCGCAGAACAGAGAAAAACCGAATTAAAAAAAAAAACATTCTCCCGAATTTGAATAGTGTTAAAAAAATCTGCAAATAGGAAAATCTTGTACGAAAAAGTGTTTTTTATTCTACGCATAAATGGCTATGCGCCTGCAATGTAAAAAATATATTTTTTCCCCCATGCTTACTTTATGGCAGAGATAATGCGCGGAGGGTTGACGGTGTAAATGTAATCATTTACACCGTCAACTCCTGAAAAAAGAAATAAAAAAATATTCTGAGCAATATTTAAGAAATGTAATAATTATAGTAATAATTAGTAACAACAACATTTCATATATGTGGCTTTAAAATTAAAAAAAAAAAATTAGACTACTAATAGATAAATAAGAATTTTTAAAAATGCAGTTTCTTTTACAGAATTGCTAATTTCTTGTATGACGAGATGCCACTGATCAATTATGTTGATTAAGAATAGAATATTAATATAATAATTATGAGAAAAATATAGAATTGTGAAACGAATTATCAGAAAAGAAAAGAGAGATAACAAGATAAAAGAATATCTCTTTTCAATTGAAATTA
The DNA here is from genome assembly GCF_947563725.1 of Argiope bruennichi. Lineage (NCBI taxonomy): Eukaryota > Metazoa > Arthropoda > Arachnida > Araneae > Araneidae > Argiope > Argiope bruennichi. Next base: position 101,897,814 of record NC_079158.1, read on the forward strand.
ATGTTAAGAAGACATAGCTATGTCTTGTCTTCTTCAAAAATCAGAATTTGAAAGAAGTTAGAAAAGTTATTCGCTTGACATCTATCCATTTTAGAAATTTGTCCTAAAAATGCTAAACGAAAGCGAAGCGAACCGAAATAAATGGAAATTGGAATTTCTCAATTCCTGACAACTTCTCTTCTGTCTGTCATGGTTTTCGATTCTTCGGAACAGAACAATAAATCACTTTCCCATCACGAACAGCGAAAATGACATTTTAATTTAGATTTGCTTTTCCTACAACACATTCGGCCGCGCGTTCAAAAGGCTTTTCGTTTTTTACTTTTGCTTTCACTCTTAACAAAACTCGGATCTCCGACTATTTTTCGGAGATCGGCGGTAAATGTTATCAAAAACGAGTCAGGATTTTCGTCTCGCAGCAGCGTCCCCTATCGGCGGGAGAGAAATTCGTGCCAAGAATTCATCAGCGTACTATCGTGAAAATGAAAATAATATGCGAGTTAATTCTACTGACAGACGCCAAACATTTTCACCTTGCTTTACTTCAATCACTAACAGTTATAAACTTTCACGCCATTGAAATTTCCCATTTAAAATTTCGAATAAAAAAAATTCATATAGTTTATATAAATAAATAAATGCGCCAGAAGATGTGATGTGAAAGAGTTTTTAAACAAATGAATGCATTCTAATTTGTATTTGTTGTATTACTACAGTATTTCGTGATCAGTATCAAGTACAGCAAATAAATAATTTACATTAACTTGATTGCTGAAACTCAGTCGGAGACAAATATTATTAGCTTTATACTAAAATATTAAATCGTGTTCCAGTTAAAATGTTAAATAAAAATAAAAAATAATTTTTTTTTGTCTTTTGTATTAATTTTTTTCGAGTAAAAGAGTTGAAAAATGCAAAAGCTGTTATATTTCATATTACAAATGGAAAAACTTTAACAAAAATCAGCGCTTGAGGTCCTTCATATGATTCAGAAATAATTTAATCATAACATTTTATGAAATAAGAGATATTTCATTTCTTTTCTCATTTCAATTATATATCTGAATATTTTTCTAGATTCTGCCGCAAAAATATTGAAAGTTTGTTAATCTGTTAGTAATTAATTGAAATTGGCGAAGTAAAATTTGTATAATGTTCAGGGATTTTTTTGTAAGCATTTCGTTGTTTGTTGTTTTTGTTTTGTTTTGTTTCTTATGGCACTTGCCACTGACAAGCCCGCTGTTACGAAGACAGCGATTTAAGCCTGAGGGGGAACGTCTCTTATTTTTTATAGCAGCGCCAACTAGGGCCAAGAGTACGACTTTGTCACTCACGCATCATTCATTCGCTTGCACAACCCCTTTTTACAGGAGGGCACATTCACACATCTCACAGATAGAACAACAGAAGAACAACCATGCCCAAACCGGGACTCGAGCCCAGGACGCCCAGATCACGGGGAAGACGCGCTACCCCTATGCCAGGACGCCGTAAGCATTTCAATGAGTGACAGTTCAAGTTGATGATAAGCAGAAATTTATGAACGAATATGCTACCGATTAATGTTGTATTACTGCGCATGTTATGATGTAGAAATATTCCATGAAATTAAATAACTTTTATTTCAATTCAGAATTTTATTGCGTACATAAAATATTATCATTATTTAAAGTTGCATTCTGCTTGAATACATCAATTAGTTTTAAATAAATTAAGATTATACAGGACTTTTTAATCTAGAGTAATAAAATACCGCTTATTTTCTTTTACGTTCTGAAATGAAAATTGTCACTAATTATAGGCATTTAAATTCCAATCGTCACTAATTATAGACATCTAATTTTAAAAATGATTCGAAATCAATGTTTATGCATAATGTATTTATAATCATATCATTATGTATTCACATGTTTATACGAAATTTAAAAAGGTTTTCAATACGTTATTCCATAGCAAAAATAAATAAGAATAATAACCTAGATTTTAAGGTAATCTATAAAAAGAAAACGCCTATGTTTTGTGTTTGTTCTTTTAATAATTATATAGCAAGTCTTGCACTTTAAGACCAAGGCTGAAGAATCTTTTTTTTTTTTTTTTTTTTTTTTAATTTAAGACTTGCACGAATTCTTAAATACATTTTTACAATGCCTATATGTTTTGGAAATTTATTTAATACCTATTAAACAACTTTAATTTAAGCCTATATGAAAGATTTTATAATTTTTTTGCATCATAATTCATTAAAATAAATATTAACTATAAAAATTATTTAAATATGCTGATTTTCTCTACAAATAATAAAATATTACTATTAATGATTAAAAAATGTCAAATTAAAATATTTAAGGAAATATGTATTATTTAGAGAAATTAAGTTCGATGTATGAATTCATAATTGAAATTTTTATAATAATTATAGCTCATATATTTCTAAATAATATTTTTTCGCATATATCTTCAAACATTTCTAATCAATTATTTTAATAACGTATCATATTATTAAATTTCAATGTATTTACTCTTTCCCTTTCAGTCTTTAGTACACATTTTCCGCCGACATCTCTTTATCTGTAATGCTTTTTACTGAACTAAAATTTAGAAATTAATGTTAGCAGATTATTAATAATCAAGCCACGTTTCTTTAAAAAAAATGAAATTAAAGCTTTTAAAATTAATGAATAAAAAAATACGAATTAGCAATTTTCAACTTACAACTATTGTGTTAGAATTTTACTGTTTAATCTATATGAAATTTCCCTACCTTAACAAAGATGTTGATTAAACTATTTAATAATATTTTGAAGTCGTGAAACATATATTTTCTTATTGAGGACCCTATATTTTATTCAAAATGTTACAAACTTTCAAAAGAAAAATGAAATTAAATAACAAAATTAGCAATAACGTCTTTCAACTTAAATAACCGGAATAATTGTTAGATTCCTACAGATATAAATATGAACTGTGCTGCTCGCCAAAGGAAGCGCTCTCTGAAATGAAGTGATAAAAGAAAAAGAAATAAAAAGTATATTCAATTATTTGAAAAATTCACGTGTAAATCAGACAATCAAGAAGAGGTTAGACTTCATTTGCTATGAGAAGAGACCTCATATCTACGGCAGAAATACAAGGAGGTCCTCGAGACGATGTCAATGAACAGAGAGCGACAGCCATCGTAGGGAATTTATGGCCTCCTCCACATCCATTGAGGGAGTGAAACCGGAAGAGCCATCTGGCGGCGGAAGACGAAAGGACGACGAGGAATTGTTTACAGAGAACTTAGGTTTTCCCACTATAGAGAATAAACGATGTTTGAATGCTGATTTTTTTTTTTTTAAGCATTATTGTAACAAAGTTATACTAAGATTTGATATTAAAAATGACGAAAAATTTTTAAAAATAAATATTAAAAAATTATGCATTATAGAGAAAAAAGGAGAACTTTTTATTGCTTTATGGACATAAAAAATAGGTCTTATAAACAATTTAAAAATTTTAATAGAGTGAAAAATTGCAATGAGTATCTAATATATAATTAATGGGGGGAAATACAACGGCATTTTTACAACAAAATATGAATAAATTTCGAATTCTATATATAATAAAAATAATATAAAATTATGTATTCAATCACTGAAAATGAAATCAACATTAAAAATATTACTACTACATTTTAATATCATTATTATCTTGTAATAAATAACTTTCTTTTTCTTCATATAATCGAAGAAATATAATTGCTGAAAATATTTCAGTTGTATGTCAAAAGCTCAAAGTTAAATAAAAAGGCTTTCATATTTCATGTCATTCTTAAACACTTTACAAACAAAAACTAAGTAAAGTATTACATTGATTTTGTATACTAAAGTCAATTTAAAGTGATGACATTTCAAACTGCTAAAAAGGCCATCGATTTATTCAGTAAACACTTTTAATAAGCAGTTGGAATATGAAAATCTTTATAAAAAAAATGACATTTCACAATGACATTAAAAAGTTACTCTGTATGCAAACTGCTTATTTCATATTTTCCTGATGCGGAAATAAACAGAAATGACGAAAAACATCTTTAATACTATTACTTTAATTACTTTACTAGTTTCAATACTATTCACTATCATAGTAAGTATAGGGTAATCAAGATTGAAACCCTGATGGCGGGTCCATTTTATATTATGAACTAGAAGTAACTGGTTTTCCAAAACAATTTTTTAATTCATAATGATTGTTTGCATAAAATGATAACACTGAATAAGGTCATTATTGAACTAGTCAATTTGGAATACTGGTTAAAACACCATATATTTAAACAAAAAATATTCTGTTTGAGAATTTAATCGCACATTGTGTTGAATTCATGCACGTAAAATATTTCAAAAATATGCTTAAGAATTTATGATCAATAAATAACATTGATAGTTTTATATTATTATTAAATATTTTATAATAAGTTTATATATGAAATATCATTTAAATATTTCATAATAAGAATACATGATTAACAAATAATTTATATTATTATATTCAAAATAATATCGTTAACTGCATAAGACAAAGAACTATGCACTGAAAATTTTCAGTTAGAAAGATTTTTTAAAAGATTTAGAAATTATTTCATCTACCGTTTTGAGTTAAGTAATCTGCTTTTTATACTTTTCAGCAGTTTTATTTTTTCTCCTGACCTAAATGTTTTTATATATGCAAAGCACTATTGAGTACTAAAATTTGTTTTCCAATTTTTCCTCCCAATTTTTTTGGAAGGATTTTTTTTTTTTACCCGAATACTGCAATTTAAGCGGCATAAAAAGTATTTTTTTTTCTGGGAGGGGCGGGGACACCGTCACACTGGAATTCAATTGATTAAAGCTTCTTGTGATAGAATGCAACCTCTTCCTTCCACCTATCGACTCTGAAAAAAAATTGGGAAAAAAATAAACTTTTTCAACTTTTGTCTCAAGATATATTAAATTTATACCTTCCTTCTCCAACTGCGACAGAAAACCAAACAGAAACCAGTATTAAAAAATTACCGAAAGATTTGTTCAAAAGAAATTTTTTATATAAAAAGTGAAAAACGAAACTGCGCAAGCAAATAAAAACAAAATCACCACGAAACAAAAGCTACTCTTTATAAAAATGTTCCAGCAGCATCAAGAAGAGTATACAGTATCTCCTCAGCACACACAGATATACAATTTTTTTCTTAAAGAAAAAAAAAAAAATATCCGTGTTTAAAAGCCAATCCATCAAATTTTTTAAGGTCACGGCAGCAGTAGCTTTCCTTTCCTATATCCCCCCCTTCCCCTTTGCTAGGCACACCAATTGTGAAATCGCTTTTCGAACATATTCGAAAAAGACACCACACATCGTACCCTCGTCACGTGTACCTACGAAGACGAAGGCATGGAACGAACGAAAAAAAAAAAAAAAAACAGTCATAAGAAAGATAGAAAAGAAAGGCAACCCCTAGAATGAATGAAAGAAAAAAAAAGCACATATCCCTTGCGATTCAAGAGGCACGTTTTGACGTGGAGGGAAGGAAAAAAAAAAAAAAAAAAAAATGATAGGGGGAGTGAGGAGGAAGGGTCGACTAGAGGTAGAAATGACAGCGAAGTTTTTCGTGAAGTAAAAAAATATATGTATAAAAAAATAAGAATATACAGAAAAGAAAAATACAAATAATAATAATAAAAATTGTGGCAGCGTGGCACATATTAATTGGTGTGGCGAAGGTGAGGAGGGGGGAAAGAAATGGAAAATTATAATGTGGTCGAGGTGTAGTGGGGGGGAGGGGTGCGTGTGTGTGTGGAAAAGAAGAAAAAGAATCTTGGAAGGGGGGGGGCAAAGCTATTCGCCAAAGCAAAGGTATCGATCAAAAACGAAGGGATGGGGGGAAGCGAGGCTGCCGCGGAAAGTTGCTTTTCGAGCTGTCACTCAAGCGGCGAAGGCTTTTGAGGGAGGGAGTGAGCTTTTGAGCCTGGCGCGCAGACTGGTTGGCCCGCCCGCTAGCGAAGCTCACCGCCCACCCAGCGCTGAGGATTCGCCTCTTTTACCGGCACAGCACCATTCGCGGCGGTCAGTCGTAACTCGCTCTCGCGATCGTAAACAACTCTCTTCTCTTGACACACGCGCGACTCATGGAGCTGTCATGAGATCCCGCTGCTCCTGATCTGGACCAGGATAACGGAGACGGTCGGCTCCTCGCGAACATATCCGCTGAACTGATCATCGGAAAAGGAAAAACTTTGTGTGATTTTTTGATACTAGCTGAGATGATGATTTCGATTGGTAGCAGCAAGGGTTAAAATACAGACTATAGTTTAGAAGAGGAATTGATCTTCAATTCGTCATGAGCCACGAATGACTTTGATTTTCTGGCAAAGATCGTAGCTGGTATTGGGCAGGTTCGGTTTCACCGGAATTATAACGATTCGATAACATCAATTTATTTTCTCTTGTGGACCATAAAACTCAACATTGCTCTAATATTTTATAAAACTGTGCTTTTATTTTGGATGAGCATACTTGGACACTGAACAGCGAAAACTTATTTTATAAATAAATTGAACAATTAAGCCAAATTCTGCCGAACTCACTGCAGTGATTTGGTTCAACCATCAAAAGTTCATCTGACTTTATCTACACGAAATTTGTGATTGCTCTCCAATAATAAAATAATTAAATTTACCAAAAAAAAAGCATGAGCTCTTATCAGTTTGTGAATTCGTTGACTTCCTGTTACGGTCAACGCAGTCAAGATTCCACCAGTCAGGACTACTATACTCCACAGGTACAAACGTATGGGGGTGGATGCTACAGCGGGCCTGGTTCCCCTGTTCAACAGTATGGGCCATACCCTCAACACAATGTGCCCCACTTGCAGAACGGGGACCATCACTTCAACAGCTGTTCTCAGAATCGTCTGAACCACCCTAACCCAAGCCAGAGCCCCCGCACACCGACTCCCTCGGTGACCCCCGTTCCGAGTTGCAAATATGCTGAACCCAGTGCAGCTTCCCCACAGGATCTGAGCACCAGTGGGTCTCACCCACCCCCGGCTGGTAGCCCCGAGTCTAGAACCTCCCCCCAGCCCCCGAGGCAACATCCTTCACCTACGCATTCACAAGGGGTGGCTCCGACTCAGCAGACGACCAGCCAGCAGGCCAGCCCTCAGCAAACTCAGGGGCCCCAAGATTCCTCCTCGCCACAAGCTGCTCAACAGGGCCAGCAGAAGTCAGCTTACCCAAACACCCCACCTCAGATCTATCCCTGGATGAGGAAAGTCCACGTCGGTCAAAGTAAGTACATTTTTTTTCTCAGATCAAACAGCTGTATCGTATTTCGAGTCAATGTGGCAGTCACGATGAGCTGGCAATTGATATATGTAACTGAAGCAGGAAAAATGCTCATGATTTTCAAACTCATTTTCTCTTTTTGCCTTCAGCTGTTTTAGTACATTTAATTCTGAAAAAGAAGAAATAAATATTAGAAAACAAATAGTTTTATTAACAAAATTCGTTTTCAGCTTTCCCTTCTTTTTAAAACATAATAAATATCTGAATCGAATGTCTGAAAAAATAAGCTTAAGTTGTTTTTATATTCACATTTTTCTCAGCGAAATTGGATTAAATATACTGCACTTCGTTATTCTATTGCTTGTATATAACGATTCCATATTGTTTAAACCCACTAAGTTTATTGTTTAATTCCATATTGTTTAATCATGATAATTAAAAAAATGAATTTCTTTATTGATAGAAGCCTTGCTTATTTCTAATACTGAATTTAAAAATTAAAATAGTGACTCATTGTTTGCTAAAAGTTATTATCAAAATTTGTTTTGAAGATTTTCAAAAACAATTCATTTTTTTTTTCAAATTTATAATAAATAAAATTAGTAAGTCAAATTACGAATATATGCTTGAGTTCAACACTAAAATAAGCAAGATATCAAAAGCATTATATTTTAAAATCAATTTTCTATCAGAAAAATTTCAATATTTTCAAATGCTGAACACAATAAAAACAAACAAATACAAAATGTTAATAAAATGTAACAATTAGTGAAATATAAATAAATATAGAAAATTTAGAACAGAATAAACATACAGAATTTAGCTTTTAGAAAAATATAGATGGATTCTTATATTGTAATAAAGAGTTTCAATTGCCACAAAATTAGCAGTTTCAGTGCTTGTTCTGTCGCAAAATCAGGCTTTTTTTCACAACGAGTTAATTTTTCGTTGCATTTCATTAATTCGAAAAGAAAAAGAGGAATTTTTATACTATTGATACTACATTGATATTTGCTATAAATATCAGAAAAGGATGAAATTTTCTTTTTTTAAATATATTTTTATAGAAAAAAACTAGAATAAATATAAATAAACATATAGAGATGAAAATTGAAGAACTCATTGAAAATGGATATAACTCACAATCATTTTTGTTTACTAATCGGAATGTAGTTAAGATTCTTACAGCTTTGACACAACAGTTTTTATTAAAAGGAAGCAAAGTTTAATTAAATAAAATAATTCATTGTTTTCCTAATTTAATTGATTTGCTGCTTTTTAAAGTTATAACACAAATAAACTCTAATTCATCACATCAATTCATCATCAACTCATCATTCATAAAGAAAAAAAAATTTAAAATATTAGGAGATAAAAAGAACAGTCAGAAAGCTTATAGAATAAGCCTAATTCATTCTAAAATCAGTTACGTTAATCATATAGTAAATTTAGTTAATCATGGAATAAGAAGGCAAGATTATTTAAAATTGTTTCATTTATTTCGAGCACCAATATAAACATGCGCTTCTACTTATTTATTAAAATTTTGAAATTATAAAATCTCGTTTAATCTTTGAACTTGATAATAACCATGTAGATATCTCTATTTCCTTAAAGAATAATGAATGCTTTGAATAATGATAGAAAATAATAAATTATTACTTTTTTTATTTATATATCTTAAGAGGACATGCATAATAGGAAATACAACTTTACTTAAAAAATCAATTAAAAGCATTTGTATTTTTAAAATCAGTAAGACGTTAATAGTAGAATAAAATTAGTTAATCATGAAATAAAAAGGCAAGATTATTTTAAATTGTTTTATTTATTTGGAGCACCAAAGAAACATGCAATAAATGCTTTTATTTACTTATTAAAATTTCGGAAATATAAAATCCCGTTTAATCTTTGAACTTGATTATAACCATATAGATATCGCTATTTCCTTAAGGAGTAGTGAATGCTTTGAATAATGAATGAAAATAATGAATTATTTTATGTTATATATTAAGTGAACATGCATTGTAAATAAGAAATACGAATTATGCTTAAAATAATCTATTAAATGCATTTATAACTTAGATACTATAGAAAAAGTTTATCATTAGATTTATAGTACCAAATAATATAATTCTATTTTTAGTAGCAATAATACACTAATTTACATGCAATGTAATTGAATTTGAATATTTATTCTATTAAACATTAAGATAAAAAGCATCCATTAAATAAGAAACAATCTAAATGTTTATAAATCATCAATTATTAAAAGAAGAATTCAAGCAATTTACCAAAACACTATTTTTATAAAATCATGAACAACCGTTATGTAATATGCATTCCATTATTTATTCATGAAGTTAAAGATTACGTATTATAGAATTCGATATCAAAATACTTCTGAGTAGTAGGAAAATTCTATAATAACGTTTAAAAAAATTCACTCACCGAAGTTACTGCAGCAGATTTGTAGTAAATTACCACAAATCAGTTCGTCGCTATAGCACGCAATCACTGTCTTCCAATCACAACAAACCGCCATTGCTGAGCGACGCTAGGCCTAACTTCGGAACGTTCCGATCGTCGATGTTTTTGGAAGATCTTTTGAGAAAAGGGACCTGAATTCCTGTCTGTGCACGAATCTCCGGCGAACTGGGCTGGTGTGGGCCCAGCAGATCGCTTTTACTAGCATCCAAACCATCGTAAATATTCTGAGAGCACCGCTGTCACTGAAAGTTCTCTCCTCCCAATGCCCATAAAACGGCTCGGTTAGGCCTATAAAACTATCCGCGCCGCCATAATTTTGTCAGAGGCAGCTAGAAAGGGGAGGCAGTTATCGCTGGAGAAGCAAGCTCTGGGACCATTGGAGGCGGCGCGCCTCCAGTTTTATGACCGCTATAAAATTCTCCCGGCTGTAACCTCGGCACGCGCCTGGCTTTAACAGAAAAGGAAAATCTTCTTTTATTCAAAGAAAAGAAGGAATTTCACCGCAGATTTTATTTTTATCTTTTGAATCTATGGCTTTTAGTGTTGTTGTTCTGGAATTTGATGGTTAATTTTATGTAATGATGTTTCAATAAAGGTCTGAGGATTGGAAATAAAATTGAGTTTCCGAAAATAAATGAGATGTGTAGTTTATTATTATTTCCCGAAGCCCACCGAAGCTTCGGGCTATTATGACATGGTTGGTTTGATATCCTTTATCTTCTTTCACATGGTTGGCTTGTCGCGTAATGAAGTCAGTAGGGTCTTTTGAAGTGTTTATAATTCTTCCCCTGGCACAATAACTGAAATTTGTAGACTAGGATTCCATAGTAATAGCTTTATTCTTGCGAGAAATATGATGGTTATTGTTATGTGACAGTTTGATTGCATTTTAATAGCTGTTGATGTAAAAGTATTGTTTAAAACTCCAGACATACAGCATATAAATGAATCAAAAATGAATTTATTTATTATATTTCAAAGAGTGTTTGTAGAATACGTTATGTAGTGTAAAAATATTAGCGTTAATTCATTTTTATTTATTATATCAAAGCTAAGATAGATTGGCACTATTTAGTGTGATGATGTAAAATGATAATAAAAAGAAAAGTCAATTGATTGTGCATTTTATTTACGATTTTAAGCCAATTTTAGTGCAGAACAATTTTACATACTTCATAAAAAAATGGATAAAAGCTATCTAAAATCTTTTTAAAATATCAAAATCATAATTTTTGTCTAAAATTTGGATCGAGAACAGTTTAAAGGGAAGCAGAAAATTAGAGATAAAAACCTGAAGTGTCGTTCATATTATCTGATAAATTACTTTTCATAATAAGTTATTGTTCAACAATAATGTGAATATGTGTGTTATCTTAACTGCTAGGTTTCTCTGTGTCAGTCGAATAGTTCGTCATCAGCTGGCAAAGCGTTTTTAGTAAATTCCATAAAAAAGAAATTATTCGGTTTCTTTATCGCAATTTACCATTTAGCGTGATCTTGCATCTATTTCATTCGCTACAAACGCCCTATTTCAATTCATCTCATACGTTTCTTTTATTTATTTTCATTGTACTCTAAAAATCGATTCCGTCGTATAAATCTAAATATTGCAGTATTGCGACATATGGATGCCTTTGCATATCGTATAAATTCTCAAAACTCATGCTCATAAATTGTAAAAGAAATAAAAAAAAAAAAAAAAAATTCTGATATAAGGAACTAGACCCAGTCATCAGAAAGATGAAGGTGCAAAATTTATGAACACTATTAATTTTTACAAAAGTCTGATATTTGCAATACTTGTGATAGGAATTTTATTTCCTTTATCAAAAAATAAACAATAATATCTATAAGCAAATTTTTTACATCATAGATGAATTCTTTTAATTCCAATATAAATATAAAAGATATAAAAATTAAACATAAGCAAATTTTTACACGTGATAAATTAAAAAAAATTATCTACAAGAAATTCGGGATTGAGTTTGGGTAAATAATTGAAGTTCCTTTTTAAGAATATAACAATATCTCTTAGATTTGGAAGTAAAAACATTAATTCGAAAGATTATGTAGATTTAAACTCAGTTTAATTTGATACAATTCTTAAAATTCCTTACAAATTGAATAAATCATACAAAATTATAATTTGAATAAAACTTAAGAACTTCTTACAGCTTTTTTGTGAAAAAAAAGGAAAAAAAAAAAAAAGACAAAGTAAATAGTTACTAATTTGCAAATTGTAGACAGACAGAAATTATCATTTAAGAACGAAAAGGAGAAATCGTGTATAATGCATTAGATTTTTTGGTTCTTCTGTAGGAAAAATCCAAAAAATTCAAATGGGCATAATGCTTTTAAACTTAAAGTACATAAAGTAACATTCTATTGATTAGTTCCGGAAAATGGATTTTTCATTAAAAAAAACTAATATTAAGGCTGTATTAAATAATGTAGTATTGTATAACTACTATGTTAAATATAGTAATTAATCCATAGCCAAATTGGAAAAAATAAAGTCATGCTAAAAAAAAAATTTGGTAAATAGAAAAACAAATTATGCGATGAATTGTATCATTTATATATACAAGAAATTTACTTTAGCTCTAAAAAACGAATTTTTTAGTTAAAAATATCTTTGAATATTTAAAACTATGTTAAAAATGTTAAATTTAGTTTAAATGTTATATTAATCCGTAATCAGAAGGGGAAAAAATTAAGAATCATACTAAGAGATTTCTAACAAAAACATTACAAAACAATTATAAAAAGAGAAAAATCTAATTTCTTGTTAATTTGATTACGTAATTTTTAGAGTTTATGGGAAAATCTATGTCTTTACGTTCTTTAAGTAACTTTTAGTATAAATATTTAAATATCTATTTAAATGCAATATATTTGGATTTGCTGCATAATTTTCTCCTATAAAAATAAATAAATAAAAAGAGTAAATTATTTGAATTTTTAGTCAATACAACCCGAAATAAACATGAGCAACATAAAAAAAACATTCAAAAGATGAAAACGCAGCATTTTTTTAAAGAGAAAAATGAGACAGAATTCGCCGTCTGTCATGTACATTTTATTTTAATTCAAAAGGAAACCATTGAAATCAATGCTATATCATTAGGATGTCTTTCTCGTATTCCAGACAGTCGCTTGTTTACTAGGAAAAAGACTATCCTTTCAATGTCTGGATTTTGGAGAGCTAAAAAATATATATAAAAATGCTTTTAAAATCATAGAAAGCAAGATTAACAAAAAAGCAAGCAAACAGATTCAATCTCATTTCTTTGCAAATAACTGAATAAGGAAATAAGATAAAAATCTGAGTCAAGAAATTTTTCAATCAATCTACGAATCTCTACGAATAATAAAGGAGAATGTGTATATGTTGTTGGGCTTCAGAGTAGACTATTTAAAATAGAGGTTCACATTTGGTCCAGTTATACTACTGAGGGTGGGAATTCGCCATATTAGTTTTTTAAGTTTTGATTAGTTAAAAATTAAGCGAGTTAGTTGATTCATCAACTAATTTATCGCGACATTTCTTCCATTATTGAAAGCTAAAGAAGAAAGATTCGGCATATTATCTATCTAATTGCTATGAGGAAGAAAACAAAGTACCAATACACAAAACTTACAAAGTGAAAGACAACGCACAATCTGAAGACAGAAGACCTGTACTTAATGATACTATGATATCGGAAAGTTTAATTTAACACAATGAACAGAACAAGTGTAAGGCTATTAAAATAACAAAATTTCAAATTTGATTTGAAGCTTAAAAATGACGAGGAAATCACGAGCATCCACTTGGGCACAAAAGATTTAATAAAAATTAAAGGAAAAAAATTTAGCGGCAAGCTAGCTGGTCTTCGATGGCGGCTAGTTGATAACTGAGCGAAGAAGTCATAAGAAGTTTTGTACTGCAAATAAATAAATTTTATTTCGATATCACTCAGTTATTTTAATATGTACATTCATAATATATATTTTCTATTTGGAAATTTGTCTTCGGTTAAATATTGTGGTTTTTAACAATATTAATTTCCCTGCATAAATCAGTAGCACTAAAAGGACGTTGTATATAAATGCATTCTGAGAATATGTACGCAGAGAAGAATAATGTGCTTCTCTAAAGAAATTTTTTTAAATTTTGCCATTAGGAAAAAATCAAATGAAAATAATATGTATGAACATAATGCAATCAATGCTCTATAAATATTTTAATGCATTAAGAAAAATTTCAATTTGAAAATAATTACGAAATGTACCATTTTATCTAATATTTTTTTATTTCATATTAAAATTTTTATCTTGTATCATTGACTTTATCTGTTTGCTCAGGAATTTAATATCAAATTATAATATCTGTTTGCTCAGGAATTTAATATCACATTATAATATCTTTAATAAAACTGAAATAATTTCTTACATGCAGAAAAATATGTGGTAAAAAATTATAATAAAATAAATGTGAAAGAAAAGCAGTAAATTATTTATTACATTTCAATTTTAATTATTAGAATACTGCATTATTAGAATATTACATAGAATTATAGAACTGTAAGTTATTAGAATACCACATTTCAATTAGGTCTTCAATTTATAATGCGATTACTGTTGAAGAATTCATGTTATAAGTATATACGTATGAAACTATGGTTTTTGATTCCATATAATGCAATAGTATTTTGATAAGGTTTTTTTTTATTTAAAGTATACTTTAATATCAATTTAGGTTATGGTAAAACTTAATTTGTGAGCATTGAAGAATATCCACTGTTTGTGGATATTCTTCATTTGTATAATTCCAGTTATTAAAATTTTTTATTATTAGCTTAATGTATTTAAGAGAAAATTTTAAAATTCTTCTGACTAACAAATAACATTTATGCTTATAAATACTGATTTTTTTTAACTATAACAAATAAAATAAAACCTGTTTCGTTGAAAATTATCACATAACTTCGTCTAAAATTTAATACATTTTTATTACAATAAGTAATATGAGTAATATGGAAATGTATGACTTTGGAATGTTTCGAAGCTAAATAGGATAAACGAAGCAATATTAAGGCTAAGTTTAGCAATTTGTTTTTAAAAAATTAAAAGATATATATATTATTGTTCTACTTTGTAAAGATTTGAAAATTTTAATTAATCGGCACTTTGATTGTTTAATTAATTATCGGCAAGTTTTATAAAAAAGCTCCATTGACATCTTTTATTACAATATTTTTTTATTTGAATGAAAATAATTTATAAAATGTATGCTTCCAATTCATATCATTTAGTAAAAGGAATTATTTATTTTCCTGTTTTTTGTTATATATAATCGAATTAATTTCCCCCCCCCCTCTTCTTGAAGCTATTAAATGCATCATTAGCATGCAACATATGTTACTCCATTTGTCAATTATCTTTCCTTTTGAATGAATTTTATCTTTTGTTAATAAGTTAAAAATGTATTCAAAGCTATCAAGAGAAGAGAATTTTATGCATAAAATATGTTTAAACAAAAAACAATACAACGGGAGTCTAATAAAAAGGAGACGATATTATATAAAGCTAATTTTATCATTTTTATTTCATTTATTATTTTGGATACATTTTTTTCCTATCAAGTTTAGTATTACTTCATACTATAATTCAAATAAAATTAAATATAATTTAGTTCAGATTTTATGCATGATTAGAAAATAGAATTAACTGCAGAAAATGAAATAAATTCATTGAAATAAAGTCATGCAATTTCGTGCATCACATAACAAACGCAGAAACACACGTCAACTACAATCAGTATACTGATTAGGAATGGATTCCAAAAGTAAATTAGTGCTCAATAATTGATAAGTACAGCATCAATATGAATTGATTTTATGTTATTCCGTGAATGTAATATATTTTAAAACACCTCGTTTCCAAGTCATAGAGTTTTCATGTTCGTGAAAACGAACTAATTATCCACCTAATCGTATAAATTAAAACAGATTCGAAACGTCGTAGCTGTTGTAAGATTGATTCGTTTATTCTTATTTTAGCGAAAACGCATACATGCACACACTCACATTCTCACTCGCACCTACGTATACCTACGTACCTACATATACATATATACACACACACACACACACACACACACACACACACACACACACACACACACACACATATTTATATTTATATATATATATATATATATATATATATATAATTAAATTCTTAAAATATTTAAAAAAATTTATTACATTTAGAGAAAAAAAAATTGTGGCAAAATAAAACTGACACCGCTGAAAGGCATATATATATTTTTTAATTTCGAAGTGGAGTAAAAAATAGTTTTTATGCAATAAAATGATTTGAAGCTGTTTGAAATAGTTTTTACGTTAAGGAAAAACACAAAATTATTCATAAAATTTTAATGAGATATCTCATTAAAATATATAAAAAGAATTTTTCTAGTATATTGCTACTATGTTAGAAGTAATTAGTGCCAAATTTAGTAGTTTTAGGTCTAATGTCTTGACCCTCATAGCATTTTAAAAGATTTTTTTTAATATCCGTCATCTTATAAAAAGCAATTTAGAGATAGAATACTACCATAATACACATTAACATGTTAAAACATTCTTCCTCGTTAAATGCTGATGGATAAGCTTTTCTCTTAAGGAAGCTGTTTTCTTGATTTCTTATAACGAAAACTCTATTTTCACGCCCGCAGCATTGAATTTTTCTTCACGGAAAAAAGAAAAAAACCTGCCGAACATTTAGCATAACCAGTTCATCCTTTCTTCGCAAATGAGGTTAAAATTGTCAAAGGTCAAAAGTTTTTCTGCCTCGCCTTCAAAGGCTGCTCTGTACCCTTTGATCTCTTTCTGCCATTTAACCTTCAAAAAAGAATTTCTGAAAAAAAATCCTCCTCCTCCTTTAAATAAAAGACGTTATGAGTTAACAAATTTTCATGAGATGAGGTCTTCATAAGACGTGCGAAATCATAGTTTTTATCACGTCGTGATAAATGAGAGTAGTAATTGATGAACTTACTACTGAATAAAATTTGAAAGAAAAAACATAATAATAAAACAGGGAGAAGTGAAAACTTTTAGCCGTGCCTAGAAGTCATATAGGCAGGTGCATACGTCTAATGCATTTAATAATAAAATGATTTATTAATGATTCCTGATTTGTCAAATTTAACGCTCGCTTAGCAATCTCTCTATCGATATCGGCATTTAGATTTCTATCGATTTATGTATCAGATGCGATAACAACCGAGTTTGCTTTGAACAAATCGTTGTATCACCGAATGCGCGTAATTATGATTCATAAAAAACATTTCATGATGCTAATGTCAACTGTGAAAAGATAAAGGTTTAGTAAAAATGATAAATATCTTCATCAATTTAATTATACTGTTTTTTATGTTTACAATATCCAATATAAAAATGATTATTAAATTAATTAAATATTACTCCACTATTCAATTTCACTTATTTCAAATTTATATTATCAAATTTATTATTATTTATGTTTTCTTTAAAACAATAAGTTTTATTTGTTGAGTTGTTATAAATGATAACAAACAAATCAATTAATTTAAAATAATAAATCAATGAATCCTTCTACAAAATTTAGCTGTTTAATCGAAAATAGAGCGAAATTTTATAAATCCCACACATTAATTCGTTATTTTGATTCTTAACAGAAAGGTAAACTCATGAAATGTGATCATTACTATTCTGATTATGATTTTAAAACTTTCAAAAAAATTCGGAAGATATTTTAAAAACTTATTTTTATAGAATTTTTTCTTGTAAAGAAATATAAACTTTACTATTTCTAAAACTTTAAAGCTTGGTTTTTTTAAAAAATCATCTGAACACATTATTTATCAGAAACGCAAGAGCGGATGTGCGCTTAAATTAAATGTAGCAGCATCAAGTTCAAACTTTTCCTTTAAATAAAATAAAAACAATTTACCGACAGTTCAAGGAAACAAATGATTATTTGATGCTAAAATCGTCGCTGATTTTTTTTTTCCAACCTTGATCATGGATGGAATATTCGTATTTTCACAACCTTGAATTGTATTCCTTCAAGGATTCAATATTTTTGAGTTAGCAGTCGACGACCTTCGCATTTCGTGGATTCAGAGCTTTCATATTTCCATCTCTCGAACATTTTTCATTTCTTACCTAAATCGATATCGATGATAAATTATTTTTAAAGGCAATTTTTAAAACAATTATTTAAATAGCTATACATAAAAATAGGAATCAATAAATCGCAAACAATTTAATCATACGATTATTAGCAAGGTAAAGTATATAGGCTGGCATATAATATGTAAATAATGATGAAAAAAAATCATTCAAAACACTCTACATAACAAATTATTGTATTTAGAAATCTTAAATTTAAAATGTAGTTATTTCTTGGTTCATTTGTTGTTTTCTGAGTAAGACTTTATTTAATATTTAATTAAACACTTTAAAATGTACAAAACATTGATGCCTTTTTTTTCCTTCTTTTTTTGCAATACCTTCGAGACGTATCGTTGCTCAAAAATAATTTTTAAACCACTTTAAGATTCATAAAATACATTTTTCATTAATATTTATTAAATTTCCTAATATTTTTCTCTAATTTGACTAGGCTTTTAGAAACATTTTTAATTATAAATTTAACAGTACAATGTTTGCTGTTGGATTTATACACATTGGAATAATGCTAAACACGAATTAAAAGTGATGTCTAGTTAAACATGAATTTTTAAAATAATCATTAAGTTTCATGACAAAAATAAACGATGTCTTTTATGATTTGAACTTGTGATCTGTCCCCCCCCTCTCTTCCCATGAAATATTTTTTTACCCTCACACATAAAGAAAAAGAAATCGATCATTATTAATTTATGTTAATAATTTTATAGATTAATTCCTAAACAGTATCACGATATTTACAAGTATTTTTTTCACAAAGAAGCAATTAGAGATATAACATTAAATCGTCATTCATTACTTTGTATTCATGCTATCATCCTTTCATTGTTTTTTAGATATCAATCACTGTAAATATTATTTCATCTGTTTAGAATATATAAAATTAAAATTTGAATTAATTGCCATTATTACTATCAGTAACTTCAAACGCATTGCAATCCGTTTTTTTGAAGTTGATATCATTAACCTTCAAGTTTCTTTTATTTAGAGGTAGAAAATTCCTGAAGAAGCAGTCAATCGATAAAGAGTTAAAATCAATTAATCCGTTGCAAACAATTAAGTTACATGCAGTAAAACATTAAGTTATATGGCTACGATTCTAGGTTATAAAAAAAATTTCCCCGTGTTTGAAGCTCTATTATAAGCTTAAAGTTAATTAGTTATGGAATGCATGAATTTGTTTATATTATAAAATTAGTTTAGTAATGACAATAACATGATTGTATACATAGTAATTCTAATTATCTATATACACATTTCGCTTCAGGCATCCTTTGCAAATGTCGCTGCTGTTAATAATTTAATAATTAATTTAATATGCAGTTATGTATCTAACGAGCAGTGCATAGAATTACATACTTTTTCATAATCAAATATATAATTCATTGAAATACAAAATTTGAACTAGATTGTATTTAAATACAAATTATTTGAAATACAAATTTGGATGCGTTTATTATCTCAATTGTCCGTTAAGTTCTATGTGAATTGAAATAAAAAAAATATTTAATAATAAATAAATACAAATGTTTCAAATTTGTTGTGTCATCTAATTAAGAGGTTTAATAAATTCTCAGGTTAGAAGTTTAATGATTTTGTTAACTCTGATAAAATCTCCATTTAAACTACTGAAAAATAAAGGAACATTATTCAGGCGTTCGACCTTAAAGTGCACTAGCTGCGTTTGTGCCCGTCCTTAACTTAAGATTAACTGCCGCGAAGGTCTACTGCCATGGCTCTCTCAAACTAAATCGGCGACTTGGCCTAGAAACAGTAGGAGAGTCGATACTCTTCCTATTAATTGAGTTATTAACTGTAATTATTTAAAAACGTTGCAAAGAGATGATAAATGATCTTCTAGAAAATGCCCTGATAAAATAAATATATGAACTACAATATCATAATCATTTTGATTCTTTTCAAGGCGTCATTTGCTTAATTCATTGATTAACTCTATTTTTCCTGATTAATGAATCCAGAAATCTGTCAAGTTCTACTGGAGCTCTGTAGATAAATAAATCTTCATTTCTGATTGATAGCTTGCAAATTATTTAAAAACGTCGCAAAGAGATGATAAATAAACTTTTAGAAAAGGCCCTGATAAAATAAATATGTCAACTACAATATCATAATCATTTTGATTCTTTTCAAGGTGCCATTTGCTTAATTCATTGATTAACTCTACTTTTCCTGATTAATGACTCCAGAAATCAGTCAAGTTCTACTGGAGCTCTGTAGATAAATAAATCTTCATCTCTGATTGATAGCTTGCAAAGCGGGGATCCTTTTCACACCTTCCAGCTGGCTTCTAAAAGCGTCCAAAACCATTTCGATTTTCAGCAGGGTACTGACTTAATGCACGGAAGCCGTAGGAGCTTAAATGAATGATAAATTCGAGCACATCCACCTTTCTGTTTGCGAGGAATAACAGAGTGTTAGCTAAATGGCGCACGAACAGAAAACACAAAAATAGAAATGTTCCTGCCGTCACCCACCCTGTTGCCGATTTGAGCGTCAGTAAAGCCACTTTTTTGATCAAATCATCGAGCTACTTTGGATCTTCTCCAGCCAATGAGAGTGCCTTATCAACTTGATGATGCGAGCCTCTTGAGAAGAGCTTTAGAACCCGCAGACGCAACTGCTTTCTTCTTTTCTCCTGAACTTCTAACACCCCCCTCTCTATTTCCCCCACTCTCTTTGCATAGACCTCACTCAACTCAAACCCACTTTACATAGACCTTACTCGGCAATCAGAAAAAAAGAAAAGAAAAAGTAAGATAAAAAAAAGTGTATATTGCAATCTAAAGTACTTCGTCTCCTACTCAACTTAATTGCTGTTAAATTTGACTCAAAGTAGCAAAAGACCCGCATGTTTGCAAATTGAGATATAAATTCATCGAATTAATGTAGTCTGGAAGATATTTCATTATTCATACTTTAAACATTGATTTCTCTGTGAATTAAATATTTGATTTCTGTAGTAGAAAGATTTTAATTAAATGTTTTGAATTAAACAAATATATTTTTATTAAATACCAGTTTCATTAAAGGCTAGTTTTCTGATGTATATTTCATACTAGAAACTACAGCCGTATGAGAAATCGAAATTTAATATATGATAAATTTATTTGCATTACATTAAAATTAATTGAATCGGTTACGGATTCTTGAAAAGATTATCTTTTTATTGTCATAAGCCAAACATTTTAGAAGACAAATTTAATAATGTATTTAAATTTTTGAAGAAAAGTAAGAAATTTTTTTAAAAAAAATCAGAATTTGTTTCTTATATAGCAGGAAATTTTAATTAAATTCTATAAATTTCACAGAATTGTCCTTTTTTTGATTAGATATGAATTTATGGTTAATTGATATATTATTATAAAGTTAAAGAATACAGAATAATCTTTTTTAATTGATCCTCGTAACTTCAAGATAATTTAACAAAATTCTTTCTATAAATCTATTTACAACCATTTACACCTTTGTTTAGAAATCTTCAAGCTGAACTTAATAGTTGCTAAATTAATTGAAATTTGCAACTTAATGGATTTAAGTAAAATCACATTTTAATTTGCTATGTTGGTCATACACTGTAGTATACAAGATAATTCGATCATCATTAATTATTAAGTAAGGCAACTTTCCGATTTCGAATAGGAGATTTACAAAGTTTGATCTTCCTTCAAAGTTTTGGATCAAGTTAATAGTCTTCATCATCATCATTATTTGCATTCAATGTAAGGCTCTTAACAGATGGGCAAAATTTCATTTAGCATTCAGCATACAAATCATAAAAGTTTAAATAAATCTTTTAAGATATTTTTTAAATTTAAATTTTATTTTTTAGTATGATCCTTCTTTTTTGATTCAACTTTCGAATTTCAAATTTATTTTATTAATTCCCTATAAAAATGTAAACTAAAAACGCATTATTTTTCACAATTCTAAAATTAACTTTATTTTCAACAGTCTTTACTACTACGAACACAATACAAGTTTTGTATATATTTATTTATATTCAGTACAGTTTTTATGGTGAATTTGAAAATGTACCATGATTTGTTACTTATCTGATGGGCGTTTTTGGATTCAATTCAAAGGAATTAACTCTAAAACAATGTTTTGAACGATAGGATAAGTTTGAAAACTGAATTGTGGTTAGAAAAATTGTAACTCTCAAGTATCATCATTTGCATCAAATCTGTGTTTCCATATAATAAATCATCTATATATTCTTTGAATGAATATAATCTAAAGCATCCACCTTTGATTATCGATAAGTTTGAATTATTGTATCCATCTATGATTATCTATAAATTTAACTTATTATATCCATTTATGATTATATATAACTTTGAATTAATATATCAATCTAAGACTATCTATAACTTTGAATTAATGTATCAATCTAAGACTATCTATAACTTTGAATTAATGTATCAATCTAAGACTATCTATAACTTTGAATTAATGTATCAATCTAAGACTATCTATAACTTTGAATTAATGTATCCATCTTATCAATATCAAACATCTATGACTTTTGAAATAAAGACAAAATAAAATTATTTACAAATGAGAATTTCTCGTTTATCTCGTTAAAAATTTATCCTTTATTAATATGCCCCTAAAAACTGATAAATTTCCTAAAATTGAAACTGAATTGTGATTAGAAGTATTATAAAAATAACTCTCAGATATCATCATTTGACCCAAACGATGAGGGCCGCGGTGGCCGGGTGGTAAGGTCCCGGCTTGTGAGCCTCAAGGTTTCATGTTCGAGACCCTATTTCACCGAAGAACCGTCGTGTAAGAGGGTCTGTTGCACGTTAAATCTGTCATGCCAAACGTACTCCCGCTGATGTGGTGTGACGTGGAGAGAGGAGGGGGTGCCATCTCAGGTGTCGTCTTCGTCATCTGACCACGGTTCAAAATTACGAGGTCCGTCTCAAAATAGTCCTAGTGTTGCTTTACTTCGGGACGTTAATATAACAAAACTAAACTTGACAAGATCTATGTCTTTTCAAATAATGAAGCATTTTGAAATATCCCTAGTATTAATGCATCCATTCAAACATATAAGATTTTTTTAAAGCAAGGTAACATCACATTATTCATGATTGCAAATTTTTTTTCATCTTCAGCAAATTTATAAGTAAATTTCATCAATAAATATCCGAAAATCCGATATATTCTCATAAAATGATTTATCAACTTTCGATTTGTCATTGTACATTGTCTACACATATTACACTAATTTAATATCAATATATTCTATTCTTATCTCCAGACGGAAATGGGAATGCTTGTTTCTGTTTACTTGATTCTTAAGATGCTAAATTAGCTTCAACATAAAAGTAACAAGCCGCAGAACTTTATTATCTGCAAAGGAGTCAATCTTAGATTTCAGATGTCCCGGATGTGGCCGTGACGTCATGCAATTTGATTTCCTAAAAAAAAAAAAAAATTATAATACCGAAAAAAACCTGATATCTGAAACGTTTTTCACTCATACTAGTCATAGAAGCGGCAAGATGAATAATGCATACCATTTACTTTCCCTCCCCACACGATTTCTGAATTTTTAAATTTTTCAAATGATATCAGATGTAATATAATATGGGGTGATTTACTATTCGGCAAAATCCTTAAATTTATTACTTCACAGCATATGAATATAACAAATATTCATAAGTTAATACTTGTAAAACATGCGAAGTAGAAGTGGTGTAATTCATTACTATTCAAGAGAAGGATGTTTTTCCATTACTCATTTTTAACCCTTATCACTCCAACCGACAGTAATGCTGGCAGACGCCGCTCGCAAATTCACTGAAGCATCATTTTCAAGGAGAGATAAGAAATGAAATAATAAAGAAAGAAAGAATAAGCGTTGTCAAACAACGTTAAAACAGACAAACTTTCATTGTCAGACAAAGAGTCAAAAACTTCCTCACATGATTTGGAATATAAATCTAACTTATTTCTGATAAAGTAAACAGATAATTTAAAATTTTAATTTTATGATAAATTAATAAAGCTGTTTATTACATTCCAAATAACAATCAAGAAAGTTATTTTCTTTTTCTTGAAGCTCATGATAAGACTGTTATGTAAAAAATAATTTACAGTAATGATTTTAATATTGATCTAAGAAAATAATGAAAGCTAATTTTATAATGACTTGATGAATAAATTTTTTTGGCTAAATTCAGAAAGCCAAATTACGAATTTCTTGGTTTTATTATAAGTAAAACCAAGAAAGTAAAAAAAAAAAAAAATGTATTAAAATCATTGATACACCTGACTTAAAAATAATTTTCTGTTAAATTTCCATTTAAGAAAAATCATTATGATTCCTTAACTTTCTGAGACTGATTTTTGATAATTTGACCATTTTCTTCAAGAATATTTTATTTTTATTCTTAATTATTAATTTTATTATCTTATTATATTAATTAGTTAATTAACTGTAGTTAGTAAGCTTTTAAGAAAATGTGTATTTAATAGAGGAATAAAATGTAATTTTGAAATGCTGTCAGAAATTAAAACGTTTTAGAGTAATAATGGCACAAAAAATGTTGTTATTATTATTATGATTATTATTTAAAATAATAGTAACAATAATAAAAATAATCTGCGTATTTCTCTGTATTTTATTTATTATTTATTTTTTCAAATTATAAATAACATTAGAGATTAATGAAATTAATTGCACTCATCTTGGACATTAAATCAACTTAATATACACTGATGTCTACAATTTTTTCTTTCTTTTTTGATTTGTTAATTCAGTATATTTCATTGCTATTATTTAAAAGAATTCTCCCCCCCCCTCAAAAAAAAGGAGTTGGAATTAATAGATTAATTTTCCTGATTAATTGGGACCAAGGTGCCTTTCGGAAAACTGAATAATTGATGAAGAACATATTTAGTTCTTTGTAAAAATAATGAAATTGGCTTTTAAAGCATTAATTTAATTACTTCAAAAGTATCGTTTTTTTATATTTTGTATGTTGAAATACTGTAATAAAACAGCACTATTGAAACATATACGTTAATTGTTTCGCTTTCTTTAGAATTTATTGTCCTCCTAAAGTGTTCCACATAGCTAGACTTGATGTCTGTTGATGGGGAAAATAATCGCATCTCACTCGCAGAATTCTTTAAATTTCATTGATACATACAAATATTATGTAAGAACTACAGACATTGATACAAACAAATATTATGTAAGAACTACAGACATTGATACATACAAATATTATGTAAGAACTACAGACATTGATACAAACAAATATTATGTAAGAACTACAGACATTGATACAAACAAATATTATGTAAGAACTACAGACATTGATACAAACAAATATTATGTAAGAACTACAGACAAGAAAAAATTATTATTCTCCGCTTTGCAATCTTATTTATTTGTTTAATTAAAAAAATATTGAATGAATTTTTTTTGTTATCTTATAATCTAAAATTCCCGAATATCAAAATTTAATAGACTGTTTATTTATTTATTATGTTTTATATATATTAAATGCCATCAAATCGTTTGCATCACAACATTTTTGATGCTATCCATTACAAAAATATTTCAATAACATATTTTGACGCACTCAAAAATCCTATTAATCAAGTTGATAGAAAATAATATTCAAAATTCTAGAATGAAAGAAAACGGCATTTCAAAGCTAGCGTTACTTATATTTCCATTAAGCTCAGCGTCAATTTGCATAAAAAGCTAATGAATCAAAAACAGTTGCATTACACCATATCAGTAGTTTATTTCTCTGTAGCTATGTATTAATATGTGCATTTGTGGGAATAGTGCAATATTATCTCTATATTTCATAAATATCAGTCAATATGTTGTTTTGTTGGGTGGGAGTGGGATTGACCAGCAGTGGAAGCAGATTCCAACTGTTAGTTGTTGCGCATTTTTTGACATTTAAAACTAATGAGAAAAACGAAAATAGACGCGTGTGCAGAGTGGATATTTGTTGAAAATATTTATTTATTAATTGAGGCATTCTAGCAGGGATATGTCTGAATGGAATTCAATAATGTTATGAAATTTTATTCTTTTGTTTTACTTTGAAAAGTTAAGATTAGATTGATAATTATTATTTTCTTATTGATATTGTATTTTTATAATTTTTCGTGCTGTTTTTGAGATATTATAAAAAATATAAACTTACAACAACGGGTTCGATTAAAGAAAAAAAATTCGGCATATTAAAATTTTTACATTCAGAAAAATGTAATGCAAATTTTTCATCCTTTGCTTACTAAGAACCACCTGCATAGTTTTTTAAAGGTAAAAAAAAAAGGATTTTAAAATTAAGTCATCAAAGGTATTTATTTAAAAACCGTAACTATATATATATTTTTTAAATTTTTTTTCCATGTTTAGCAAAAGGTTAAATACATTAAAAAAAAAAACGAAATTAACTTCTTATTTATTCTTAGACATGTTTTTCCTCACGCTTTCTGCGTCCAGTATTAAATTGGTTCGCATTAGCATTAAGCTAATTGCTAAAACAGTGCCAATAGTAAAAATACCAATATTAAATTATTCTTTTGTGCTTAAAAATTTTCGTGTACGGAGTCATAGTAACTTTTAAACTTCTGAAGTGAATTTCAAGTAAAAATTTCGTCCCAACTTTGAGAAGCGGCTTGTGTAGAGCTGGTTAAGAATAACACGTGACTCACGGTCGATTGTTATTCTTTTTTCGTAAATTAGCATCCCTTCTTCAAGAATTTCTGTTGACATAAGAATCGGTGGATATACAGAAATTGTTTTTCTAATGAAAATCCGAGATTCTCCTCGAAAAAAAAAAAAGGTTCAATATACAGAATTGATGGCATTTAAGTTCTGCCTTTCAAACAAATTAATTTTGCTTTATCATTTATTGATAAAAATTCCTTCTGTTGAATTGGCAGTTAGATGACGGGAAAAATCAAAAAAGTTACTGTTAATTTTTAATCCTTAAAATAATTTATATATTACATAATTATCAATTATTCAATATTTACAGATTTTAATTTCCTTCGCCTTTTTGATAAATAACATTAAAATTTCAAGATTAAAAGCTATAGTCTTTAATAGCTCCAGAAATGCAAAAATGCAATATTGAGTAAGTAATATTTTGGAAAATAATCATCATGATATTTTGATAAGTCATTCACAATGACTATATTTAAATTTCGATCTAAAAGGAATAATTTGACTATAAATCGATAGAAAAACCTTGCTAAGATCTTTTACTAGATGCAAGGGATCTGTGAACCCGAAAATGCACAGATTTCGAAGAAATTCTAATGATTTGGATGGCTGGTTTGCATGATCTGTTATTATCGAAACATCAACCTACTTATTTCCCTTTCTCACCACAGCAAATTAGCAGTCTTGCACTCTTTCCTGCACAAATTCACAGTGTGTACTGTTAATGAATGCACACTTCTCACGTCAGAATTCTGATGATTTACTTTGAAGATCTGCCAAAATTCACACTCCAGCTTTACGTATCATTTAGCACTGATTCATTTCATTGATTCACCTTCGAAAAGTTCAGATGATTCGTTTTTTTCCTTCTTCTTTTGGGATAGCCTTGAGCAGACGTTTTATTGGAGATTATATTCTGATGCTGATGAGAATCTTCACACCGAGATTCATTTTCAGCGGCCGCTCATGTGTGTCTTCCACTGAAGAGAGGAAATTCGCTGAAAAAAAGAGTCCAACCCCTTCATCCTTGATGGTTTACTGAAGTCCACCCCTTCTTTCCTTTTCTTGTGCAATCATTTTACCATCATTTTTGTTGACAAAAAATATTCTCACGGATTCAAACATCATTGTGACTTGATCGAAATATATAAGCTTGTAAAATATATAAGCGAAATATATAATCTTGTAAAATATATATCTTCTTGATTCATATATAAGCATTTTTAGTTAATCTGATTTTCTTGTTTTTTCGTTGTTACTTAATTGAATTTACATAATCAGATGGAATTGAGAATTGTATTAATACTGAAGAGGACATTCGATAGAAAAAAAGAGCCCAATACCTTCATCCTTGATGATTGACTGAAGTTCATACCCTCTTTCCTTTCCTTGTGCAATCATTTTAACATCATTTATTTTGACAAAAAATGTTCTCACGGATTCAAACATCATTGTGACTTGATCGAAACTGTCCTCTTGATTCATATCTAAACTTTTTCAGTTAATCTGATTTTCTTTCTTTCTTTATTTTTTTTTCGTTACTTAATTGAATTTACATACCTTAATCAGATGGAAATGAGAATAGAATTAATACTTAGAGAGCAAATTCGATGGGGGAAAAAAAAAGAGTCCAACTCTTTCATTCTTGAGGTTAATAAAGTTCATCTCCATTTTTCTTTTTTACAGCAATTATTTTAAAATTATTTCATACTGATTGAGAAATTTGCTTGTGAATTCAAATATCATTGTAAATCTATTTGAAAGAGTCTCTTTTATTCATATATTTTAAATTAATTAATTAATTACTATATTCGATTGTCATTATTTAATTTAATTCACTTTTATTCATCATTAGGAATTTAGAAAAGTATTTAACAGTTTAATGAAAATGACCGCAAAGTTCGACATATTTTAGATGTTAATAATGAAAACTTTATACATTTTCGATAAAAATTCTCAATAATTCGTAACATGATTCTAAGAAACATTACATAGTTAATGATTATTCACGAATCTGGTGGATAATAACTCCAATATATTTAATGGACTGAAAAGTAATTCAACTACTTTAACCAAAGTTTTCACAGATATATAACCTTCAGATAAGGATATAAATATATTGGAACAAGGAATAAAGTAAGTAAATGAAAAGTAATTCGTGTAGGATAAAAATATTTAAATATTTTCGTTGATTTGACATTTTAACATAAGTATAGAACGGATTTGTAAAAATATTCTTGTGAATTTAATTAAAGATTCTTGCTTTTTATTTTTAAAATAAAATCGACTATAACTTACAAACGTGAATTTAATTCCTTTTTCAATTTTAATTCAAATTAGCAATGTTAAACAATAAATTCTTATTTAATTTTATATAATTAGCAACATTATTTTTCAGTTATGTAAAAGAATTATTATTTTAAAAAATAATTTTCTGTATCAATTAAAGAATATTTTTAATCTAAAAACTTGAAATTTATCTAGCAATTATGCTTAAGCCTAAATTCTTGAAATATTTTTAAATCCATAAAATTAATACTTGTCTACAAAAATAAGAAATAAAAGTCAGAACAAATTGCAATTAATACAATAATTCTATTTTAATAATATTTTTTTTTGAAAAATAAATAATAATTTTTGATCTGTTTAAAATTTGAAACATCATTTAGTAATTTATCTTAAGCTTGAACTCATGATTTGTTTAAATCCATAAAACTGACGCATTTAAATAAAAGGAAAAGCAAATTAATCATAATATAATAATTGTTTTAATACCAACTTCATCATAATACATATAAATAGATTTTCATTCACATATAACCAGTTTCAGAGTATCATTTTCAGTTCAGTCTTTAAAAATGGCATTAAACAATAATTGGCGAAGGATTCCCTTAAGTAATTTATTGTAGTACCCTTACATCCATCATTTATTAGCATGACGAAGGACGTCTCATCACATTTCTCAAAAGCTAATACCGATCGCTCTCTCGAAGAGAAAGGCTCCGCCCTAACTGAAATCCGATTTTAGGCGCAAGTTTATCAGAGAGTATCGCCAATTTTCCTTTAAGAGGGAATAATTCTGATTACTCTAACATCACAAAATCGATGATAACGAATCGTTGAAAATTCCCGTTACGGCGACAATTAGCATTTTTAACCGAGTAATTAAGAATATTCCATTGACTGTAATAAACGTATCATTACTACCAGCATTATTCCTTTAAAAACAATTAGCAGGGCTTTCTTGTAACTCTGGTAAAACGAAACTTTTCGATCGAACATCCCGGTAAAAGCAGCGACCCGACTAAGCGATCAATTCACTTCTCTTCCCTCCCCGGCACTTTTACATTCATTTGTTTGTTTACGTTCGACTCTTACTCGCACTCGAACGAGAAAAAGAGGGAAATTCCAAGAACAAAGGTAGCGCACAAGAGAGAACTATTCAATGGCTTTTCTAAAAGGAAGAGCTACTCCTTTTCAAAATATTCCGCTCGCATTTAGATTTTTACGACACATATCGACGCGAGAGGGCGCGATACAACGAAAGAATGTTTCCAAGGGTGTAGGAAAAGGGGATGGTGGGAGCTATTCGAGGAATTATTAATTTCGGCGTGAACAAAATAAAGGACCCTACGCTCACGACAGGCCAAAATGACACTATTCGAAATCAGAACGCCTCGCAAGCGGTGAAAGTGAGACCATAATTTGATATAATCGTCTGTAACGTGGCTTCACTTCACTTCAGCGACAGGAAAACAAGGACAGGGATGTTCTGGGGGTGGGTGGACAGGAATGTATCTTTTTCGCGTGCTATCTGCTACTTGGGTAACGCGATAATGGCTCGCGCTACAAAAGCTTTTTTCTATCTTTTCCTATTCCATAAAACGGCATTCCCTCATTTATCAAGAATTTTTTTGTGCGCAATCTATGCATGGGAAGGATTTTTTTATTGCTTTTTTTTTCTCTCGTTCTATTTTTTTCCCGCTTTCTCCTCCGTGGTAGAAACAAAACCCTGCTCCCGATTTTTTTTTTTTTTTATTCGCTGCACAATCCCAGGAGTATTGAGGAATGATTTTCTTTTGTATCGCGATGATAATTAAAAGTCATTTATCATAAAGGGTTTTGCTTGGTTTTGGCTTCCGGCAGTTCCGTTTCGGCGACGAAAATTTTCGTATGATTCTAAAAACGAATGACTGGAATCATCATCGTTTTGCCATTCATCACTTTATAGAATATATATATATATATAAATTTATTTGATAAAGAGCCGATTCTTTTACATAGAATGCTTACAGGATGCCATTGATCTTCTTTCAAAAGATATGGATTGATTATGTAAAAATGGGATAATTTATTAGTGAAATATATATGCATAACAAAAGAAAGTTGAAGCTTTATTTTTCATGAGTTTGAACAATTTTTAAATTTTATTTAATAAATATAAATTTTGTAATAAAATCTCCTCTCCCCCAGAAGTTAGTTATTTTCAATATTATCCTGTAAGTTTATAATAAATATTTGGCTTGGTCAAAAGTTATAAAATCCTGCCTTATGCGTCTAAATAGTTTTAGCATTTAAATAATTTAAAAGTTATTAATCAATCCTCATATAATATAAAAAAAAACCTATGAATATACTTCCAGCCAAATAATAGAAACTTTGAATTATTTTTTTGTGAAGTGGGAAATAACTATGCATATAAAAATTAATATACTCACATAACATAAAAGAAATTCGTTGAATAAATTTTCGCATTACTCATAAGGAAAAATAAAATTTTCCATCAGCAGTTTATCACTAGTTTATTACCAATTTTGATGAACTTGAAATATTTTTAAATACAAAGAAATTTCTACAATAAAAAAAACCGTTTCCTTTAACAGATAATTTAGTTCTTGTGGCGAATTGAATTGAGTGAGAATAGAACCTGGGACCTTGTGATTCACAGCCCAGTAACATGACCACAATACAAAAGCAATTGCCCGTGTTTCGCAGCTGTTAACTGGCTTATAAGTTCTTCACCACACTCTCAACTGAACATAGAAAAATAAATATAGAATATCCTTCTTTCTCATCATTTTTTTATTTCTTTTTAAATTTGTAAGAAGAGCAACAGTTTGATCTAAAAATGATGCTTAAAATTAGTATTTCAATATTTTAACACTGAAATAGATCATGAATATGAAGGATAAGAGTTAAATGAAATAATTGAATTTCAATTTAAAAATTCTTAATTTTTAAAATGTAAATGTATTTCTAATAACCTTTTAATAAACTCTTTTTAAATCTATTTGTTAGATCAAAACTATAGAATCGAAAGATTATAAGAGCAATTTTATCAATTTTAACTTTGTTTCTATTAAATTAGAGTCGGATGTTACTGGATTTTAAGTAATATTTTTTTTTAATATTCTTTAAAACAAAACAAAAAATAATTATTGTTCAAATATCAGAATTGAAAAAAAAAAAAAATAGAAATGAGGAGTGAAATTAAAAATTTAAGTACCGTCATAGAAAAG
The DNA here is from genome assembly GCF_947563725.1 of Argiope bruennichi. Classification (NCBI taxonomy): domain Eukaryota; kingdom Metazoa; phylum Arthropoda; class Arachnida; order Araneae; family Araneidae; genus Argiope; species Argiope bruennichi. The sequence goes on from NC_079158.1 coordinate 101,930,080, forward strand.
TCTAAATCCACACTTATTTATGTAATATTTAGTAAAGTATATAATTGATTTCTCGTTATTTTTTATAAAGATGCACATATATTTATAATTTTATTTCAAAATTTACTATATAATTAAATAGTTACGCAAAAATTTTTTTTAGAGAAGGATAATTAATACATACTTTTTATGCATATTATTCTTTTTATGTGTAAGTAGGCTTATTTTTTAAACGTGAAAGAAATACAAGCTATAAAAATTAATTATGGAGATGCTGTAATTATTTATAAATATTGTTCAAAATTATAAAATTATTATGTAAATTATCATCACATTATTTAGAACGCTTAGTCTAATAAATGCAATATACAAATCAATAAAAATTTAAGATATGCATCTAATTAGATGTTCTTTGCTTCTATAAAAATTAATTAACAATTTCTAATTCTTAAAATATTTGCTTAATAAAGTATAATTTATTTGGTATGGTAGATGACTTAGTTAAATCTTCCCAAAACCACAACCCAAAGTAAAAATTAAATAAATATCTGCGTAACAATTATTGTTCTAGAAGAAGTTATAGCTCTTAATTCGAAGCAATATTACATTGCTCAAAATAATAACAAATCATTTAAAGTCATTGAACCATGATCGGCTGTATTTATTACTTATTAAAATATGCATCGCAAATTAAGACTATGTTTTTCATGTCTTTAAGGTGGTAATTATACATAAAAAAGCCCCAGGCTTTTGTCATTAATATTCTTTAAGAATGCCAAAATTTCAAATTAGAATAATTCTATTTGCATAGAAATAAAAACAAATTTGTGTTTGTATTTAAAAATATAAATATTCTGAATAAGTAGATACTTTTTTTTTATTATTGCGTTGCCATTTTATAAACAAGTTTTTCCTCGTGGAATTTTACATTTGATAAGCCAATCAAATGAAAGCAAATTGCAACCCATAGCTAGCAGTAATATCCAACTAATAACCGATTAAAAGTCTGTGACATAAGCAGCGAATAAGCTCAACCTTGTTAATTGTCCAAAACTATTTACTGAAAGATCCTCACCCATCGAACCGCACTCTTACATTTACTCGAATCATAAGAAGCAGCCGTTCAGATCGAAGTGCTATGAATTACAAAATACTCTCCCGTAGGGTGAATCAAAATATAAACGGTAAAAAAAAACAAAAACAAAAAACGGTCTTAGCGAGTGTTTTTGACAGTCGGGGATCACCAATTTTTTTCTTTTTCTCAGAGCTAGAACGCAGAAGATAAATCTGTGAGTTCGAATCCAGGCAGCTCGTGGTTAATTAAGCGTTCCTGGGAGCTTCATCGCATGTGAGTACAATTACCTTCCCACCTAACAAATAACGCGAGCCAAATTTCTGCCTTATCAACATCGAGGGCTATTTATAATAACGGCCCCAGGGTAGCAGGGAAGAAAAAGGTTTGACGCGCCAGCTGAATTTTTATTTCTATCGAAAGCTCGATCTTGAATCACGTGATGCGTAAATCCTCACTTATTTTTGATTCTTACTTATTAATCGGACTAACTGAAGGGTACAATAGGAGAAAAGCTATTGATGATATAAAGCTATTTACGCATTGTTTTATTTTGTCTGTCTGAGATAAGAGTATACCTATATGATCATCCTGTCAATGCATTGGAATTATTTGATAGTAGACTGGATAGTAGATAGGAATTATTTGATAGTAGGCTATTAATTAATTAATTGATTTTGATATCCCTAATTTTATTCATAAACTAATCTATTTAGTGCTTTTAGGTAGTGAATCCCCCCCCCCGCTTAAACAATTACTGATATAGGAAAAAATTCTTTTTAATGAACAAGACAAAGTTCGCAAGTTTGTGATTATTCCAATGTAACTTTAAAATTGCTTTTTTGCTTTATGTGATTAATAATCTTTTATAGATTTCGACCATTCTGAAAAACTAGAATCTTATTTTAAGAAAAATAGGTATATAAATTAATGCATGATATTAATTTTTATTCAAGGTTAAATGTCGATGAAAATGATAATAAAGAACACGGTGATAATGTCCCATATGTTATGAACAAAGGTGAAATTCTCTATTCATATTTTGCAAACTCATTCATAGAGACGATTTTCAAAGTAATAATAGATTTTGTATCCCAATCATTAAAATTTTATTAGATAATGACAAAATTGATTAATTTAACAATTATTAATAATATAACTACTAAAATTTTCCTAGCTATTAATTGTATTTGCTATATTATTAATATATTAGATAGAGTTATAGATATGTCTGTTTAATGAAATGACATAAAAGGAGTCTCATTTATAAAATATATTTATCTATTAACTTATAATATTAAATGTTTAATAACTACTAGTAGTAATTCTAATGCATTAGCTCTGATATTTATTACCTATTAAAATTTTGTTTCCTTGACGTTCGTAATTTTGAAATTTGATTTTTGTAGTAAAAAATATAATGAGCATTTTAAAATCGTTTCTTGGGAGAATTTTAAAATTCTGACATGATATTCATCTATTTTAATTTTAATTTAAAGATTTTTATATATCGCTTTAGAAATTCGCATTTTTAAATGCCACCTACATTTTAAAAACGACTGAATTACTAGCTTATATTATATTTTATGTGACATTATTATTTATATATCTTAATAAGAAAATGTTATATCAAAAATTATAGGAATTCACAGATTTTTTTCCATTTAGAATCTAAAAATCTGAATATCGTTTGTAGAGAAAATTAGTTTCTAATTGAATGATTAAAATATAAATGACAACATGAAAATAAAGCTGAGAAATAAGATAAATGGTATGTTATATTTACCTTCAATAACATAAAAAAAACTATATTTGAATTTAAAAAATTTTTCAAATAGAAAATTTTTTAATTAGTGCATCATTATTTTAAATTATTTTAAAATATGCAGTTTATATTAACTAAAATTCTGAACGTGTAAGGTGAAATTGGCTTAATTTACGTTAAACTTAGAATTTATTTTTTCTTTTTACTTATTTTTTTGCCTTGTTTATAAGCATGACTGCTATTTAAACTATCTTGCAACTTCTAGGACACGTGAAATGTTTTTTCAGTATGCGAGCCGTGTTCAGTTATTTAAAATAATTACTTTAATTATATGTTTACACTCTTCTATAGACGGCAGGAACTGGTATTTACTGATCATAGATTGTATAGTGTTGGGAGGTTGTTGTTTTGATTTCATGATCTAGCGAACATTTTGTATGCGAATTTTGTTTATAATAATGTTTGCGTAACCTTCATGGATGAAAATTTATGGAAATAATTCTGTACATAAATCATTTGGACTGATTAAAAATAAATTATACCATATAAATCTATTGATTTTTGTGCATCTTTTTTTATATAATACTCTTTCACTCTGATACCAATTCAAAACCAACGAAATTAAATCTTAATGATTATTTGCTAAAAAAAAAAAAAGCGAAATTACTCAGATTGACTTTTTAGCTCATTTTTTTTATATAATAGCAAGAAAAAACTTTTTAAAAATGATTAAAAAGTATTTAAAAATTTGTTAGTATTTTATGTTACCTCCTTCGAATTCTTTCTTAAATATAATTAGAATGGGTTGGATTCAGCTAATAATCCTTCTTTAATGTTATAGCAGAAAACTTTGTTTTATTTCAAAAATACTCTTTATTTAATATAATCTATGAGTTTAACTTATTGAATGGCAGCATGTATTTGGATATTATTTTTTTTTTTTTGAAGAATGCAATATAATCAGCATTTCTTCAATTTTATTATGATAATGTATAGTTGGGCATACCATCTTTAAATTGCATGATGGCACATACATAGTGAAAAAAAAAAAAAGCGGTCAAAACACTTCAGAGGGACTTCCAGACCCAACAGTTTTCTTGGAAGTAGAACTACCAAATTTAGTACGCAGATTGTGATTTAAGAAAAGGATTTTCAAAATTTTGAATTAAAATTATTAATCAAAATTTTAATGTTTTTTTCCGCAATAACTATCGAATAATTATGTCATATTTTTATATCTAAAATTCAATGATATTAAATTAATCTCCATGCAATTTTTATTTCTAATTATAAGTAATTTTTAAAAATATTTTTGAGTAAATTTTGCTAGAATATCTTTCATTGCTTTTATTACTTGATTGAATTTTGAATTTCAACGATATTAAACGCATTTTTATGTGAACATTATCGTTGCTAGGCAACTAAGAGCAAATTTTAAAGATAGAACTAGATGAATTAAATTTAGTCATTTTGCATATTTCGATTTCGGATTAGAAAAAAAATCGATTTTTTTTAAAAATAAAGCAACAAACAGCATAAATGAATTTTTTTTAATAAATATATTAATGTTTTACAGTTCAAGTATGAATTAAATTTTTAAAAATATTTCTTGAATATCATTTCTTGGAAAAGTTTTACTAACACTAACTTATTTGTGCAAAGTTGGTTTAGACCATTCAATATGTGTAGATAATTCATAATACTAAATTATAGGATGGAAATAATTAATTATCTTTAAGTTTTTGTAATAATACTTTTTAATGCAAATGCAAGAAAATTACAGGGCAAGAATCGAAGTAAGATAAATTGCTTTTAAATTTAAAATTAAATGTAATGGTTCATACGTGAGTTAGAAAAAGATATGAGAATCATTTGAATTTTATTTAATGGATATTCGTGCTGTTCAAGTTATTTATTGAAAACAGATTACTAGTCAGTAAAAAATTAAAAAAAAATCACCATACTCAATTTGTAAAGTTATATTGCAGTGCTTGCAAAATGCTTTATCTAGCACTGTAAGAAATTTTGTAGTTGTTTCTAAAAGCTCTATAAAATATATACAAAAATATTCCCTGTCTTTCCATTTATTTTAGTTCTGTAGCTTTTTATATTATGTTTTTAAAACCAAGATATCAATAAGACCGCACGAATCAAGGTTTATTATCTAATTAACAATTCAATGAAAGCAAACAAACAATATAATAAATGTCTCATATTTTTTATAACATACATATGCAATGAAATTAATATATGAGTGCAGTAAAATTATAGTGATTGTATGAATACAGAGTTGAAAAATTGAAAACAACATAAATTGTTTTCTCATTACATCACAAAGAAAAATAAAAAGTTTCATCAAAATTCATGTATTTTAAGTAATAATATCCCTCAAGCAATTTAGAACTACAAGCATGTAATTTAGAATCTAAAATATTCCACTTATTATTTTATTTCTGTCAAATTAACTGCACCCTTGATGATTTTAATCTTTCAAACCACCTTTGGAATGATTTTAAGGGGTAGAGTAGATTGCCTGTCTGCATGGGCGTCTGCTTTGTGTCTGACTTGGAAACCGGCAACAAGGTTGTAATGGATGGCTTGCGAAATTTCAAACACCGAATCCAATGGATTCTGCGTTGTACAACTTATTTTGCAATTGTTACTCGCGACATCGCTGCTTTACTCGTAATGTCAAAACGGATGCCAAAATACATATATCTCTTTATTTTTAGGGATTCATCTTCATTTAAATAGGTTTAAAAAGTTGTCAAGGTAGACAGCGTCGTGAAATGGAAGTAAATAACGGGTTAAAAAATGTATCAGGTTAAAAGATCCTTTTGATTTAAAACCCGCTATTTTTTCTGCGGAGGTTTTCAATTTCTGCTGCGTTTTTAAAAAGTATTAAAAATGTGTGTGTTCTTTTCAACATATACACGTTAAAAATGGTGTGAAGGTCGGGTGCAAAACATAAACCTTAAAAAAAAGGAAGAAACGAACGTGTTCTACTTAAAATTTGTTAAAGATAAAAAGGTTTCCCAACTTTCTATTTTAAAAAAGTTTAAAAGATGACATTTTTTTGATGTACGAGTTAATTATATAATATTTATTTAATGATCCAAATAATGATCTCAGTTCTCTAGAAAGTGTTCAAACGCAAATTTATGAAATGAAAGAAGTAAGAAGTAGTCTTTTAAACTTGCTATTACTTATGTAATAGATGCATTCCACTTCAAATAATTTATAAAAGTTTTCAGAAAAATAAACTTTACAAATATTTGTATTCAACTTCATAAGTAAACTATGAAACTTAAATTTAATTACAAGTGTTATTTTAGAAAAAAAAAAGCACTGAAATATTTTTATATGTATTTTATTTGAAATTTATTATAAAAATTTTTAGTACAATTTTTTTTATAAATATATATACATATAAGAAAGAGACATTTTTATAAAAGCATTTAAAGTTTCTTAATATTTTCAATAAATGTATTAACCGAAATTTGGATGAAAAAGCATTTATTTAAATCCACCATTATCATATTAAGTTACAACTTCACTTTGGATATTAAAAGTTACAAAAATTAAATCCTGAGAAATTTCGAATAATCTAGAAGTTAACTTGAAGTTTAAATTCAAGAGACGAGAAAATGATTAATTTTAAAAACCTGGATAAATTCAATAAATTGCATATATGTAAAAAGAACACTGTTTTTTATATTTAAAAAGTGTACACATTTTAATTAATTTTTTTAAAATTATTTTATATTTTAAGTTTGAGCAAGTGAAAGTACAATGAATTTCAGATCTTTTCCAAGAAAAACACGGATAGAATTTGAAAGTAGGGGAAAACATATTGCTAATTTTTTAACTTTAAATACTTTCTTTCACCATAAGGGGGAAAATACTATTAATTTTATGCAAACTCATTTAATCATTTTTGTCACGGTGTCGCTATAAATCTCGTGCACAATAACAGAAAAAAAAAAACTCCTTAAAACTTTTATTTAGTAGCCATCGTATAGTGAATTTTTTGTACGCAAACTAATAAATATTTTAAATATAAAAAAATGCAATTTTTTTTTATTTCAGTATAAATTTTTCACAATAAATTTTTTTGTGTGTTTTCATTAATTCATTTGTTGTTTTAAGTTAAAACTGAAGGAATAGTTTCTTTTTTATGTAGCAACAAATATTAATAACTGATGAGAAATACTGATTATATTTGTTGCATTTTTCTTTTGGATGGTTACTTTGTCTCACATGTGCAGCATAATTCAGTCATCTACTCAATAGAAGTTGCCTGATTTTTGATTCTGACGGATGGGTTATTTGGCAGGGCCTCAGATTAAATTGAAACGCAAAAGCTCTGCCAGACTTACAAATTTCGACGCCAACAAAAAAAGGGTAAAAAAAAAAAAAAAAAAGAGTTAAATCGATTTTAGTGATTCCTCCTTCCCCGGTCCTCCCTTCTTTCTCCTTATTCTTCCAGCAATCCTTGCTTTTCGTTTTTCCATCCAACTTTCTTTGAGAATTTAATCTTGCACTTTCCAATACAGCGCCATCTGTTGAGAAAAATACAAACACGAACCATAAACGCGGGAAAAATAACACAGTCGATTTTTTTTATTCTTTTATTTCTGTCTTTCCGTTTTATGAAAACCGTATCGGAAAGAATTCATACTGGAAGAAAGATCGCGTTTTAAAGTTTTCGATTTTGGATGTTTTGACTTTTAGTTCTTCCAAAGAATTTTATTCTAAGATGACTTTTTTTCCCCTATGCACATAAATTTCTTACTCTTTTATTTATTTTCCCCTTGCTTTAGTTTCGATTTTTGCTGTACAAATTTTAACAACAGCCGGTTAGACCTTTTTTTTGCATAACTTAAATACATACAAACGTCACTTCATGGCTTTAAATATAAGGAAACTGTAAATCAGACTGTTTATGCTATTCTAAAAATAAATAACCCATTAAATTATCTAATGAAATTGAAAGCTAACAGTAAGCTAAACAGGGAAATCCCAGATACTATGATTGAAAAAGAAAATTAGTATTTGCATTTAGGCTAGTGCTATGTATTGAAAGAAAGTAGAATGTCATCTAAAATTTCCAACTAATTTATTCTGACAAAATGCACTAAATATTACATAATCTGATTTTAACATATTTGTATAGACGGCTTTATATCATTTCTAAGCGACTTTTAACGAAGGAAGAAAAATATTCTTAAACAGGATTTCTTTCACTGAGTTTCTTCTTAAAAAATAAAAGCTGGTATTTTTTGGACTGAGTTACCCCCACCAAACCTATGTATTCGGGTAATCTGAACGATTGTCGTCTGGCAACGAAAAGCGAAAAAAAAAAAAAAAAAAGGAAGTCCTAAGGAACACAATTAAAATTCAGTTGTATTCGCAATCATGGGTCGGAACCGACCATAGTAGATATGTTCCGTCAATAGAGTGGAGATGTCTCGACTCTACATAATTGGTATATCTAAAAAATGAGCGAAAGTCGTATTATTTATAGGGAAGGTTCACATTCTTGTATTCATTGTGCTCTTTGGTGAGATAGCCATTAATTTAAGTTGAGTGAAAAATTGAATTTTTTTAATAAATGAGTAAACAATTGTCCTTTACTTATGCGTCTCTCTTAAATGTTTTTCTTATCTTTCAGTCATAACTGCAACGTTTTAGATTGTATTCTGTGCCTTAAAATAGCAATCTTTATGTTGAATTTAACTTTTTAAAATTTATTTTTTGAGCACCTATCTTAAAGTTGCAAAAATAAGGATTTAAAAGAGGAAAAAAAAAAAAAAAAAAAAAACAGCCAGTGTATAGTTTTAGAATTTTTGTAAAGCAATAACAGTTTTTCAAAGTGCTGCTTGAAAAGTTTAAAAACAAAAGTTACAAAAGTTAGAGGCTTTGCCAAATTTTGGGCTCCTTAGTTTTTTGACAACATGCAGCAAAGATCTGTAAAGTAATGCTAAATCCAGATTTGTGAAAGCAAACTGAACTAATATTATTCCACAATTGATTCTTTATTGCATAAAAAAATTCCATTTTCTTTTTGTTATTTTGCTTGTTTCTTCACAGTGTCAAATTCATCTGAAGGATTGTAGCGTATTTTTTAGAATATTATTGTATCAGAACCAGTTATGAGTAAAATACAGTATTCTTTGTAAACAAATGTAAATAACTCTAATTATTATTTATTGTAAACAGAAAAATTATAAAGAGCCGAAAGAATGTCAGTTTTTAAAGCACAATTAATCGAATAATCTTCATTAACTGTTGTAAAAATTTCGAATATCAGAATTTTGATTATAAATGAGTAGGTGAAAGAAAGCATGATGGGCAATGATAATGCGATTAAATTAAAAGTTTATATCCATAGCATCAATCAGTCAAAGCATTTCCATACAACTTTTCAGCACATAATGCAAAAATGTTGGAAAAATGCAATTAATGGTCAGATAGCAGAAATTGAAATATTTTCTATGTCAGGTATCATTGTCTTACACTACTGACAAGTCAACTTTCTAACAACATTCTATTCTAAATATCTAGTTCCTATACAATGCGATACAAAAGAATACAGCAATTCTTCTACATTAGGATATTCTAATAATGAAGAGCAAAAAATAGCAATTATCGTAAAACGTGGAGCAAAAATAGATATCCATATAGAATGGATATACTATTTATGTACCATATTTTACGATAATTACTATTTTTTGCATTGTATTATTAGAATGCCCTTATACACGAATATTGGCGCAACTTTTAGTACAAAAATTGTAGCAAACCGCCTGTAATACGATATTCAGACATACCTTTTGAAATGCACTTTTAATAGTACGGAATCAATGATAAAATAAATTAACTATGCTATAAAAAATGTGAAAGTATTTTTTTCAGCGCTTCATTTGAATATTCAATTAGTGTAAACTATTTCTTCAAATTAGATTTTGTTTAAGTCACGATATGTAGCAAAAGAAAAGATCATTATTTAAAAACGATTGATTACAAAATGTATCAGTTCAACAAGAATAAAAATGTTGGTTTGATTTTTTTATATTGTTTTAAAAACTGATTTCATTAATTATCACTTTTAATTACTATTTTGGTATTTTTCATTACAAGATTTGCATTCTTTTAATAAAATACTAACTTTAAAAGAAAAGAAATACATTTTTTTTCCCCATCGACAAACAAATTGGGATGATTATTATGAAAAGGATAGATAAAAAAAATTACATTCGATAGGTATTTGCACGTGCCGTTTACGCTCGTGTTCATCACTCCTTTGAAAGCTGTCATATCAGGAGTTTTACCCATTTTGTAACAATCTGCTGTTTAGACAGTTGTAACACTTTTCAGCTGAGTTGCATTTGTATGTGTCCTGTTTGTATCACAGATGCATTAGTGCATGCAAAATTTATTCATATTATATGACTGGCATTTTATGCTTCAGATTGTTATCATCAGGTCCTAAGGACCTATCGATTATAATCGGTAGATTTACGGACCTAGTTCCTAATGCATTAGCAGATCGCTATATTTATTAAAATAAACGGAATCGTAATATATTAGCTGAAGTAAACATAGATGGAGTTCCTGAATCTAAATATTTTCACGAATACGCAGAAAATGCTCAATTTATTAGGCAAAAAAGTGTTCATAAAATCGGAAGTTTTTTTAAAGTTTTTAAGAAGTTTAAATTTTTTATTGTGTTATGAATGATATTTAAAATTTAATATCATGCTGAAAAATATGAATTTAAATTAGTTATTACGTACACTATATTAGTAGTATAAATAGAGTTATATATTTTTCCAAATATGTTTTGGAAGTGTGCAAAATTTGATTGAACTTTGTGCTTCAACAATTTTGTACTCCAACTATATTTTCAATATTAGTTAAATTCTGTTCATTAGGTTCGATATTATTTTATTAAAACTCATATGTAGGTAAAACATTTCAATGATATTATGGTTCAATTAGTCATTAAACATCTGTACATTAAATGATTTGTTAGCAAAAAGAATTGGTAACAGAAAAGTCAATTAAGCAATGCCTCATGGTTAAAATTAGGGATATGTTAGTAAAAACGGTACCTAGGGATATGTTAGAAAAAATGACATTTCTTGATTAATGAAAACAGATTATTCCGAATAAGAACGAATAAGGTCAGATATTATTTTATTAAAGCTCATATGTACGTAAAACATTTCAATGATATTATGGTTCAATTAGTCATCAAACATCTGTACATTAAATTATGATTTGTTAGCAAAAAGAATTGGTAACAGAAAAGTCAATTAAGCAATGCCTCATGGTTAAAATTAGGGATATGTTAGTAAAAACGGTACCTAGGGATATGTTAGAAAAAAAGATATTTCTTCATTAATGAAAACAGATTATTCCTAATAAGAAATGATGTAACTGGACCAGAAAAGATTAATTGGAAGGTTAGCAATGATGATACTAATAATTATAAAGTATTTTAAATATTCATCTTTTATTTTGTTACTCGCATAAGATGAAGGGAAGTAAAAATACCTAATTAAAAACTGCTAACATATAACCTACCTGTTACCTGTTAAATATGAAATTTCAGCTATTAAATTTTAGAATACATTGAACTGATTTAATATTTTATTGCTGATATGCTTTGAGTATTATTTAATGTTTTTATTTCGGAATTATGTTAAGTTGCTTACCATAACATAAGCATACACATAAGTTAAGCATTCAATAATTTTTCTATTTTAATTAGCATTAAAGCCCTATTGATAAAAAAGTAGAGCAGTTATAATTTCTTATCTTCATAAAAATTTCTTTGATTGGACTTAGCAATTTGGACACATTTATAATAATTACGATAATATTGGGCGCATTTATAATAAATTCGACTGAAAAAATTGGGACAATATTATATTAATATATTAATTATGATAATAATGAGATCGATACGTCATTATAAACCAACTGTGCACCGTAAAGTATAATTTTGTTTATGTTATTATATTTAGCAACCAATGCTTTATACTATATGTATCTGATCTAAATTACTAGTGCCAGCGTCACAGAATTTAAATAATTTATGTATTTAGAATGTGCGCGTATATTATGCATTTAGAGAATGCGTTTTTAGTATGAAACTCTCTGACCAAATTTTGCGACATAGGAGACTCAGGAAGAGAGAAGTAACTCAACTTATTAACATGTGCATGCATTAGCATTTTCTGCCTGGAGATACACTAAATTCTTATTTTTAAAAAGTTCCTCACGAAACAAAAAACAAATTGTATGTACAAACATGCAATTGAACTTAATTTCATTTTACTAGCATAATAATATAGTGATAATAATTATTTTCCCCACATTTGGTGAGACTTCTGGGCCAACCGTTGCTCTAAATGAAGGAGAGCGCACCAGCATGTTAATAAAGGGCGTTCCTTGAATAAGAATTCCATTCGGTCGCCTAAATAACACAGCGAGCGGTGTTATTGTGGATCCTCTTCTTCGCTTTCCTGTTTCTTAAAAATAGAGGACGGAAACCTCAGATTATACCATGTTTTCTTACATTTTGGGAAGTTAATTGGTGGGTGGAGAGAATGTCACTGTGGCAGGTGTTAGCTGCAAAAGGAATACTTAATATGCCAGAGTGTCTCAGGAAGTGTCAATGCTTATTATTGCTGGGTATGCCTTTTTCCATTAGTAAAAATATGAGGAAAAGAAAGAAGGAGGGTGAGGGGAATGTCATTTACATTTTTCACACAGAATCCTGTTTTCTTTATGAAATTGAAATGTATATTCATAAATGTAATCTCTTTTTTTTTCAGTAATTGCTTAAAATAGTAATTTATACATTTTTTATATCCTGAATACCAGCAAGTATAGAAGTAAAGAATAATAAAAATTATATATTAATTAATGACGAATTGAAAGTATATAGAAAACAGCCTCCAGAATTCAATGTAAACGAAAATAGAAGAAAAATCCGAAATCTGGAAGCTCCCGTTTTGCAATTCTAAAAATATGTTTTGTTTGCTTCAGATGTGATTAAGTACTAAACCATACAGATGCACAAACGTATGATTTTTAAGTTATTTTTTAGAATTAGATGAAGATGCCATATACACTATTAAATATCCTAAAATGGATAACACAATAAACTGAATAACATATTCAATATTAATTTTTTTGATATAAAAACTTTGACATTTCAAGGAGTACACAGTTCCCAAGTTGAGAACTGATACTGAGACTTTATGTTTTGACAAAGATAAATACTATTTTTATTCGTGCCTGGTGTCGAATACGTGTCTCAATTTTTCTTACTATTGAAACGTAGCATTTAACAATGATAATAATAAAAATAGCTCAAAAATAATCTAAAAATAATAATTTATTAGATTCTAAAAAGCTAAAAACGTTTCTTAGACAAACGTGAGGTCATTATTAGAAATAGTACAGAAACTTTTAAAGATATCTTTAATATATATTAGTGAGCATATCAGGACTTTCATTTTTTAATGGCATTATTCATTTATGGTTTAATTTCCTAAAGATATTGGTTTCAGTGCTTCAAGATTTCACAATTTTACTTTGATATATTATTTTTTTTCATTTTTCAGTACTTTAATGAAAGCGTTTAAAAAATATGTCTTTTAATTTTATTATTTCTATTCGTAAGTACATTTCATAATTAAAATTGCAAATATAATGGAATTATATTATGCAATTTTTTTCTCAAAACATCTAATGACATTTCTAATATGAAATAAAAACTGAAATGCTAATTGATAATAAAGTTCTGAAAATTTGGAAGAAATACACAATTGTATAAAATTGCAAGGCTCTAATGCACTAAGAAATGAGCAAAAAGTCGATTTAAAAACTCCATCTTTAAAAACACGAAAGACGTCAAATTAATTTAAAGCTCTAAAGTAACTATTGAAAATATCCTCCAGTTTCATACATCAGAAGGGAGAATAAAACATTCGACGTTGGGGTTAAAGACCGGATTAAAAAGATAATGAAGACAGCATTTAAAAGAATGCAATTTAAATATTTCGAAATTCAATTGACAAAACGTTCGTTATCTTTACTAAAAAGATTATCTTTAATCTCTCAGCTAATAATTATTTCATAGAAAAACAACAACAACTGCACTATTATGTCATTCATTCCAGATGGTCAAGGTTCCAATTAATCAAAATGGGAAAAAATAATAACGGAACAAAGAAAGGCGTTTAAAAAGGTAAGGAATCTGCAAGGTTAAATGATACACGTATAGCCTCAGGATATTTTGTATCAAGCAACGCATTTGGCCGGTGAAACAAAAATGTTTTATGAAATGAAGTGCTTCATTTTTTTCTATTCGTTTACGTTTATTCTTTTTATAATTAAAAAAAAATATTCGTCTTATTTATGAGAAACTTAGTTTCAGAAAACAGAAACATTTGCAATTCTTCAATGTAACAAAACTGGAGGAGGTGCACAGAGTGGAAGTATGTTCTCAAGCACATTGTGCTGTGTATGCTATTTGGTTTCGAGAATAAAGTGCGTACTTTTTATAGATAATCGCTTTACATATAAAATTAAATACACATTAAAATAAATATATTTTTATATAAATATCATATTCATATCAGCTTTTCATATAAAAATTTGTATTACATATATTTAAACATTTAAGAATATTATAATATATTATTAGAAAAATGTCAAAATTTGATGGTAACAAATAAATTTGAATTTTCAATACCGAAATACTTAAAATTTTCTTAAGTAAATATTTTCTTCTACTAAAGAAATAATAAACTATATTAGACTATGTTTAATGTTTTTTTTTTCTATAAATAAGATTTTGATGTAAATTTTTATTGCATTAATTTTTTTTATATAAATGAATTACTTTTTTTAAATTAAAGCAGTTATACACGATTCAGATGAACATCTTAATGAATTACAATTTAATTAATTTGTGTTAGTAACTTAAACAAAGAAAGAATTAAATATTCAGAAGTTTCTAAAGCGCTTTAATAAGTAATTGCTTAAAGTCAAATCACAAATGAATTAAATAAATTCTTTCTTTTTCCAAAATTTGAAATCAAAGGACTTAATTCTGTTGAAGAAATCAATTAATCAGGGATCCTCAATTGTAAAAGAAATTGATTCGCCGAGCTTTAGAAATTATTCTTTTTCGTAAAGATTTATTCAAATCGTTAAAAGCTTCGAATTCAAATTAAATATTATTATTACACAAGCATTTAAACAGAATATTCTAAGGCCATTATCCGAAATTCTGCCACTATCTGATGATTGATTAATTTTACAAATCAGCTTCCAACGTTCAGAAGATCATTAAAAATCAATTATGTTTTAATTAGATATTTTTCAATTAGCCCAAAATGTTAGTACAGTGATTACTGTAAAATAATAACACATATTCGCAAACCTTTTCCGAACATAAAAACTTTCCTTTTTTTTTTCTTCTTGGAATTTGTTAAAAAGCTATTTTATAATTATGAATTTATACTTGAAGATAAAAGCCATTATTTATTTTATAAGATGATGAATATCGCTCGATTTATTCTGAAGATTTATTACTGAAAATAATTAAAATGTGATAATGATTTTCCAAAAATATATTTCGTATCAGTAATGTTTGCTAGCTACTACGGAATTATCTTATGTTCACCTGATACACATAAAGTATATTGTATAAATTTGCTTCGGAAAAATTTTAGGCCTGATGATGATAGTTAGAGAGCACAACTTTATTACACAGCATAAGGCAAAGAGCCGTTCATGATTCAGAAAATATGATACAAATTATAAAAAGACGCAATATCACGAGAAACGTCATTAAATTTTGTTAAGATATCATTAAAAACTTTCGGCAATCGTACTGCAAGTTGAAAAAGGGCACAATGTCATAACAGTGAAAGATACGTCATTTGATGTTGTACATCTGTAACATAATTAAACGATGAACAAATGTAATATCATTAATTATGAACACTTATAACACCATTGACGTCTCTAACATCATTAATAACTTTCAGAAATCATGTTGCAAGCTGAAAAAGATGTAAGGTCATATCATTAAGAAACACAGCATTAGCTGTTGTTAACATATGAACATCTATAACATCATCAACAATATCTAACAGCTTAGATTGTTATTAGATGTTGCTAATGGACCGTTACATGTCTTTAAGAATCTATGTTGCAGGATTAAAAAGACAAATAATAATAATGTCACAACAAAGTATAAGATTGTTGGATATTTTTTGATACGCTCAAATATTTTTATAAAGAAACAGTTCTACCATTAACTGATTACAGTGTTAATAGAAAATAATTCAGAATTCGTGTGTTTTAAAATTCATTTTATGCTTTTAAAAAGTAATTTTTTCTAAAATTTTATCTAATGATTTCTTTTTATGCATTTTCCGATAAATAAGTATCACATAACAGGAAAAAAAAACTATGTTATATTAGGCTCGTGCATTTCACAACTGAATTATATTAAAAATTTTCACCCATAAAATTTCCTCCACATTTTTATTTAAAACTCTGTTCAGACAACAGTTTAACTTTCCGAATTCAGGTGTTATCGATTACATGGCGAGGGTTTCTTCTTTTTCCTATTACAGAATCAGAAGGCAAATTTCATATTTTAATGTTAACTGTAAAGGATAAAAATATTTGATGAAACATTTTAAAAAATTGAGCTTTTATTAATACTAGTCATTTTGCATACTAATTTAAAGATGTTTTTCCTTATAAGAATATTAAAACTATTATCTTAAAATTATTATAATTATTTTTAAATGAAAAATCAATGAAATTTTTGTTTTATACATGCACACAATTAATAAATTTTTTTAAAAATATGTGTTTGTGCTATAACTAATGTTGCTTTCCGTTAATGAGTACCTTTTGCATTTCATATGTTTATAGTATTGATATCCGATATTTTGATTGACAAGACAGTTAACCATTAAGATTAACTTAACAGGAAGATTAACTTAAAGAAAGCAACAAATGAATAATGCATTTACCAAAATGATGATAATAATATTTTCACTAAAAGGAAACTGTACTAACTATGCATTATTCTTAATCATAATAGTTTTCGATGATTGCCTGGTTTTTCCTTAAAGGCTGCAATGAATTAGGAAGTGCCATACAAACTAGAAAGTTTAATATATATAATCTCTTGATGTATTTATTATTTGATGTATCTATTATCTATCGCTGGTGAAATAAGATCCAGACTTATCAAATTGTTTTAATGATTTATTATAAGAATTATGATATTATGCCTTTAAATTTTATGAATGATAATCATTTATGTAACTAATTTTCAGATTTTCAACCTATGAAACTTAAAATAAAAATGGAAATAATGCTATAAATTGAAACTCAAATTGAAATGTTCATGATTTAACTTATATTTTATTAGTGTATAGCAAATTAATTTATCTTATATAGCTATTTCTACGACATTAAACTCTATAAGTCAGAATAACGTTTATTTAAAAAATATTACATTTCGCTGTTTAGTGTGCATTGTTAAAGAAATCGAAAGCCCGGTAAAGATACAATTTCTCGCAGTTTCAGTTCTTTGACTCTTATTCGCTCCCTGAAACCGCCATTTATCTTTTTGGACATATGGAACAACTAGATTCTCGTTGTATCGATTGTCTAGAAATTAAATTTCTTCCTCCAAACTTGCTTTCTTGTTCTCTTCTTGCTTTTATTTACTCTAAATCTTTAACAACGGAGATTACATTTTCAAGTTACATTTCATTTCTAAAGGGCATAAGGGCTTCAATCAATTAAATGATTTTAATTCAAAAACTGTAATAATTCATTGAAAACAATGTCACAAGATGGATGATTTTGAAATAGGAACTGAGATGCTTTTGGACCTAAAACTCATGCCTTAATTATTATTTCATATCATAGTTATTACTTTAATCAATGAAAGTAATTCAATTTAAAAATTATCAGTAATTCTTTGAAAATAATGACATAAGATAAATGATTCCGAAATCGTACTGTATATATATCAGGGAATTTCACTAAAAATAATGTCATAAAACTGAGAATTTTGAAATCGTATTCTGGAAATATTCAGGAACCTCTCTGAAAATAATGTCCTACAATTGAGAAAATTGAAGTTCTACTCTGGGAATATTCGGAAACCTCTCTGAAAATAATTTCATAATATTGAAAATTTTGAAATCGTACTCTGAGACTATTTGGGAGTGTTACTGAAAATAATGTTATAAGATTGAGGATTTAGAAATCGCATTCTGTGAGTATTTAATATATATAGATTTTGCGTTTTTGTACTAAATTAGTTGAATATGTATCGCTAATGCTAATTATGGTTTCTTTTTCATAAATCCAATTTAAGGGTTGATGATGTAGTATACTGATTTTTATATGTCTAAAAATTTATTGCAAATATCTGTTCAAACTGTACAAGTTGCATAAGTAAGCTGAATTTTGGAAGCTAGAGGGACGTAATTCTATTTATTATTGAATTTCTCTTCTAAGTAGCTGTTTCCAAATAAAATATTTTTTTTTAATAAACTATATAAAAAACATCAGAAAGGCACTATAATTAAACATTAATATATGCATCCAATTTGGGCAGATCCTTTTTTTTTTAATGCTAGATCGTGCTTCGATTGTCTGTATAATATGAATTCGAGAGTGAAAACTAGGAAATTTATGTAGGACGAAATCGATTCCGATTACTTTTAACATAAAGGACAGTGCATTTTGATGTCTAAACCATTATCTGAAAAAAAAAAACCAATTAATTGAAGCGTTTGGCCATAGTTAGAACATTGATTTTGGGCTGATTGATAGGACTTATTTTAAAGCCCTGTAGAAAGTAGTCTAAGGTCTTCTAAAATGTTTCTTCAAGCGTTTGTTGAGTGTACCTTCGATTGTCTATTGATTGTCCATAACAAATCACTATTATCTATCATAGAATCCCATAGATGAGTTATAAAAAAAACATTTGTTAAAGACAGCTTCCGAAATATTTATTTTATTAGAAAAGATTCTGAAATTCAAATATCATTTGATAAGCCAAACTTCTTGTGCATCATGTCATAATAAACCTTTCTAATCCACTCCATATTACACCATAATTTGTGTCTAAAAGTTGTACTAATATTACTCCATATTTTGTATGCAAAAGATAGGCTAATATTACTTCATATTTTGTGTCTAAAAGATATGCTAGTTTAAACGATTTGGTTTAGAAGTATATAATTTTTTTAACAATTATTTTATTAGCAAAATATCAACAAAAAAGAATATAGTACGAAAAATTTGGTATTTTTATTGAATAAGATGAAAAAATTACTGCTACTAAGTAAGATATTAAAGTAAACAAATTATTCAAATAAATTTAACATAATTGAGAATATCCATATTTACAGCGAATCGTCTGGCTTTTTTTTCTTCTATATTTTATACTGTTCAAGAAAGGTTTTATTTAAATTTTTATGACTCTCTTTTATAAAATAAATTGCAAAGTACAGATATAATTGATCTTGAAGTTCTTCGGAATCAAAATAAAAACAATGAATAATAGATAATTAAAAATCGAATAAAAGCAACGTAAGAAAATTCTTGAAATTTAAAACATTTTTCATAAATTTTTATTAAATATCAGCGTTAAGTTTGAGTTAAATAAAAAGTAATAAATCTGATGTGCAACTATAACTTTAAGTTGACAATTCCTTTTTAATTTTAGGCTTACAAAATAAAAAAAAGAGCATATGATTCATGAGGGACTGTTCTTTTTAGAAACCAGACTTAAGTGAATTTAAATTATTTCAACAGGATTTCAGAAGGACATTAAAAAGGAAGAAACATTTCCCTAAGGATAGGAAAGCGAAAAAAAAAAATCCCTAAAGGGAAGAAGCATGAGAGAGAGCGGGAAAAAAATGAATGTTTAAGGAGTCATTTATCAGAAAAAACACGAAGGCTCTGTACGCAAAGTAAAAAATGAGGAATAATCATCTTTCAAATGTTCTCATTTTTCTAACGAAGAATAGGGAACAATGAAGGAGCTACACGGTATAGAACAGAAGAATAAAGAAAAGAATTTTTTTTGTAAAAAAAAATTGCTTTGCCTAATAATAAGAATAATAATATTAAAAAAAATCTGCATATTCCAGAGAGAGAGAGAGAGCGAAGAAAGGGGGGGGGGTGAGGAGGAGAAGAAAGTGAGGTGAAGGGAGGTACTTGATGAGGTGGAGGAAGGGAGGTGCAAGTGATACATGGAGTGTTTGCGAGGGAGATTTCCAGGCCGCTTTGTCACGGGAGTGAAAAATTCTCAGCTTCGTGCACGCACGTTCTGAAAGAAATCTTAAGGGGTGGTGTCCAACTGGAGAAGCATGTTGCAAGGATGTCTCGGCTTCTGGCTTCTACTTGTTTTTTTTTTTATATATCTTTTTTTATGAATATTTCATGTTAGAATACCTTTTAAAATTGCGAATGTAAAATAGTTGATAGTGAATTGATGCTTTATTATATGCTTGTTAATAATGCAAATTTGATCGACACAAAAGTTGATTTCAATGACGTAGAAATTTACATATTTATGAGTGAAAAATTTAAATTATTTAAAAATATTCGAAAACCAGCCTGATGTATGTATGGAGTTAACGAAATCACGTGAAAACATGACGAAATCACGTGATGAAATGTAAAAAAGTAAGAATGTCAATAAAGGAACTGTTTTAACCAAAAATGAATTTAATTAAAATAGTTTTTTTTAATACAGCGTTATTAATGAAATAATAAGCTGGTGTTTTTTAAATTTTAATCATTTCCAAGTTTTAAGTTTTGTATTTATAATTCATATATATAGATTTTATGGAATCGCGATTTATATATATTTTCTAAAATTTGCCACTAGATAACGCCACATGTAAAAAAGTTAATTATATTAATCGATTAATTGATTATTAAATTCAAAAATTATTAAGACTTTACGTTGCTGATGAAATTACATAAGTGTAGAAAATTTCAAAATGCTAGCATATTAATCAATAAATGAAGAAAGTGATTATCTTCATTAGTCATATTACCTTCAGTTAAAAAAAAATGCTTTGCAAAATTTAAAGGGGGGGGGGAAACCCCTTAAAATGAAAAAAAAAAGTTTTAAAAGGGCTTAACAACTTTATGTTTTTCTCTTTTTGGCATTTACAACCATCACAGTTTAATTTTATAATAAAAGCGGCTGTATTACTCTCAGATACCTTGGTTTTAAGCTTTATGAATTGAAATGAAAACCGGAAATTTATTTACGAATAAAATATGAAATCAAAAATAAAGTTCTAACTTTCCAAATTTCTTTGGTTATTATTGCTTTTTTAAATAATGTTATTATTTTTTTTTTGACTATTGGTTTTGATATTAAAGTGAATTTATAAATTATGAGCAAATTTCTTAAAATATCTGCTTATGATTATCAGTCATTTTATTTTTCAGTATAATTAACGGCATAAAGAATTAGAACTCACAATTTTGCATTCAACGAATAAGATAAATGGAATTAGGAAAATTTTCCTAAAGCAGAATTTTGTGCATTTTCATTCGCCTTCTCTCCTGTCGTCGGCCAGCAGCTAATGCCTTTTTCTTTCTGTTTCCGTGCTTTGAACTACCTGCCATGAGTCTAGGAACCTTAAGAACCGATTTTTATTCATTCCATCAATGCTATTGTGAAATTAGGAGATTTCTTCATATCATGAATTTTATTCCATCACACGAAGTACCATTCTCTCTTTTTTTGGTGCTTGTGTGCCTGAGAAAAATTACAAAGCATAATGTTCCATTTTCTTTCGCCGAAATTTTATCTCTTCGATAGAAAAGGAACTCTATAATTTCAAAAGAACTATCATTTTGTAATTAGGATAATTTGAGAATTTGTAAAAATTAATCGAAACATCACATTCTTATTAAAGTATCGTCATTTAGATTGTTATATGGGCATATTAAAAGACTTGTATGCTATAAATAAAAGCGGAAATAAAAATTATATCTTGGAACTAATGCCAAAAGAAGGTAATACTTTTATCAGAAGTTAACAGCGGCAAAAACATTAGAACAAAAAAAGTGATAAAAGAATGAAATTAGTTTAAATTTAATTGCAACGATCGAAAACACTTATTAAGATTCTGTTTAAAAATTTCTGGACCAGTTTATGAAAAATAGAGAAATAACTGTATGGTAATTAAAATGGTATTGTTAAAAAGATATTTTATATAAATAATAAATATTAATAATTAATGATGAAAACAAAAAAATAATTTTAAAACAACTTAAGAATAATAATCTTTAAAATGTAAAAATAACATATTTTACTATAGAAATGAACCCCAGACTGTCACATGCAAGTTCATCTGCTCATCTTTTATAGGAAATAAACAGATTGAAAAATTTATTTTCAACTTTTTCTTATTAATGATGTGAGACATGAACAATTATTTATTTTAAAAGCCAATATAATATTTTATTGGTCATGCTCAATTCATTGAGTGACATTTATATTCTCCATATTCCTCGATTTACGTACTCTATATAAAAAAAAAATTCTTTTGTAAATACGCACTACTTTTTAAAAGTATACAATGCATTTTTGAAATGATAACTTTTTCAGTTTATGGGGGATATTTCAGTTACCTTTGTCCTTTCAGGTAATACACATACACACAGATAAAAAAAATCCCTAACGAACATAAAAGACTACCAGGGTGTAAAAATTTTCAGTAGAGCGTTTGTGATTTCTTTTCTATTATAAAATGGGTGTCGCATCAACACGTTGATAAAGGCCTCGCGTGTCCCGTTGCCACCCCGATTCATTAACTACAGCTCTCATTGCAGAATTGCATGTCGTCTTGATAGACTTCCAACATTTTACAAAAAAATTTCTTTTTTGTACTCACGTTTCTAAACCAAAAAGATATTTCTTATTTTGGTCGCGTCCTTCGACTCAAGCTTGCCAGTACAAAAGCAGTCAAGGTCGATCGTTTACAAGAATGAGAAATTAGTTGGTAAGAATTCTTGTTTTTGACTTTTGATATGAATAATTAGGTAGCTTTTTCGTAGCAATTTGTTAATAATACATTTATATTATTTTTCCTCCAATTTTTTAAAACAGTAATTCCTCGCTAAACACTCTAGATTTTCACAACATCAGAATAAATCGATATTTTTAAGAAAAGCAAATGGTAACAAATATTAAAAAAATGTATATTTGTTTACAAATATGTATATTTATTTAATTTTTATACTGTTGTATATTACAATAGAATTCAAATTTATGACCTGAAGTATTGAAGTACTAATAGGGTTGAAAAAGCAGGTCATGTTTGAAGAGCAAAAAATGTGCTCTTAGCATAAAGATGGGAATTTGCTGTAATAAAGTATATTGTCTTGATTTCTATTCAATTTTTAAAGCCGAATATTAAAGCAAAACAATTTAAAGGTAGAATCTTTTGCAAAAAATTAATCAGTACCGTTCAAAATACTCTTGATTTTGGTTTGATATGCTTGAAAACAATTTCCTTGATCAAGGATAATAAGCAATAAACCATAGTTACAAACTTTACTATTACATCTTGTCATAAAGCCCAAAACATTTTTTTTTTCATTTTTTTATGAAAATTATAAAAGGTGATATTAGGCTGGAATTATTAAAAAAAAATTGAATTAGCTTCTCGAGTTATAAGAAGACGTATTTTATTAGCATCTTTCCTCAATAATGAGTTATCCCATTTAGAGATATATGCTTCAACAACGAGTTAACCCTTTAAATGGCCATTTTTTTCTAGTCCTGGTATATTAAAATATTTTTTAGGATTGAAATTGGCTTAAGAAAAGTGATTCATTCAACTTATTAGATAAATTTATTTCGATTAATTAATTTGGTTAATTAATTATTAAGTGGCAAATCAAAATACACCATTTTGTGTGAGATAAGGAAGTGAAGCATCTAAGTTTTGTCTTACTGAAACACTAACTTATTAACACTAGGTTTGTCTTATTGAAACACAGAACTTATACCAACCTACATAGCTTCATACAAAGATTGATGAATTTGGTGGGAAGCATACTTCCCATGGCCGTAGGAAGGGCTAATACTCTCATTTATATATAGTAAAAATAGCTGCAATCGAGTTTGTTGAATATGAATTTATAATAATACCGTTAATTTTTTTAAGTATTCAATACAAACATAATTTTCAACTCGGAACTTGGAATGTAAAAAAAAAAAATTAAGTTGGAAATAAATCTTAGAAAAGCAATTCTAATAATGATTTTCATATTTAAAGGATAGGGTTGAAGAAGACTTTTACCCCTAAAAATACTTCAAATACAATAATTAAATAAACTATGATCAGCGTAAAATATTTATCCGTAGATTCTGCGAATTAATGTAATAGATAAATGTTCTAATAAATCTAAGAACAAATATATATTTGCAATTCTGATTATTTCTTCGAAATGGGGGCATATGCATATAATGTTTTTGAAAAACAAACGTTGATTTTTCCCAAATATTCAGAATAAACATAACTTCCTACTAGGAATGTAAACAAAAAAAAGATTTTGCATTGAAAATAGAGATTTTTATAATTAAAGAATAGAGTGGTAGAAAAACCTTCATCCCGAGAAGTGATTGATAAACAACAATTAAATAAACTATGATCAATGTAAGATGCTTATCCAGAGATTCTACAAGTTAATATTTTATGTAAACATTACAATGCTCAAAGAATAAGTATTTATTTGCCTCATTTGATTATTTCTTCTAAATGGGGGACATAAGCAAATAAAGTTTAGAAAAAACCAACGTTGATTCCTTCCAAGTATTCAAAATCAAAACAATTCGAAATGCAAGAAAAGAATTTCTTAGAAGAGCAATTCTCGTAGCGATTTCATATTTAAAGGATAAGGTGGCAAAGACTTTTATCCAGAGTACTGTTTGAAAAACAACAATTAAATAAATTATGATCAACGTAAAATGCTTACCATAGATTCTACTAGTTAATATTTTAGGTAAACATTATAATGCTCAAAGGACAAATATTTTTTTTGCAGTCGTCTGATTATTTCTTCTAAATGGGGGAGATATGCAAATAATGCTTAGAAAAACAAGCGCTGATTCCTTTCAGCTATTCAAAATAAATACAATTTGCAATTCGAAATGCAAGGAAAGAATTTGCATTGAAAAATAAATCTTAGAAAAACACTTCTCATAGAGATTTCATATTTAAAGGATGGGGTGGAAGAGGGCTTTTGCCCCTAGAAGTGTCTCTGTGCAATGGGTCCAAATTTAGCGTCAATCTTAGCCTGAAGGTTCCATTCATCATACGCTTTGTTTCTGTCTCCTGCAAGCGGCAGAGGCACCTAGTGGCCGTCGCTGAAGATAGAGCTTTTACTTGTCCTGACCCGTTCCTTTTTCTCTACTTCCCCTTTTCTTTTTTTTCCCTCTGTGTCTCACGCACCCCCCGCTCTTCATCCGACGCCATTTTTCATTTCTGGACCTTGTTTCTTTAGAATTCTTTCTCGTTTTCTTCTGTCTTTTTTGCTCTTCCCTTTCTCCTGATCTCCCTCTCAAAATAAAGTCGCTCCCTCAGAAAACTACGATTTCTTTTTCCTTTGTCTCTTCTGCTTCTTCTTCTTCACTTTCCTCTCTCGACAGTTTAATTCGAGCGGCTTTTCTTTTGTGAACGCTGTTCTCTGTCGGTGGCAGCATTGTGCTCCGATTTTCAGTGTGTTTTTGTCCTATCTGTTAATGGATCTCCACGTTTTTTTTTGCCGAGTAAGCGACTACTCGTCACTTCCCGGAGACTTCCTGTAGGCATAAACATCAATTACTTAACAGATTCAACAAATGAGCATCAGCTATTGTAAAAATATTGCAGATAAGCTTGTAAATTTATTATTATGGAATCATGACTGCATTCAACTTGGCGATCTTTCGAGCGATACTATTATAGTGTTTAAATAGTTTTAAAAAGCTATTAATCTGATTTAAAAACAATACATGCAAAATAAATACCTGTCAGTGGTTGCGGACAATTAATAGAAAGCAATTCAAGTCTGAAGGTTGGCCGGATTTCATTATTAATATCATGCTTTTGGAATAAGTAACATAATTTTCTATGGATGATTTAAATAAGAATATTATCATTTTAATCTTGACTCTGTAATTTTCAAAGAGAGTCTGGATTAAATCGATAATATTCTTATTTAAATCAATCACAGAAAATAATTTTGTTTTTCACCGAAACCTTTATAATGTTTTTTTAACCAAAAATATTTTTTTTTTCCATCTTACAAGAGGATCCTGATTTTAAACGTTTAACGCTTTTAAATAATCAACCTGTTTTGCCAAAATGTAAATCATTTTTGGATTTTTTCTTGTATTTTTTGACTAAAATAAGAAGAAATTTATTTAACAAGAAAAAAATAGAAGAGTTAGAAGGGAATAATTTATTATAGGAACTACCTTTATGAGGAATTTTCTTTAATAATCGCCCTATTAGGAAACTACTCGGATTTAGGGAACGAACATTGCAATCAGATAACGAGGATGAAACTTGAGCAGGAATCCGGCCTAACAAAGGCTTCTTTTACGTCAATGTGAAGACATTTAAACATGGTGGATAGCTTGCACTCGGTTGATCATTAGGATCGAATCTTGAATTACAATCTTACCATTTTAGTCCAATTTAAAGATTATTCAAGAGAGTTTATTGGTTATAACGGCCTTTTCATTTATGGTTTTATGAATTAAAAGTGGATTGCATTGTAGAAATGCTGGTGTTACAAATATAAGTTCAACAAATCTTTTTATTGACGTTCTGTAGTTAATAAAAGTTGTATTAATTTGCTTTATGAATTAATCACTAAGTACAAGTGGGGGAACAAATAATCAAGTAGAAGATAATCTTTTCTCGTGACCTGGTGGAAAAAGAGAGGAGAGTTTCTGTCCTAAGAGAAAAATCGAACTCGAGAATGTACAGAAATCTCGTTAATTAAAATTAGATTAAAGTTATCCTTTCATCTAAGACTCTATTTTACTTTCTAATCAGATATCATACCCTATTTAGGATATTTATTGTTACTTCATTTTGTATAAGAACTCAAAGAATGCCTGAAATATTTCAGCTTATTCAAGGCAATTATTATTTATTACTGTTTTTACTTAATTACTTATTCAAACACTAAAAATTTTGCAATTCAAAGCACGCTTCAAGCATAGTTTCATCAGATTTTTATAAATTTGTTATGTTTTTTCTTTATATTTAAAACTAGCATTTTTGCCTTTACACCAGTAGTCACCGATATCGTTCTATCAAATGCTTATTTCCGCTGAAAATTTGTTTCTTGCCAAAATTTCTTTCCAATTCTATTGATCAGAAGAAAGAAAATTTTTTTTTTCAAACTTGAAAAAGTTCAATAACGTAGTTTTTATTTGAAAAAAAAAATTAACTACATTTTGCAAAATTTGGTAAACTTGGACCAATATACAAACACACAGATCCACGCAGAACAGTTTCATGTATCCAATGTGCTAAGACTTTTTTCTGAAAGGAAGTCATATTGATATTAATTTGTTTTTTCACATGTAACAAAAATGAATTCGATTTCTTCTTGCAAATTCAGAACATCTCCGGAAAGTTTCAGGATCAAATTATAGTGTCTGGGGTGAGATTTGAATATTGCATGCCATTTTTTTTCCTTCTAAAACTTGGATGAAGTGCCACTATTTTTTTCTATTTTGTTTTTCCCTTCCTTTTTCCAGAAAAAAAATGATAATATTCTGAAATTTTCGATTTAGAGTTTGGATATAGATTTTTTTTTTATATGAAGTAAATAAAACATAATCTGCAATTATGGATTTATTGACTTTTTTTTGTTGTTTGTATATATTAAAGGTTACATTGACAAGTAAGGTTGAATAGTTGATATTTTTCTAGAAGTAGTGACTTTTGATCTTTAGATAAACTCAAAATCATCTTTTCTGTTGACGCGCACCATATTTGATGCTTGCCATCTTACAAAAGTTTTGATAAATAACGACTACGGTCACGAATATCAGACTTTAAAGGTTGGACGCAATATTTATGACTTAGAAACTGATGATCGAGCTTAATCACTTATTGATCCTTCTATTATTGATTACCTTTTATTTAAATTTGACGTAAATGTCTAACTGATGCTTAGTAATAGCCATACGTCGGGAAAAGATTTGAATGTTCATTAAATGTGTATGCTGACCATAGTAAAAAATAGTGACTATAGCCATTTAACTGAAGTGCCCTAGTGTGGTTCGTGCATCTGATAACTATATTTTCCAGTAATAAGCTAAAATTAATAATATTCGACATATAAATTTCTTAGAATCCATCAGCGTCTTATCTTTTCTAGGGATGCTTAGTTGAATCAAAGCGAAATTTATTTCAAAATCCAAAAATGTCATCTAATTAGATAGCGAAGAAAATTACACGATTAAATTAATATATCAGAAACGATTTAAATTTTCTTATGCAAAATTTTTATATAAATTTTTAGTAATTAATGTATTTTATTTATTTTACGTGTTTAAGGAAATTTCTGCAAGAAAAAAAAAAGGAAATAGGTAAAAAATAATTAGTTAAGTAGCATTGCTGGGTGAACAGTTTCATTCTGGTGGGGTCATATTTTCAGAGTACGGAACTTCCCATGGCTGTTGGGCTGAGAGATGTTCGCGAGAAGATTGTAATGTCTTGATCTAGACTGATCAAATAACGAGGCAGAATTTCGAGATAATTCTTTATTTTACAGCCCTATATATACAAAGAACAATTTGTTCTAATCTTGGTTAAATAAATAGTTATTTATACCTGTAGTAGGAGATACAACAGTCAAAGTCGAAGGGTTTCTTGAAACTCAGTTGGTTCACGGACTCCGAACCGTGGGCGTAGTCCAACAGTCTCCTGCAATTCGTTTCTTCTCTTCCCTAAAAAAAAAAAAAAAAAAAAAAAAAAAAATATCCGCACTTTATTTTGGCAACAATCTCCGCCTCTTAATTTACATTGGTCATTTGAACTCTCTTTCGGCCAATCGGGGTTCAGCAATATGCTCTCTCAGCAGCGCCAGTGGATCGTGGGAAGGTCCTTTCACAAAGAGAAACATCTAGCATCCAGATGTTTGGACACCCCTTTCTCCTTGAAGATATTATCAATACCTCTTGGACGAGGAATTCCACATGTGGTCTTTCACTGTAGTCGCTAATGAACAGATGCGAGACCACACAGGTGAAAAGATCCACCATCTGGCTTTCTAAAGGCGTTTAGTAAGTAACAGCGACGACACAGCTGGCTGTAAATGTATTATCATTACTGGGAAACGGGGAATGTTACAAGATCGAGTAAAATTTTGTATTTTGTTTTTGTTGCCAAATAAATCAGTTTGCAAAAATTACAAATTCTATACAGTAAAAATATTAATATATTATATTAATACTTAATAGGGTATAATTGGTCATGTTTTGATATATTTCATTACATTTACTTAGTCTTTAAAATATTTATAAGCACCGAAAGATTATTTGAATAATATTATGTACAAATGTGGTTGATAATAATTCGAGAATGGTAATGGAAAGCAAAACAAATGTTTTTTCACAAACCAAATAAAAAATAAACATTTATAAGCCTTCAAAAATTGCTTACATAATATTGTGTAGAAATGTGGTTGAAGGTAATTCTAGAGTGATAATGGAAATCAAAACAAATACTTTTTCGCAAAGTCAACAAAATAACAAGTAATATATATATATATATATATATATATATATATATATATATATATATATATATATATATATATATATATAAATTTTAAGTCAATTTCTACTTAGGTCAACAAAAAAAATGTAATTTTAGTTACTTTTTATTAAATAATTATAATTAATATAAATATGTATATACATATGACATAATTACAATATTAAGTGGCAAATTTTTTTAAATTGAATATTATTATTTATATATGTATATCTTATATTATTTATAATCGGGTGTCGTGTCAGTAATCTCAGAGCTTGGCGACCATTTGGCGACATGGCGACGTACTTGGCAACTTTGGCGACTAAATAGAATCTACTGGACAAATTTAATTAATTAATTAATATTTGAAAAAGACTGTATTAACATCGTGTCATCCACTACAAGTTTAAAAAAATGTATTTGAACTCGAGTGGATGAATAAAAAGTATTTTATGAGCTAATAGTAAGAATAGAAAAAAAATATTTATAAGCGCACACACACAAACCAAAAAAAAAAAAAAAAAAAAAATTGCTTGCATAATATTGTGTACAAATGTGGTTGATGGTAATTCTAGAGTGATAATGGAAATCAAAATAAATACTTCTTGTCAAAGTAAACAAAATAAAATAAAAAGAATTAATATAAATTATTAGCCTACAAGTGCATTAAAATGTGTTACTTTATGGAATATTCTATTAAAAACGAGGCCTCGTCATGCGCATTGCTTAGAATCGCAAAATACCTGAATGTGCTACTGCATGCTAGTGCTACACTATGAACAATCGCCTTTAACCATATTCTTGAATTTATAAAAACCAAAGGCTTATATTAACATTAGAAAAATAAATTCAGTTCTCACCATGCTTTAAATGGCTACACTAATGAAAACTCTTCCTTTATAAAATAATACAATTCCTTTATTGCTAAACATGAATCGGCAGATAGAGAATCATTTTAAATTTGTTGTTTTAAAATGAGATAAAAACCTATCTAAAAGAATAATTTCATAAAACATGGTTAGAATAACAATTACTTATTAGGAAAATGTCACACATGAACAACTGTACAATATAAATATTAAAATTGGCATCAGTTACTCGTTTTGCTCTTACTGAAACTTTACAGCTCTAGAGGAGGATGCTGCAGTTGCTTAAGAACGTCAGTTACAGCAGAATGATTATCAACTCCCCACTTGGAGCTATTCTGTGGCTTTTTGTATCAGATGTGGGTTGAATTATTAATTGCTGGCATTACATTTATAAATATGGCTTGAAAAGATCGTTTTTCTGGCGCGCTTTGGTGAATACAGATTGCGTTTATTTGCTTTATGAATAAACCTCACATTATTTATGTTCATACAATAGCTATAAAATTTTTATTATTCCATCTTGATATCAAACAAATATAGAAAATGATAAGAACTAGTAGATAAGATCTTATCTATTGCACTTTCAAATCGTCGTTTTGACAACTCAATTGGTTGACTTAACGGTACGAGAAACCTTACATTCACACGGAACCACCCTGGCAAAGGGGGCATTCCCTAGCTTTCAGGTACATGACTTAAGCCGTCATTAGCGTCATTATGATGTTCTCGGATATCCTTAATCAGGAAAGCACCCCCCAGGCAAAAGGGGGCCGGGAGTCGTGTTCCGAATAATGAAGTCGGAAATCTGGCTCGTCAGGGGGGTGGAGAGAAGGAGTAGCGCGCGTGATGTGCATTCCTAACAAAAGCGCGCATTCCGAAATATCTGCCGAGTTAATCAAATATTCGCTATCGCCCCGGACCGGATGAAAAGATAAAACGCGCGCCAATTATAATGAGCTGCCGAAGTCGGCGATTTCCGACCGGTATCTAATTAGAAGTGTAATGAGTGTGTGTATGTGTCTCGTACAGAGATGAGCTTGGCTGCTGTCTCTGAAGGTTGGCGTGGATTTTTAGTTTGTTTTGGATAGGTTGATGTCCATGCTTCCTTCTGTAATAGAGGAATGAATGGACTGGTTATGAACGTCTCTTTAATAAACAACGAGTCTGACAATCGATTATAAAAGTCTTCATCGGCTTGACATGAGTCCAGCTTGTTTTGGAACTATTTATGTCTATTATGAGATGATTTTTATTTGAGGTACAGTTTTGATTGGCAATAAATACGTTCTTTTAACCATTGATGAGCGCAAATTGTCTGCAAAAATCGAAGTTTACACTACAAATAATGTCTAAATTTGAGATACTAGGCAATATTACGGTTTTATAACACAACAAGAGGTTTGACGAAGATCAAGTAGGGTGAAATGCAGTATTTGGTTGTCTTTGGTCCAGATGAAGTGGTTTCTCCTGTTTTATTGAAATAAACTATTAATAAAAGCTCCTTTAATTGATAGTCATTTTACAAAGCAAACTCAAAATTAAACTGACAATCAAAGGCTATAATTGTGTGTCTGCCTGAGTGAATGAAGTTTGTTTCGTATAAATTCACGCCTTGTGAAACTGTAATTTCTTCTACAATGGAAGGATCAGTTATTTGTGAGTGTCTTATTTACAATTAAGTAATGTTAAATCTTAGAAATCATCATCGATTCAAGTAAATTAGTGTTGAATATGAAGATAATAGTTATTTCGTTGTAGCATCAGTGATACTTTTTGTTGATGAATTCTTCTCATTTTTGAGCTAGATAAAAACATAGGCTTTTGACCGTAACACTAGTGTTGGCTGTGGATTTTGATTTGTTGAAGATGGTTGCTGTTCCGGAGAAACAGCTTTATTTTCTTCAATAAAGAAATGAATTAGTCATGATTACATACATAATAGAAACACAGCTTGCAAATCGGTTTCAAAAATAATCAACAAAACAGTTTCCTCAGTTTTTTTTATCATCGATAAAACTGCTTCTTGTTTTTTAATAATATATTAAGTATGAATTTGAAGATAATAATAGTTTATACTGCAATCTCACCACAAGACAATGAGTTTGCCCATAGATGTTGAAGCATGGTGTGGTTTTTGATCGGCTTCTGTATCATGAGAAAGCATTGGCGGTAAACTTTTCTTTAATAAACAAAATTCTGCATAGTTTGCGAACATCAAAATAAATTATAAATAAACTAATGAGGGAATTGAAGTTATTTATTTTAAAATTTAATCATTTATAAATTTAGCTTCTTTGTTCACCGTGAGCAAGAAAGGAATATTAAATATTGTTCCTGAAACAATGTAATATTGGAGGAAAATTTATTTATTTAATTTCAAAATAAATTTAGCAAAAATTTTGTTCTATGTAATATTTCTGAAGTACCATGTTATTACAATCTGTCTGATTCCCTAAAAAAAACAGAAGAAAAAAAAGCCTTATTGAGCATTTTTAGAAGAATTTCTTTGTACATTTATAGCACATTTGTACATTTCTCTTACATATCTCATTATATTTTTTAGAGAAGATGAAATAAATGACAAGATCAAATTTTCTTTATTTACTACTTAATATTACAGAGCATGTGGTTTTGAAATTAAAGCAAAATCCCTATATTTTTGTGATTTACCCGTCCAATTTAAGCTAGTCCATTCATAAATTTTCTCATCAGCCAAAAGTGTAAAATCTTTAACATTTGATAAACATATTGAAAATGGATATTTGATATGCATTCATTATATTAACAGTATATAAATATCATTTAGAAGTTAACTGGCAATACAGTAATATAACATTAAGCACATCCCTTTTGTAACTCTTTATATGCCTTTGATGATATAACTGATCATTCATTGAAAAATTCATACCTATTCTAGTTAAAAAGAATTTTTACCTTTTTTTTGAAAAACAAAGTCTTATAGTTAAGTAATAAATATTAAGTATCTTTCTCCGTCCTTCTGTGCTTTTTAAAACAAAAAGAGAAGCAGCGAATAATGGACGAACCTAATGATGTGTCTTATCGAAGCAACGACCAGAACATGAAGTAATGCCGGAGTTTTAAATTATTTTTGGACAACTAGCTAACTTAATATCTTACAAGGCATATCCTGTTTACTATTTTTTTTCGATGCAAACGACCTGAGCATGAAGCAATGTCAGAACTTTAAACTATTTCTGGAAAACTAAATAACTTAACAACTAACGAGTCATATCCTGCTTACCTACCATGTTCCACGCATTAAGAAAAAAAATGCAAGATTCACGGTACCTAAATCTAGTATACTTTAAAAAGGAAAGTCTAGTCTTTGAAAACTCCGCCCCGTGTATTCATGTTTTTTTCGTCTGTAAGCGGCTCTTTTGAACTTAAAGCAGCACATTGCAGACAGATTTTGTTCAGTGAAAATGCACCGACGGCTGGGGACGATTTTGAACAGAAGTATACTTATGAATTATTTATAAATCCCATCATCATGAAAATTAATTATCTTCTTAATTAAATCTGTTATAATTCCTCTAACTTAAATTTGAACTGATTTAAATGGGGATGAAAAAAATAACAGAAATAAAGAATTCAAAAGATAAAATTTCAGAACGAAGAATCAATTCCCTTGTCAAAAATATGAAATAAAGGATGGCTACGTTTTGAATATTAGCTCAAAACTAATAAAAAAATTTCTCATTCCAATTCCCATCTTTTAATTAAGTCATAAAATTTTTATCGAAATTTAATAATGACATTCTTTTTCCAAAAACCCATTTTGGTATTTCTGAACTGCTAGAAGCACAGAGACCTATTAGCATGGAGAAAGGTCGTTTATACATTTCTACGGGTTATTCATTTCTTTGAGCCCTCGGCAAACATCCGACATAATCATTGGCTAATTCCCCAAGGTCACATCAGGGATGAAAGTTCGGTGCGTTTTCCTTTTTCTCTCAGCTCACGTTTCCGGAAGTTTAGAGTAAAAATTCGAAAAGGGAAACCCCTCCAGACTGTTGAATAAGCAAGTCCCTGCGTTTAATGAACTTTTCCGCGGCTTTTTCTGCTTATCAATGGAATTGAGATAAAAGAGGAAATTAAACCTATCCCCCTCTTTTTTTGCTTTTAATCCCCTCTCTGCCTTCCCTGGATCCCAGGTGAATTTTCTTTCATCAAGACAGCTTCGTGTACATTTTTCCTTTCTAATCTAAGTGTTCTTAAGCGTGAAGGAAGAAAATACAATTCGCAGAAGCTCGAGGAACTTCAAAGGTTTTCGGTTTTTCTTTACTTAGGAAGTCTTGTCAACTAAATACAAATTTAAAAAAGCGCTCCATGAAGATTTAAAATTCAAAGAAAAGGCGCCTAACAGCTGAATTTAAATAAATGGTATCTGATTTTTTAAAAACCCTTTCACTCTCTTTACTGGATCCTTTATAATTATAATATATGATGCCTTTTAAATAACATATAAAAAACAACTAAAAATTATTTCGAAAATATGTTGGACTTCATTAAATATTTAGAGAAAATACAATAGCTTACAAAAATGAAATTAAATATAACAATGATACTAAAAACAATAGTTAAAATTTTATTCGGTTTTTATTGTTATTTATTTCCGTCTATCAACATGAAAACTACTTATGTCACTACATAAATTATTATAATATGTATATAAATCCAAAGAAAATGTTACTTATGCAAATGATGGCCATTTCATTTTACTGAGCAAACAGATTTATCCATTCCTCACTGATTTGCAAGAAATTTTAGAAAGAAATCCAGATAAGAATAATCACAATTTTTGGTTTTGTGGCATCTGCAATAATTATCCTCATTCTCTCAATAACTGTGTACGTGCTATGAAATTTAAAAGCAGTTATCCTCATAAATTCTTATAACTACTCAAGTAGTAACTTCTCAACAGTTAAGTCCCAATAGATTTGATCTATTGGGACTTAATCTGGGATAAGTCTGCCCTCTTGAAAACTCAATTTAGATTTGGCATAAACTCAGTAGACATTCTCCACTTTTGAGTACACTCAGAACTAAAATCTGTAGCAAGATAGAATCCAACAACTCATCCAAATGAGATCCTCCTCTTGATAATCCAGATAAAAACGCCTGTTCCTCATGAGGCTGCGAACGGCAAAGCTAAATTTAATAGGAATCCTTTTTAATTAAATCTATTCCATTTGAATTCTTCCTCGAATATTTTTTTTTTTTGTAAAGTCAAGTATTGATTACAAAAAACAAAAAGGAATTTCACCAACTTAAGAGCCAGAAAAAGCTGAATACTTTGAAATGAAGCGATGAAAATATCACATAATTTTAAAAGTTTTTCGTAATTTAGTGTTTTGTGGCATTCTGATAAGAATCCTATTGTAGAAATTTATTGAAAATTTCATTTGTTCACGTTTAACTTTTTACATCAATGTTTTCTTATAAATAACAAGGACTATAACAAAAGTATTAGTTGTACCAGGAACCTGTACCGATACTTCATAGAAAGGTAATGCACAGTAAATAATAATACGTATTTTGGGAATTCTTTGTTCGATTTCTTTCTGGGTAATGTCTTCTTTTTCCAATAAATATTCACTTTCTTTTGAAATCATACAATTTTGTTTTAATTTGAAAAATTTGCAGATGTTTCTATATTTTAATCAGCAAAAAGTTGTCTGCTTATTTATCTTTCACCTCATCTCTACTTTGATAAAATTAAAGTTGACTGGTACATACGCAAAAATGCGCATAGATAATTTCAGTATCTGAAAACCGACAATACTAATATATAATGTAGTAATTCTGTGTTATATATATAAATACATATAAGTACATGCATAAAATATATTTTGAAGTATATGTTAAGATATAATGCTCAAATTTTTCGAGTTAAATATATTTTTTTGGTTATTAATACAGAAAATTCTCGCACCTACCATCTCATAGTACGTTCAATGAAACTAAAGAGCCCCAGTTATCTAAATGAAATTCCTCTTTCTATTGTAAGTGTTATTAAATGAATACCCTTGGTGCTTGTTTTGCTCGTTAGAGACGATTACCCAAATGGATTTGATAGATAGGCATGTTTTCTGAGAACTCTCAAAGAATGTCTGGGGATATATCTGTCTAATAACAACAGCTAAGCAAGGTTCTTTTTTTGTATGTCAACTCTAGAGAACAATGGAAGAGTGACTATCCTTTTTTCAAAATTTTTATCGAAATTAAATAGAGAAAATTGGGAAGTAAGGCAGACAGAACCCCCCCCCCCTAAAAAAATCTAAATTCTTGATTTTCTATCCCGTATCAAACAAAATTCCATGTTGTGATGAAGTTTGTTCTAATTAATAAGCAAACTATTGTTTATTAACATTTGAAAACGGCCCATTTTTTATTATATAATTTATAAAATTATTGCAGTGTATCATAGTAAAAGGCGTATGTTAGGATATTTTAGTTGATCTATTAATGCAAAGATTATGTAAATAGTAATAAAATAAGTTTTTAATTATTATTAGACAGGAAGTCAGAAATATTTTTATGAAGCATTTTTATGCCTTATTGCATCTTTAAAACGCAAAGAGACAATTATTAAATTGACAAAAAAGACAGTTGAAGATACTATTTTTACATGAGTTTTAAATATTAGCCGTTCAAAAATGTTTTAAAAAGCAGACAGTACTGAGCCCTCCTAGACCACTTATTTGTTTTTCAAATCCCATAAATTCCATCTGAAGTATAACCTTAAATCTCGGAACCTGTCTTGACCTTATGATTCATATGCATATGCAAAAAAGCTTCCATACATTTTTTTAAGCACATAAAGGGAAAAAAATCCACCAATACCCAATGATCTTAGGGCTACCTGGAAAGATTTATTATTTGCTACGAAACATTAATTTGCCATTGTTCTGCCTAAGATTTTTCTCATAGTTCACCAAAATCGATGTTACATTAAATAGGGAGAATTGAAGAACAAACTAAAAATGTATTCCTCCTTTTTTGCGGGGGGAGAAATCCTGAGGAATATTATTGATAAGGGTCCCGCTGAAAAACGTGGAAAGAGCAGGAACATTAATTTCCCTGCTGCACATCATGCCGTGAACACGTCATGTTACTTTCTTTCGAGATGTGAAAAATGGGCACGGGGCTTCCGCTTTTCAAAGTCACGTCGCCGTTCGATTCTGGAACGAATCTCCCCGCGCTCTTCAACTCGGATTTGGAAAATTTGAATTCCTCAAGAAAGGTCAGGTCCCGATGCGGCTCACAGAAATTGAAAATAACCGCCCTCCCAGGAGTTGATGCAAGAAAAATCAAAATATTTGAGCCTCTGACTTGAAAAATATATCGCCTTCGATACCTTAGGAAAAAAAAAGGGGGGGGGGAGTTTGTCTATTCTGAAATATGTAAATAAATCTGTCCTTCTGAAGAAAGTATATTATTCAAATTCGAGAAATTTTTTTTTATTTTTTTTTTATAGTTACAGTTTCTTTTTAGAATATCTCAATAATTCAAGATGGGTTTATTTGAAGAGTGATAGTATATGTGGCATAACGTTATCAGATTTTTAAATGAAACAGAATTTCTAAATTTAAATCAATGTTCCATTTTTACATATTTATAACATGAATAACTGGCTGGTTGTATGTATTTTTTTCTACGATATAATAAATACTCAGAAATTATTCCGAACTTTTATTATTCGAGTAATTCTAATTGAAAAGAAATTTGTTATTCTTTTTTTATGTATGATTTGTCTTTACGGATTTTGCATTTGAGTGAACGGTAAGAAATCAAATGCCAAGTCCGTGATGAAATATATTGCAGAGGTTTTAAACATCGATTCTTCTTTTGCTGATGACTTTTATTGATCTTAGTGACTTTGATGATTAAATCTCTGAACAACAGGTTAGATCTTTTCGCGTTTTCAAAGTTCACGATGCCGGCAGACAAAAACAAAAGTATACCGAAATAAAAAGTTATAAAATAGTTATAAATTATATTATAAAATTAATTTCTTAGTTAATAATATTCTGTTTATTTCAATCAAAGATTTAGCTATTTAGTGCAATGGAATTGTCGAAATTAAATGACCGGTTTATCCGAAACGAGATCCTATTTTCTGATTTTATGTTTTATATTAGATGAATTTGATCTTTGATACGTAAACAAACAAACAAATATTAATGAAAGGATTATAAATATTCATAAAATTTAGTAATGAAAAAATGATATATATTCATAAAATTTAGTAATGAAAGAATAATAGATATTTTATAATATTTAGTAATGAAATAATAATATATATTCATAAAATTTAGTAATGAAAGAATAATAGATATTTTATAATATTTAGTAATGAAAGGAAAATAGAGAGAGAAAAAAAAAGGAAGCTTTAATTTGTGCTCAAGTAATTGTAAAACTTGAAATCAGTATTTAAGACTAACAAGTATGAATTTATCATTAATCAATCCGGATTCGACGTTGTTTCGTTTGACTTCGCGTACATATATATTATAATACCAAACTTTGTTTTTCTCCACGTCAATTTTGTGTTGTTATTGAGCTTGAAATAACTTTTATTTCTATCGCAGAAATATTATAAAATTAAATTTTGTTTCTTGTACTTGAATGCTTTTATATTCTAATTATGTGATTTTTTTTTTTGCCGTGTAAGTGATTTAAATACATAAAATATGAAATTATGTTATTAAAAATGTCAGTTTCTTTAAACGAAATGTACACTATATTGCTTAATCATGCTTTCAAAGATTTTTCATCAACTATATTTTGATTATCTAAGATAATTCAACAAATAAATTGAAATGGATTGACTACTATTTATATTTTTTTATACATATTTCAAAATATTTTTATAGAAATTCGCACTTTTATAATTTTATTTATTTATTTTTTGAGGAAAATACTCAAAAATGGAAATTTTTTGTCAAATTATGTAGATGTTGTTCTCTTATCTTGAGTTAACAAAATTATGACGAGGTTTAATAGATGTTTTCAAATATGATTTAACTGTCATCATGTTAAAAAAAAAAAAAAAAAAAAAAAAAGAGGAGGAAGAAAACTTTAAAAAGTTTCGATAAAGACTATTTAGTAAAGAAACACGGGACGCTAGTTCAAAACATTGCAACGCATTATGTACATTGTACATTGTACGTATTCATAAGTCTCATCTTCGTTTCGGCCGACTGCCTCTACGGTTGAATTCTATGAGAAACAATTTTTACATCATACAAACTACAGAAAGAATGCCAAGCTAAAAGAATTATTATATTAAAACGTTATATATTTTATCGCCTAGGCTATTATGATTCCATTTTTATGAATAACAATTTTTACGTCAGACAAACTACAGAAAGAATACCAATCTAAAAGAATTAGCATACTAAAACAAGTTAAATATTTTGTCGCCTAGGATACGATAATTTCATTTTTCTCAATCTAAATAAAGTTTTCAGATTGCTAAATTACATCAAAAATATAAAAAAGTTTCATAAAATTTTAAACATATTGAAACAAGCCTGTAAAATGGTGCTTTTTTTAAATGTAAAACTCTTAATTTTTGAATTAAAGCTTTGAAAACTTCATTAAAATGACAGAAAAATTTGCGTGAAAAAAAAACTGATATAGTTTTTTTTTTAAAGTTTAAAGTGGCATAGAGATAGCTTTTGTATGATATAGGTTTTGAAATTAATGAGAAAAAAATTTAATTTAGCTTTAAATTAAATTTTTTGAATTAATTAATCTAATTAAAATTTTGAAAAATTGGTGGTTTTAAGTTCAATATTGAGATCTTTATAGTGTTTTAAACAATTTTTGCTCTACCCAACAAATATTTTGTGTTTACAGAAAGTATGCCAACCTAAAAATACTACCATACTATTGTAAAGATTCTATAATTCTTCTCATGAAAATCGGTTTCAAAATTTGATATGTAATTTTATAATTTAAAAATTTATTATTCTCTTTTATATGAATGCAATTTTTCTTTATAAATTTCCTGTTTTTGTTTTATAATTTTCTTAAAAAACTTTTAGACATATTTATTTACCTATTGCAAAATATTTATTAAAAGGAAAACAATATTTTGAATCTCGCTATAATCAATAATTTAACACTTTACAAAAATAAACAATATGTTTTTAATCATATTTGTTATTTGAAAACAATGTACCTTTTTTCCTTCATAGATTATATTCCTTGATTTTCTTTCACGTCTATCAAATTCAAATCAATTTACATTAATTTGAATATTTGTTGATACACGTGATATCTAAGATCCAGACAATACTTCAAGAAGTTTAAATTATGATTTTTTGAGAAGATATATTCTATTTCCATAAAATTGCTTTGCAAGTCGCGTTTCTAAAAGCTCAATGATGTAGTAATCAATAACTTCATTTTATCATATCAAAAATTATTTAAAATTCGTGTTTTGACAGTTTTATTTGAACATAATAAATTGATAATAAATATTTTTTCTCCGATACATGTGAAAACATTTCTTTTACATTGGAACCAAACTTTAAAAATAAGGCAGCGACACCAAGGCCACCAAGAAAAAATTTTTTTGTCCTGTATTACAGGAGATTTTCAAAGCATTTACGGATAAATAAATGAACGAAGAGGAAAATTTCTATTGTGTTTATTCATGTTGAAGTATATTTTTATATACAGAATTCAGTATCGGCTGCAGTTCACGTGATGTGATATTAAATAGATGCCACAAAATAATTTTTATCATTTAATTACGGAACAAGTGTTTGACAATTAATCATTTTTATATTATCTTAAAACAAACAATAAAAATGTCTTTTTAATGATAAAATCTTCATCCCTTAATCATTTGTTTTTGATTTTAAAATCTTCTTTAAAAATTTAATTTTTATTGCTGTGATAAAAGTAAAACTAGTTGCATTGTTGCATCAAACCAATTAATCGAGTGCTTTTATCAATATTAAAATTAAAATTAAAAAAAATGCTTTGTTTGGAAATTAACTCCGAAACAAGATTTTTAACTCCATTTTTTTTCATAGTATATCTTTTTCATTTGCGAGTGCAGAAGTTTGTACTGGATAGATTCCATTAATTAGTCTTTCCAAATAATAAAGTAAAGTTTTAAATAAATTCATCCCGTAATAGTTTAAGAGCCATGAAAGCTAGTATTGGGTGGAGAAACAGGTTGTCTATGGTAGCTACTTATTTATAAATATAACACTAATACTATATGAGGAAAAGAGTTTTCAATTAAATGTCATCAATTTTTTCTATGCAGTCAGTAACTTAAACATCATGCTCGGACAAGAATCCAAACCAAAAACAACCAGATGACAACGCAGTCCTGAATTTCTGCGTTCTTAAGATAAATTATTTGGAAAGCTAATTCTGTAAGCAAATATATTTTAATTTTGCAATTCGATGAGATTCATTCTTTTCTTATGGACAGAATAATTCTATTAGGATAATTCGATTTTTAGAAGCACGTGGAAAAGAATTATATATTCGATTTTCCGATACTTTTGTATTAACAGCATGTAAGCTAAACGCCCTCCATGAAAAAAAACCGAAGATCGCACTGTAATAGATTTTCCTTAAATATTATTTGCCACTGGAATATACATATTTATTACAGAATATGCGAGAAAATTTGGAAAAGATAATTTCCGCTGGGTTTTTCTTATGAAATTTCGTTTTCACCAACTTAATTTTATTTAAAGACTTTTCCTTAAATCTATCTCAATGCTTTCTGCCCTCAAAGAATATTTAGAAATGACGTATTCATAGAAACACTTTTGAAACATCAGAGGATTTCGGCAGTTCTCCGTATTCAAATTTTATAAAAAAATATTAGGGCAAAATAAATTTTCGATTTAATCATGCATTTGTTATCTTTATCTTTAAAAAAATTACTTCATACTAAAAAATTATCAAATTGCGTTTACAAATATGAAATGTGATATTTTAATAATATTAATTGCTCTTTAAAATAGATGCTTCACTATGTAACTTTGGAAATGTTTTTTGTATCAAACGCATTAATTTTCTCTTAGACTATTATCGTATAATCATTAAAAAAATGAATGATAGAGGCTTTAATTGTCCTAACAAAAGCAACAACAACAAAAAATAATCTAATTATTCCCAAGTTAGTTATAAGGGTTGATGTCATAGATATCTTAGAGCAATAGTGTTTTCTCTTTTTTTCTTTTATGAAAAAAAGATTTAAAATTTAGAGATATCTTTTATGATTATTATTAATCTTTATCTCTACTAATAATGAAGATGAATATGCTTATGTCTGTGTGTTAATGTTAGAAAGGCCACCGCTTGATTTTATTACATATATAATTTGGAAGCTAAGATATTCATATCGGAGTGATTTTTTTCCAATTTTAATTATTTTTAATTAATTAAAATTAAAGTTAAGTTAAATTTTCACATTTTCCTTCAATAATTTCCAAAAATATGCAGAAATAAATTTTACACCTTTTCAAAATTTGAAAAAAAAAAGTGTTTTTAAGGATATTAGTCTAATAGTCTAATAATAGTCTAATTTCCTGATATTTGACAATTTTTTTAAAAATATATTATTTTATTCTAAATTCCAAACAATAAATTACCTTATTTCTCTGAAATTGAATCTGCTTTCATTATTTCATGAAGTATTTAATCGCTAGATTTCCTTCAATTGTTGAAAACTATGGAAAAAGAAGTCGGTTTTTATCTATGTATTTAAAAAGACGAATAAAGAATGAATTTGAAATACCGCGGAAATCCGTGGGCAAATGTCACATTTACGGCCTTTTTATTATGATGTCATGGGATTGATCTCCATTAGAAAAGTTCGTGTATATAAAAAACAAAACATATGTAAGATTATAGAAATAGCATTAATGACTAAGAGTTTGATGGAATCATGGATACGAAGTTACATCTTAACGATTTAATTGAAATTAAATATAATTCTCACCTAGACAGCTGGTCTCTAAAGGCGACTACATAAAAAATAAACTTATTTTATATGTATAAAGGGAATGTATTTTGTGTTATATTCCATTTACATGGAATGGATTCCTGTTTAGCGTCTTGTAAATGAAATAGATTTCCCTTCAGTGCTAGACTCATAGATGGGCAATAGGTTATTAATTTGTTGTCATTCTGTGGTAAGTACGCTCGCCCTCATCGTGTATCTGTCAGCGCATCGTGAACGGGGAGGTGATGCATCGGTGAGCGATGGCCGCACATCCTATGGACTGTCTTCCTGTCTGCTTGCCTCACTTCATCACAGAGGACAGGAAACGGCACGGAAGAGGAGAAATGGACTGTGCTTAAAGACGCCTTTTGAAACACACTGGCTTCACCTCAGCTTCGTTAATCCAGTTGAAAAGAAATTAAGTTCGAAGAAGGTGGAAGAATTTAAGCTGTTTGTAAATCATTAATTCTTACATTTTGGGATTCTGACTCGTTTAATGCTATATAGATTTTTAATTTATTTTCTAATCTAGTATTTTAAATAATAAATCCTTTTCTAATTGTGATGGATAAAAATTTGTTTTGATATTAAATTAATGTATTAACTATACAACTGAAATAGATAAGTCATTTTTCACACATTACTCAAAATAGTAAAAATAGTGAATTATTACATTGTTTTATTAAAATTTATAAAACATATGACATTAGAGTTTAAAATTTTTATCTAATATAT
This sequence comes from Argiope bruennichi, assembly GCF_947563725.1. NCBI lineage: Eukaryota > Metazoa > Arthropoda > Arachnida > Araneae > Araneidae > Argiope > Argiope bruennichi. Next base: position 101,974,394 of record NC_079158.1, read on the forward strand.
TCATGCGATGAGCCAATTTGAAATATTTTTTTATAGGTTTATATTAAATTTCATTCCTGAAATAAAAAAAAAAATTCGTTTTTCTTTCTTAAAAATAAGAAACATTTTAAATGGACTTATTTTTATAAATATCAGAAATGCAATTTCATAAAGTTCTTTAGTAGTTACATTTAAAAAAAAAATAATAGAGAATTTTTTAGGTTTAAAATTCCTACTGTAATTTTGATTTAAAAAAATTTCCACTATACCTAAACTGAAAGATGTGTTCTTCTAATCTGGAAGTATTTACACCATATTTATCGTAGCACAATTTTTTTTTTTTTCATAAACCTATTCTATAAACATATAAGACAGGCAGAACATTTCTTCTGATTTTATTTACATTTTAGTATTCTATTAAAAAAACCCATGTAGATGTTATGTTATTTATCATTTAAAGAGGAAATTGGAAGAAATTTTTTAGCGTTTTAATTGTTTAAGTTTGTTTTACCAAAAAGTTAATCGTTTTAATGTGTTATTTTACAAATTAACTTTTCTTTTTTCCTTGAGTTTTCGCTCGATTAAATTATAATCTGAATTCATCCCGAGAATGTAAACAATTTGTTTCTACTTGAAATATCCATATTTAATGAATTTAAATGTCTTTTTTTTATATTTCGATCGCACCCCGAATATTTATATTAAAATCACTTTTGCATATTAAAACATCATATTAAGTTATTCTTCCATAATAATTATAAATATAATCATTAGTTATTTAATATAATTTTTTAATTAAAAAGTACTTGGGTAATCATGTTACTTTATTCGATATCTTAAATAAAAGGATTCATGCTAATCGGATTTGTATGGCATTTTGAATAATTCATCAGATATTGAAGTTGTATGTTATAACGCTGGTATGTCACTAAATTTTGAATGAATAATACTATATATAAAGTTGGTGATTTGGTATTTATGACAGTTTCTAAATGAAAAAGTTATACTTGAATTTGATTGGGATACTACATATCAAATCTATAAATTTATGGAAGATCAATGATTTTAATTAAGACTCCTTACAAACAGTTTGTTTATAAAAATAATTCTCATATATATATTGTTGATAACTTTCCTGAAGACATACTCATTATTGTTGCTGAATATTTTCCTCACAGGTGCGCAATTGTTTTTAGAAATCCACAGTAAAAAAGAAGAAAAAATCTAATAAATACAAAAAAGGTCATTTGTCGGATAGCTTTCCGGAAGAATAGTTACCGGATAGGACTGGAGCCATCCATCATGTTTTTTCATGCTTCCTTTTCCAGTTTTTGCTTCTCTCTTTCGCTCTAAAACAGTGATTGCATAAGAGAGAGAGAAAAAAAAGTAAGTAAAATAATAAGGAAGAAGAGTGAGGTACGATAAGAAGAATTTGGCGGTTTTAATTATTCCTAGGCGACGGCATCTCGAGTTTATTTGTTTATTTTTTTCACCACCCCACCCGACCTTTGCAACAGAAGAAGCTTTTAATGAAATCGCATCTCTCGAGTGAATTGTCCGGCGTCCGGCGATGATGCGGAGGAGAAAACACCTCGTTCCTCAAGCTGCCCATCAATAACGAAAACAGGAGACGGTAAAGGGATGTTCCACCAATTGCAATCGGTTCTCAGTTAAGCCTCGATCCGTTTCTCTAATTCGCAACTCTTTGGACGTTGCCACTTACATTGATTCCTCCACAAGTATCCGCAGGGATGCATTAGCTGACACTTTACCATTACAATAGTGAACATTTTAGCTGCAATCATGTAACTAGCATGTAATCGTCATTATAATCGTAATCGTTTTAACAAGCATGCAAAGAGAAAGTACTGTTGTCGTCAAAAAAGTCAAAAAAGTCCAAAAAGAATTTTCACGTTTCAAGTTCTCCGAGTCCCGAAAAACCTACTTTTGAAATTATGCCTGATCTATTTGTGAGAATGATAACTCAAAGGTCTAATGGTCTTGATACATGATTTTGCACGAAATTCGTCAACTTCTACCAAATTTTGAACGAAATCCATTTAGAAGTCTGGCTACCTGAATAGAAATTAATACGATAGTGACAAACCGATGAGAGCTAGGTGGCTAAAATTCAGTATACATTTAACATCTAAATTGTAGCTATGTGTCGAATTTGGAACTAAATCCATCAAGGAATTGAGAGTCTGTCGGTCTGAATTTTTACAATCATGTAAACGCGATAACTCAAAAATGTACTAACTTAAATAAATATGGTATGTGATTTTGTGACTTAAAGTTCTAGGCCGAATTTTGGTTTCAACTGCTTGGAAAAAAGGCGCCCAAAATGCACATTGAATTTTCTGGAATCTGTATATTCAACACATCCCAGCGATTAATCGTAAAAGAAAAGAAAAGCATTAAACATCGCACAGTAATAGGCTAATACACGAATATAGAATACATAATACATAAATATAGAACAGAATAATACACAAATATATTTATTCGAGAGTATGTGAGTAAGTTTTAAGGAAATTACTTTCACCATGTTTGTTAGATTTTACTGACATATTCAAATATTAATGCAATATGAGTCACTTGAATATTAGCCATTAATAATATTATAATGCTGTATTAAACTGTAAACTTTGTAATTCAGCCTCTTCCTTGACAACATTTCCTGTCAAGTAATTTTCAGACAGCTGTATTAAGTAATGTACACCATAAAGGAAAAATACAGATAATAATAAATAGATGTAGATGACATCTTAAAAGATATTTCATATCTTTAAATGCATAAATTATTTCATTCATAATCACGATATCAGCAAGTTGAAACCGGTTAGAGAGATGACAAAATCAAACAACAAATGTTCCAATGATTATCGGAAAACACAGAATATTAAATAACAATGAAATAATTTATTACTTATTATTTATAACTCTTCTATTATTATTTATTACTCTTCTAAGTGGAAAACTTTAATGATATTTCAACTGCAAAGATTGCATTTTGATTTTTATTTATAAAGAATTTATAATTCTCTATAAATATTCTTTGTAATATGGGACGGCTGTTTGTTTATTTAATTATAAAATTTGGTGGGAAGAATAAGTTTAGTAATAAAGAGTTTCGAAAAAAGGGTTCATTCTACTGAAAGATAAAGTAGGGAATATAAAATTTTCAATATAGTAAAACCATTCTTTTTTTGACCTACAGATATCAAAATACCGAGAATAATTTATATTTAGAATCCAAGATGTATCTGAAAAGAGATTTACATAACAGAGTTAAAAAAAAAAAAAAAAAAAAAAAAAAAAAACTCTTTTTTTTTTACATTTTGTCAATTTAATTATATTATGAAGCTAAGGAGCTCATTCAAATTCAACATCTATGTTTAATTGCAACTTGTTCAGACGCAATTTGTGATTCCTTCACTTTCTTTAACAAATACTTGAATTTCAAAATTTCCCATGTAAAGCATATCCCATGTAAATTTGTTTGGTTTGGTTACATTAACGTCCCGTTCGAAGCAACACTAGGGCTATTTTGGAACGGACCTCGTAATTTTGAACCATGGTCAGGTGACGAGGACGACACCTGAGCTAGCACCCCCCTCTCCACACCACACCAGCGGGAGGACGTTTGTTTGGTTTGGTTATATTAACGTCCCGTTTGAAGTAACACTAGGGCTATTTTGGGACGGACCTCGTAATTTTGAACCACTGCCAGGTGACGAGGACGACACTTGAGCTAGCACCCCCTCTCCACACCACACCACACCACACCAGCGGGAGGACGTTTGGTCATGACAGATTTAACGTGCAACAGACCCCCTTACACGACGGTTCTTCGGTGGAATCGGTATGGCCCACCGCGGTCTATATCCCATGTAAAGCCCATGTATAGTCCCATCCGCATATAGTTTATGCTTTTTTTTTATTCGTATTAATAATATAGGAAGTAATTAATTTTAGAAATAAATTTTAACATAAACGATACCGTTTTTCCTAATCATCTTAACATGCAGTGAAAATAATGTTGTAACTTTTATATTTGGTATATCTTTTTATAATTCCTTCAACTAATCTTTTAATAATTATGGTATACATTTTTAAAATTTCTTTACTATTTTAATATTTACTTAGCTAATAAAATATCAAATTAATTCTGTATAATGCCCCGAATTTGTCATTCGACAAAAAGTAAATTATGCAAGTTGAAAAAAAATTAAAAATTGTTTGTTTAAAATTTATTTTAAATAGTTTATTAATGTTATGCCATTACTTCATAAAATTTAAAAAAAAATAAAAAAATGCCATAAAAAATTCGATTAATTCATTTTATTGTATCTGTTATTACCTTAAGAGCTTATTTTATCAGTTATAAATTCAGACAATTTAGTATCTATGTCAATTACTATTTCATTTATTACGCAAGGTATATTGTTAAATATCTTCCAGCAAAGACAAAGAACCATCAATATAAATATGTAATTTAATATTTAAAAAAAATCTTCCAATTCCTTAACATAATAAAAACAAATTCTAAATTAAAATGAAAATACATAAGAAGATATTACACACAACTAGCTATGCTGCCTTTGTAAATATGAAAAGCAGTTGCGCTAAAGTTCTATTAAGTAAGTAAAGTAAGTAAGTAATAAGTAAAGTAAGTAAAAACGATTATTCATAATTCATAATGACTACATAAAAAAAAAAACTCCGATGCAATATTAGGCATAATAAGATTTAACATATCAAAAAAAATTATATTAAACTAGCATAAGTATCTATTATAAACTGTACTTACAATTGCAGTCATATTTTTGTATTTAAATTAAAAACTTTCATTTTACAGATAGTTTCAGTTTATTATTTTTAAATAAATATGTAATGGATTCCCCTCTTATTTTGCTGAGTGCGAATATATTTGATCTATTTTTTGCATATCGATTTTTCAGCATTTCCATCATTCAACAATTTATAGCGATATATGCACTTCAAACACTGCGAAGAAAAAGAAGATGAGAGTTAAAAGACCTAAGAATAAGCCACACAGAGACAATATTCTTCTTCTAAATGATAGTTGCGATCCCACAAAGCAATTCCTCAAGTAAAACTTGAGCCTCGCCTTCGGAGCCATCTGTCTTTTTCCACAGTTTTGGAAAATTCTTTTGTCTTCAACTGAAATATGGAGAGAAATGGAGAAAATACCTCGAATTCTCTGTGGAAAAGTGGCTCACGTAAATATGATAAGATTTTAGGAGAAGTTGGCTTTATAAAAAGAGATTCTTTAAAAAAAGAATGCGATAACATTTAAACTTTACTTTATCTCATTAAGTAAAGTTTAATGTTTTTCTTTATCTCATTCAGTTTTACTCATTAAGTGGCCAATTTTTTAAATGTAATATTTCGATACTGATGAGCAATGAAAATGCAACTCATTTTTGAATTAAAATGTATTTTCCACTTTCTGTTTATTCTATTTTCTTTTGTAAAATAGTTTTAAAACCTTTTTTAGAATTAAAAATATCTAAAAAATATTTTGATAACTTATTGAATCAAACTAGTATTCGAATTGAAGACTGCATAGTATTAACTTTTTAATTAACTTTTAACTTTTGTCTTCAACTTTATCCCCACGCACGGCATTTCTTTACAATAGTATGAGAAAATTGAATAACAGAGTTAACTTTTGGAACTTGAAGTCAAAACAAAACATTTTCTCCAGTTTATCTGTTATTTCATAGTCAAGACCTATCTAGCATACCTAGACTTCTAATTGAGACTGCCGATTTAACTTATATGCCTATTCTACTGTTTTTTCCTTAAAAAATATCATGACGCAGTGATCTACGATATTCTTTCTGAATACGACATTTCTCTACAATATTAAGACGAAATTAAATAACAGAGATAAATCTTGAACTTAAAGTAAAAAACAAAAGTTTTTTCTCCTATGTGACTGTGATTTCATAATCAAGTCAAGGTTTCAATTCCACGTCCTTGAAATTTTCGGGAATTCCATCTCTTGCACGTATCTGTAAAGAACATAAAAAATTGACATTCACGTTTTTCACATTAAGTTTTTCATATCGATGAATAAAAGAATGGTATTTGAGAGAATTGTTGAATTGTAATTCTTGTTGTGTATGAATTAAATGGCTATAGCGTAATCAAAAGGAGGTATTTAAGAAGAAAAAAAAAGGTCTTATATTCAGTCACTGCACAAATTAGTTCTAAATTCAAAAGTTCCTTTAAAAAAAACGAGTGATTATAATTATATTTTTGAAATAAATGTGCATTATTCTTTTTCAATATTTATTTTTTGGCTGATAGGTTCCAAATATTTCCTAACACAAATATCTAAAATACTCCTTTCTCCTTCGTAAATTTTAATAATTGATCAGAAAAACATTTTAATGCATTAATTATTAATGCATTTAATTATTTTGCGTTGCTTTCTACGTGTTAATGTGTTCTCCTCTTTTAAAAGACAATTTACTAATCACTTAAAAATATTTTTATCTAAAGTGCTTATAAGTTTTACAAATAATCTACTGTCTACTAAAATATTTATGAATGTATTAAGATTTAACTACATTTTGGTACATATAGAAAAAACTGTAAATCCGTAATTGAAATTTAATTTTGATTAACTTTAAAAGTACTTTTTTTTCTTTCAATAATTTCAAAACTGAAAAAATAAGGATGTAAAATAACTGGCGCTTGAAACGAACGAAAAAATAAAGTCAGAAAAGTAAAATTAGAGCTTTACAAATTTCTAATAATTTTTTGCATGTAGTAATTTTATAAGACATATTGTTAGAATCTAACTTATAGACATAAAACTCGTATTTGTAAAAAAAAAAAAAAAATTAAAACTCTCAATAATTACAAAGTCATGTATTTCTGTAAGGCCAACTGATTTGGATTTGGCGTTTGGAAAATATTTTCGGATTTGAAAGCAAGGACATTCATGCTTCACGTTGAATACAATCTGACTTTAATTTAGTGATAAGTGAAATATGTTCCACATATGCTATAATCCTTAATCATTACAATTCTTTTTAAAAAATGGAAGTAGATTGAATTCAAGTGGATCATAAACAGCGAGCGATACGTTTCTTTTTCTATTAATGCATTATTTTTTGGTGATACCTATCTCAGCAACAAAAACAATTTCAAAGTACTTAGATCCAAAGAGTTTAATCTAATGGAAATGAGTCAGTAATAATAACTGAAAATATTCAGAAACATCTAATTATATCCGACGATTTCCATCCAAATACATCACCAACTATTCAAAACAGAAACGAATTTTAAGTGCATTTATTCATTTATTCCACAATAATTGCACAACGAAGTCTTTTCATTCGTTGACCTCTCCCCCTTTCCATTCTCGGAAAACGAATCGAAGTTAGCATCGAAGGCAAATTAAATGCAATCACCTGTGAAGAAGGCATGGCAAAATGTCGCCCCGCGGAACCAATGGAAAAGTAGCATCTCTATCCTTAATCCTGAGAGAGCGACGTCTAAATACATTTTTGAAAACATCCGATGCAATTCCAATTTTGTTGCTAAACTAGAATTATTTATGCATGCCGAGGTGCCTTCACCTACACCTCCTCTTCCACTGACGAGGCATGTTCGGCAGGAAAATGAGTAGAAGCAGCTTGCATGCAAATGCCGTTATTAAAATCGCATCACCAATGTTGATCCGACATGATATATGGCCCCGGCTCAACTTTTATATGACGCTTTCCAGCAGCCAAAGGAAGATGGGAAGGGGGGGGGGTGAAAAAATAATAAAATCGTTCCTCCTCCACCAGATAAACCTTCCTTTTTCTGTGAAGATGTACGGTTGTAGAACGGGAGTCGACCTATTTTTAGGGGATATCTTTAACAGATCTTAAGGCAAGAAAAAGAAGGAAAGGAAGGGAGAGAAAAAAAAGATGGAAGTGGGAGGGTATTTTTGGGGGAAAGGGGTGTAGGCTAATGAAAAAAGCATTAAAGTCACGGCATAATGAGTTGTTTTGGTAATTAGCGACTTGTCTTAATTGCTAGTTGGGTTGTTCCGCTTGGCGGCTTCCACGTTCTTGCTGTCAGAAGAATTATTCCGCTGGAAAAATCACTATTAAAAGGACATTTGTTCACCAAGTCGCTTCCAAGACATGTTGGTGGGTAGTGGCCATTCCGTTTTTGCCAGCGTCAAACTAAACAAACTTTGCAAAGCGAGCAATGTTCAATAAAAAAAAATAATTAATTAGAATTTCCGAAAATGATATTTCTGAAAAAATCCATGGCTTTAAGTAGATATTAGTAAAACAGAGAACAAGGCAAAAAATATGTATCTTACCATACTACATTCGAAGAAAAACTGGCGCTATTTGAATCGAATGTTAAAACTAGTAGGCACTTAATTGTTTCATAAAAGCATTTGCAAGAACTTCTGGAAGCATTTTTACTTCTTGATTATGAGTCTTATTGTAAATATGTAGATGTTATATAATGTGCTAATATTATTCGATACTTTTGAGATTCTAATTTAACTTGAAGTCCAACTGAAAACTGTTGAAAAAATCTGAAATTAATAAAAATCAAGAAATAAATATGTATTCAGAAATTAATAAATATCAAGAAATAAATATGTATTCAGAAATTAATAAATAAGATTGTTGAAATTTTAGAAAAGAAATATACATCGACTTCCAGAGAAATAATGATAAAAGAGATGTATTAAATCACATCTGAAATAGAGTAAAAAAAAAAAAAAATAAAGCAGCACAAAATTTTCAAAATCGCTCCATTTTTAATGTAGTAATTATTCAAAATTCTATTTTGACAATATTTTATTTTATTTGAAAATTCCTTTCAAGTTGCTATAATCTTCAGAAGAACAATGCTATGCTTTTTAAAATATGGTAAGAGTGTTTTAATAGGAAAATGGCAAATAATTATAAAAATAACATTCTTCATCAATTATAAGTAAAGATAATTTAATTAAGTGCTTTTAATTGTTACTAAACGAGCAAAATAATAATATGAAATTATATGTATTAATAATTAACACAATTTTAAAAATATTTGTATTTAATATTTACTTCTATATCCTATACCATTATCCGTCTATTCGTTACAAACAAGAGCTTTCAACTGGGTTATGCTGATTAAATACTGATTAGCAAACTCATTTTCAAAAGCAGAAAATATTCCAAAAATGGCCTTTGTGTACATTTTTTACAAGCCAATGCAACTAAATATTTCCTTCAATGGGCTCGTTTAAGTAAAATTTTCGAATTTGTTGAATAATTTACAAAAGAGTTACAATTTGATTCTTATTATTAAAAAATTATCTTCAGCTGAAAAATATTAATGAGATTTTGAGGAAAGAAATATTTTTTTTATTATTATTGACAAGAATCTAAGAATAAGTTCTCTGGAAATCAGAAATAGTTATATTTTTATATAATTTAATTAAAAAGTGAAATGTAAGCCATGTGTTTCAACTCATTATTTAAGAATTTGTGGTCTCGTTTGAATTTTATAGGTATATTTATAACTTTCTATATTACAGAAAGAGTAATATTATAAGCATCATTTGGGCTACGTATTCTCTTGGTAGCTAAAATATTGTAGTTGGAATCTCCAATCTGTAAATATAAAAGAACAAGTCTATTAATTTCAAAATGTTGCAAATGTAAAATCAATTACATCAATTTTCTATCAAATTCTTATTTTTGAGTTTTTCTGCTGTCTCAATCTCAACAATCAAAAAGTCATTCTTGAAACTATAATCATAAAGTCATTATTGCTAACAGTCATCATAGCATCAACTGTCAGCAAAGTATGAATTTTAGATAAGAAAAAATCTTTCGATAAAAATATGAAATAAAATCTCTGAACAGAAAGAAAAGTTTGGTTTTCTTTCTCCTCGTTAGATGGCGGTACCAACCCCATGTGTTATATCACCACTTATTCCGAAACATAAATTATGTGTATAAGGTAAATGAATATATTCGTTTAAAAATGTTCAGATATCTTCTTTTATTTTTAACTGAGAGCCGTTTTTATTTTTTGATGACAAAAGAAAGGATTTAAAATGGTTTTTATGGGTAAAGAACCTTTCTATTGCATATTTTACATATTTTTCTTTTGATGTGAACATATTTTATGTTATGTAATATTATTTTGAACTTTTAGAATCAATTTTAATACCATTACTTTGATATTCCCTTTTAAAATCTAGAAAATTTAAGCAGTGTGAAGTAATTAAAATTAATATTTATTTTGACACAAATCTGAAATTACATAAGAATTTTCAATAAATAAATTAATGTTTTGGTGATTATACATCCATGCATATTATTTTTAAATCTCAATGGGAGATAAATTCATTTATTTTAATAACAAGCAGATTATACTATTTTAATTCAGTTGAACTATTGTAAACTATTATACTACTGGAATTCATGAGTAAATATAATTTAAATATATTCATTCATTGAAAAGAAAGTGCCTTTACCTAGAGACAACAAAATTATGAATATGTTAAATAATAATTATTTTGCTTTTTCGTCAGTAGGGAGAAACGTAACAAATATAAATAATGATGAAAGAGATGCTAACTTTTTGTTCTTCTGAATCCTGATTTTCCATCTTTCCATGCTTTTATTTACAATTTGTAATTACTTACAAATTACTTACGGGCGTTGACAACAACAAAAAATTGTGGTTTGTAATGTATTTACAAATTACAAATGGACATTGACATGACAAGAAGCCGCAATAAGAGTTAGAGTATCAGTAAGAAATATATATGAAAATATAACATACTGATTCGTGAATTAAACTGTATTTTTACTTTCTATTTTGTGAGGTTCATTTCTTCTTTTGTGATTTTTTATTCTTGTTATTATAAAATGTTCTTCAAGAATTTCTGATATGTAAGGGATGATCGGTTAAGTTTCTTTGAGCCTTTTAAATTTAAAATATCAAATTCATGCAGCCAGGGAACGTGTGCTTATTGTAACGTGACTATGCCGAATTTATTGAGACAGTTACAGGCGAAATAAGGACATTACAAAAATAATTCAAAAAATAAAGGGTATCGGCCAAATGTCGAGTTAGAAAAATATACTCTATACCTTAATAAAAACACAAGGAAAAGTTTCATGGAATTATCTGTAAAATTAACGGAGATATTCGCGATTAAAATTATGAACTTTCTTTTACTTGAAAAAGGGTTAGACCTAAATTGAAAAATGTATTCTGGATTATCATATACTTTCGCATATCATATACATACATAATTATTCGCCAAAATGTAAACTTCATTCCAACATATATTATGCTGATAGCTTGTGCTAGAGTTTGTGAAGCAGACTGAACTCATTTTCGTTTCTTTTCAGACGGTGTGAATGCCATGGGAGAGACAAAGCGACAGAGGACGTCCTACACCCGATACCAGACCCTGGAACTGGAGAAGGAATTTCATTTCAATCGGTACCTGACGCGGAGGAGGAGGATTGAGATCGCCCACGCCCTCTGCCTCTCTGAACGACAGATCAAGATCTGGTTCCAGAACAGACGCATGAAGTGGAAGAAAGAGCACAAGTTAGCCTCCACGATGCCGCCGCAGATTCCACAGGTGATGACAGACCACCACCCTCACCATCACCACCCGCATCACCACCATGCTCACCACCTGCACGGTGAGTTCAGACTCTGATCCCATTCAAGTCTAAGCTACCCTTTCTCCGATCACACGGGGTAGGGTTGATGTTGTTGAAGACTCAACCTCCTAATCATAGCCTGTGATATTTAAAACGCGGAACGTGGAATCTCTTTCATGCATGTAGAAAGTCTGGTGTTCTGGAGTTTCTAAGACGTATAGGAGTTCTGCTTTGAAATGCTTGGGCATTTTTATCTGCATGCGGACTTATCCCAATTAAGCATGTAGATGAAGATCGGCTTTTTTGCCCGGAAAGCCATAACCACCTTTGAAGTCCTTTATGTTCTGATCAATTTTTTGCTTAATAAATTAATCGGTGTTTTTTTAATATACATACAATAATATTTAAAAACCAGTTCCTTCTGCCTCTCTTATATCTTTATTTTATTGTTATAATTTTTGAACAATTTATTTTAAAAAGCAGTTTTAAATTTATTATAATTTTTTCATTTAAAGACTTTTTTTATTCATTTTTAAGATTTGGCAGTATAACATTAGGAAATTAAATGAAAAAAATCACAGTTATGAATTTAAAATTACATCATCGTGCAAGCATTTATAAATGGTTTGGTGTTCTATGCATGCGTTAAAGGCAAAAATATTTTCCAATTTTCGCAAATATTTTGAATGCATGAAATTCTAAATAATTTAGTTATTAGAATATTCAGTGAAAATTTATTCCTTTTAGAATAACGCTTTTATATATGCCTTGCAGATTATCCAGAAACTTATTTACGATTTTATTAACATTCACTTTTAATAAGTGCGATTTTATTCACTGTAAAGTATAATTATTTCTTTGACTAGAAATCACTAGACTTTCTATCACTAGAACCATCATTATTTAAAATTAAATTGGTAAAAACCTTTACAAATACAGGAAAATTTTCGATAAAAATCGTTTTAAAAGTTCCAGCCATGAATTTTTCTTGTTGAATACTTCAAATTTTCAACAGTTATCAAATTAAAAAGCATATAAATTGTGAATATTTTTAATAGAATTTGGAAGGTATAAAACGTGTATTTGACACTGCCATTATCTTCTCAGTAAAATTAATCTAACAAAGTAAATTCTATTAAAACTGTAAAAAAAAAAGTTTTTTTAAAAAAAACTTATTTTAAAATTTTATATCAGTGAGGTTATTTTCAATTTAATTGTGAGTTATACGGAATAAATAAATCCTGTTCTTTAATTTCTAATCCGAGCTATTGTAAGAATAAAATCAAAAGGAAGTAAAATAACAATAATTTCAATTTGGTAAGAATAATCAATCCTTTATTGTCGGAATCTGACCAATAAATCATTTATAATTATATATTTAGAAAACTTAAACTCACTTTATACAAGTTCTTTTTGGTATAAATATGATGGTTTTTCGAATAGTTTTCTATACTCTGAAAGTTATAAACAAATGTTATGATTATACTTGAAATCTTACTAATTTAAAGAACACCAAACCAACATAGTTACATTTAAAATTCTCGTTGCTAGTCCAATGCATATTAAGCTAAAAAATCGCCTTTATTATATTTTAGTTGGTGATTTTGGAAGATTTCAGCGAATGTATTAAAAAGTCAGCCACATTTCTGGTAAATTTCTTCGGACAAATTATTTTTTTGGTCTTTTTATTTTTTGTTTTATCATTTAAATTAGAAAAATCGAATTCTTTTGCTTTCTTCAGCATACTTACAGGCATTTTTCTTTTCTGTTTTTTTATAGTGTGTTAAGAGGCCGAGAGAAGATTGGAGGTAGGCGTTTCTGTTGCTTTAGTAGAGGCACGAGGAACGTACTACCACATTTTGTGTTTCCTGTCTTTCAGTAGGTTGGTGAGGTCTGATCACTTCACCAGACGTTATTAGTTTCTTTCTTCATAACACGAAGCCCTTTTTCCCCCCTTACTTAAAACGAAAGAGACATGTTTTTTCTCAGGGCATTCCTAAAGAACTCTTCATGGACTTATATGATGTGTGAATTTGTATTTTTAATGTATTTATTTATGGAAAACTATAAGAGCTTTTGAGAGTTGCATCCGATTGCTAAGAATAATAATCATTCGAAAATTTAAGGCATGGGTATTCAGGACTTTCTGAACGACAGATGAGAGTCACAAAGTAGAAACGCTGTTTGTGCAGTTACATACTAAAGCACGTAATGTGCATGGTAAATTTCCCAATACAAATTCCAAGAAAATAACCAAAATACATAAAAAATTACTATCTAATTAATAAATTGAATTGTCAGCTTATGTTATAAAAATTAATTTATAACAAATATTATGCTACAAAACATAACATTTTATCAGCAGATTGTGGGCACGAGGGAGTTAAGGAAAGTATTTGACTAGATGGTATTGTTAATGTCAACAATTTTGTTCAATGAATTAAGTGAGTAATAATAAAGATATTATTATTACTCACAATATTTATATGTGAGTAATTACTCACATAACTCATGTGTGAATAATATGTAATTGGAACATTGTAATAATAAAGACATTATTCCAATGTTATAATTATAATAATAAATAATATTTAATTTAAAAAATATGCAATTACATTTTTTTTATCAGTCTTCGAAAATGTTAGGAAATTAAAAAATAATATTAAATAAAACTTGTCAAATCTTCGGTCTGACTACAAATTTGTCAGCAATTCATATAGAAAGCCAATATTTAATAATCATTTTATAGTTTTATTAATTATTTAAACAATACTAAAAAATGTCCATGAATTCTAGTAATCGTATTACCCAACATTGCATGTATTCGTTGTGCTGATTAAATCACAACAACTTCAAAAATAAAATCCTAATTGTTGTCTTTTACCACTCTCAAAGGCTCTTGTACAGTTTGGCAACGACTTCTCACAGTTGCCAACAAGATGTATTTTGTGCAATACTATTATTAGCTCTGAAATGTTATGTACTGCCACACAGTTTTGAATAATTTGAAGTAAATATAAATTTGTCTATGTGGAAAACCTCAAATGATGCTTTTGTATTTTTACTAAGGCTACACCCACTGATAAATAAAGAGAAGATTCACAAGACCGTAAACTGATTATACACACACATACTTCTCGCATTGATGAACTGGAACTGCGAACCAATGAGACTAAGGGCATAGTGAATAAAACATATTTTGCAAGACGTAGTTAATATGCCCTGTCCTGATTCAAACCTGATGAAAATCCTCTACTGTTTCCAATTCCTGTTCTGGCTGAAACTTCAAACTGTGACTATTTGTAAAGAAAAAAAAAAAAAAAGACACCGTATTTCTCGGGGTTGTATAAATGTATTCCTATTTGTGTAGAAGGACAAAGCTCTGTTGATAGTCATGAACAATTTCGAAGGACTGCTGCAGCTTCGGTGGTTTCTGCTTTCTTTCAATGGATTTGTTCATGTCGCACTGCATCAACAAGAGTGTCCTATTGTTTCGTGTAGCACTTCATTAGTCCTGGTGAATTCTCAGTGGTGACCTATAACTTTCACTCATCGAGAGGTATTTATACTTGTACAGCATGTTGTATAAGCCAAAGTTGTATACTTGTACATGTATTTGTGCTGCGTCTTATCCTCATTAGTTAACTATTATGCATGCGCAGTAATTGTTGCGCATTCAGGTGAATTCACGTACACATTTGTTTTCATTTACTTTTCTTTATTAACATAAAATATTCATGACTGAGGTCTCATTACCTTTATAATTATTGAAAATGCATGATTAAGATTATTTCAAAAAATTATCAGTATTTTAATAGTATTGATACATTATCGAAATATAGTAAAGTATTATTTTATTCATAATTAAGTGGTTTTTCTTGACGAAATTGTCATTTAAACTCACCATAAATTGAATTTTTTTTGAGAAAAATAGAGCTATATTTAAAACTAAAAAATCTTTTACAATCTTACAAAACAATATATTTAAGTTAAAACTTTTAATAAGTGTAATTCATAACTTCACTCTAATAACAAATTATATATTAGAAAATTTTTGATGATACTAAAAATTCTATTATTATTTTTATTTCTATTATTATTATTTTTTCATATATACACTTGGTAAGGTAACCACTATAAGAATCATCTGATTTAAGAAAAGGAAGCAGTGATTTTAATTTTAATTACATAATTAAAAAAATAGGAATATATTCAGAATAGTATTTTTTGTTTATAGACATTTCATCTTTTATTTTAAAATGTCGAGAAGCTAACTTCAAGACATTAAAATTAAAATGTTATTATTTTATCGCTTATGAAAGGCTTTAAATTTAATCACAACGAAAAGAAATGCAACAATTAACAAAATAATGCCTCTTTCAGCCCTTTCGCATAAAATGAAATAAGGCCTATACAATGAGAAATTACTATAAGACAAAATTTTAATACACATTTAAAATTATTTCAACAAAATTTATTAATCCATTATTAAAAAACATCTAAAGACAATGTTTTTAGAACGACTATAATATAACCTTATAAATATATTTATATCCTCTTAAAATGAAATAGAAATAATTAAATTTTTAAGATAAATGTTTATGATTTGAATATATTCAGTTCCTTTTTTTTTGTCATTCTTTTGTATGCGCATTATAACATGGTGAAAAATTCTCAACATATCGATAATTGTGGTATACTGCATATTGTTAAAGTGTTTATTGTTACTGATTGTCGTGAGTGTCAAATATTGTAAATACTCATTAATTTAACTGAACAAGAATTCTACGTTGTTGTGTATAATCAGGATGTTCTTTATTATTACTTATTCAAATGTTGAAGAACAAAATTTATTTTTTGTATTATGCTGTTAAAAATATTACTAAATGAAAAACAAAATTCATTCGAATTTTTTTTCTGGATTATTTTAAGTTTAAACTATTTATGAATGAAATGTGCATCTAGATAATAATTTTGTGAAGATAAATACACAAAACCATGAAACAATGTCATTTACTGATAGTATATTAATCCAAAGCCAATTTATTGCTAGTAAGCAAAACAATTTATATGCTTTATATGGCATAAATTTGATAAAAATCGTAAATTGAATTTTTTTTATTTCTAAAATATATCAACGAATAATTTCTTATTTGATTATCATTTAGGGCTTCTTAAACTATGAAAAATTTTGAAAATTCTAAAAAAAAAAAAATTCACATTTTGAAAAATTATTTCCGTTACAAATATGCATATTTTAGATTCCTTTTTTTAATTACAACCAATCACCCCGTTCCCACAAAACTAAGCCACATAAACAGGATTATTTTAGATTCATATTAACAAAATTATTATATATTTACAAAATTAAACATATCGGCAAAATTACAAAATAATTTTTGACATAAAATTTCAAGAATTTTTAAACAAATCATAAAAAATATTTCAATATGCCTTTAAATCATGATCAAACTATTTCTTCCAAGAATACACGCGAAGTCAATGATATGATTGTTAACATAGAAACGGATACCATATCATTTTAAATGAAAATGATTATACAAAATTCTTACTTGTTTTGTCATAGTACTATAGCTAATTGAAATTTGTGTTGGACCGTTACAGAAATTTTCACATAAATCATTATACTTTAATGGTTTAAAGTAGCATTTAAGCCATTCTTTTATTAGAAATGTATTATAAATTCTTTTTGATAGTGTCAGAAAGCTCAAAGGTACGAATACCTCCTAAAAAATTGGTTTTGAAACCCACAAATTCTCATATGTGTTTGGATCATTATTAAGGAGATAATGATTTCAATTCCAAAAATAGGTATCCCATGTTGCAACAGTTTGAGAAGCCCAGTTATGTTTCATAATAATAAATCCAGTTTCATACGATTTTTTTTATTCAAAAGTCTGTAAAAGCTTCATTTATACCATTAGATATATTTTAGAATCTCCAATGTGCAATTTTAATACCGGTTGAAAATTTGTAAATATATTTTACCAACGAGCTTGTTTATCTTTGTTTTTATTTCTGCACCGATGGAAGATTCGAACTGTGAAAAAGAACAAAATTAGTTTCGCTTTTATCCTGGAAGGCTCAAGTGATTTTATAATTCAATATTTCTTTTCAAGAAAATTGAACCAGAAAATGTACAAAGAAATTCAGTTTTTAGTTTCTTATGAAACATCAAAATTGCCGAGCTTCTTGATCCCTGTCAAAAACTACAAAAGCGTTGTTATTATCATTATTGTTGTATTGAGAAACTTATTCGGCATAGATATTGTTACTTAGAAAAGAAAAGAATTAGTTTCTATTTTTATAACATTTGAATTGAAGATTGATTTTTAATTTTCATTGTTCATCTCATTTGGTGTAAATTTTGCTTAGTAATCAGTATTTTAATTATTTATTATTTAATCATGCAAGTGTGTAAATTTTATTCGTGAACTGTAATAAATTAATAAGCGCAATAAAGAAGCTTATTAAACAGCAATAAATTAATAAGTTGAATAATTTAATAAGCGCAATAAAATATATCATATTATCGCTTATTTTCGGATTAAATTTTACATTTTCAACTACTATTCATTTTTATCTGTCTAGAATCAAACAATTATTTCTAAGTACTTAATTTACAAATAAGTACTAAGTACTAATTACAAATTATATTTACAATTATTATTAAGTACTTAACAAATACAATGATCCTCTAACATTATTTTTTGGTTATTAAAATAAACAATTATTGTTATGTTATATTTCCTTTTTCAAAAAGTAATAATGATATTGTTATTTATAAAACAAAATTAAATATTCAAAATATGAAAAATTATGTTATTTTGCTAGAATTAATCATTCTCAGGCTTTTAACATGCAGAATATTTATTTGATATAAGAATAAACAACTCAGATTCGCTTTATTTTCGTTTCTTTCTGTAATGTTAAACAAATTGTTATTTATAAAAAAAAAATGATTCTCATATTTATAAAAATATGACTATGTTGTCCTTCTTAGAATGAGCTATCTCATGCTTTAAACCAGAGGCAGAATCATTTAACAGAAGACTGATTATTTATTTAACTAAAAACAACAACAACAAAACAACCCTTGAATTATTATTTGGAAATAAGGCATATTTTTCTTTGATTTTAAATTTTGAACAAATGCTTCAATATCTTGATATAAAGAATATATTTGTATTGTCTCGATGCTGTTATAACTAAGTGAATGCTGAGCATTTCCAAAAATTATACAAATGGAAACAAAAATACGACCTACCATTCATTCCCTAATTCTGGCTGGGCATTGACGCGCCCCAGACCTAATCTACATCTGTGCTGTGAATACGTTTACTTTCTGATGTGTAGTGTTTCTGTGCAGTCTCATTTTTAGTGTTCTGTCTCGTAGGTTAGTGTTAGTGACCTGATCTGTGCGGTGGAATCTCCTGTGTGTACATATTGTAAATTTGTTTTCCGCTTTGTTTCGAAGGGGTCCTTTAATTCCGAATCCTTGTAGTTTCGTGGACATTATGTAACATTCTCTAGAAATTTGATGGTGAAAATAAAAGTAGAAAAGATTCAAACATGTGGTTTCTGTGTGTCTTATTTTAATCTTTTAAAAAGAACATAACTCGTTTATGAAAACGCTTACAAGATTACCTTGATGATAAGGTAATGTAAAATAGCAAGTGCTTTTACATTTCATATAGTTTATAAAACATATAATAAAATAAAACCATTATGAAACATATTACTCTGTTTAAAAAATTAAATATTTTATAAAATTTTGTTTAAGAAACATAATCAATACATTTAATTGTATACAATAAAGCACTATTTATACCTTTTTTCAAGGAACTGACGTAAAAGAGCATGTAAATACAAAGGCGTATAATCGAAATTTTAATTACAAATTTGCTGATATTAATGCAAAATCCTTTAAAGACAGTGAAGATATATTTCTTTAAGATGATACTAATATACTTCTAAATAGTATTTAAAACAATAATCAAATTTTGAAATTAAACGCATATTATAATAGTCTAAACATCTAGCAACATTTTCAGAATCATCATTATCATCGAATTTTCAGTTTTTGCCAACTGAAACAAATAACAATTTTTTTTTAAATACTAGTTTATAGTAATATTTTAGTACAAGAAATAATGATGTTATCAATTCATGCATATGTATTTTTATAAAACATTATATTTTATAAACCGTTATGTTTTATAACATGTTATAGCAACTTTTATTAAATCCAAAACATTTTTTAACTACCTTTTTGCCCTTTCTTTAGCTGTCTGCTGCATGGGATGTCAAAAGACACGAATTAGAATCTTCCGTTCACAAACCATAGAATGACAAAAGAAGCTAACTTACTTCCATCAACCATGTACAAAGCAAATTCACAAAACACAAAACAATAATTTAATAAAAGACTTTTTCTAAAGACTAAATACATAATAAAACCAAAGAATTTAATAAAAGACTTTTTCAAATACATAATAAAACCAAAGAATACTTTAATGTATTATAATGATATATTTAATTTCATACAATTTTTAATGTAATATGATTGCAAAAAATGTATTTTAAGGCATATTAACAATAATTTTGAATTACAAGAGAGTTATACCGGCTCTTCCAAAACATCTGGGCAACTGAATGACAGTCGTCATAACAGCACGGAAGAGGAAACCAAGGCTGTGTCTTAATTGTCATTATCGTTCACGGTACAACCCTTCTTGAAAGAAATATCTGGTCATTGAGTAATAACTCGATCCTACAACATTTTTGTACTCTCTAGAGAAGTGAGAACCAACCACTTCAAGACATAAAAATTTAAAAATAGGTTGGGCATATATAAACAACTAATTTTTGCAATAAACAGAGGGTAATAAAAGGAAAGGTAAGATGAAAGTTATAGGGAACATTTTGCCAGTGAAATACATAAAATAAAATATACCAGATAAAATATGTAATAGCGATTAAATAGAATAAAAAATTATGATAGCACAACACAATTGCATGAGTAACAGAAGTACAAATCACATGACGCAGCACGGCAAATACGAAAGAAGACGCAAAATAAACAGCAAACCTTTGGAATACTTAAACGCCCGAAGTTATACACTTTTCACATGTTTTTATTCATATTATTGTGTTTTCGGGTAAAGTAAATTTGAATTTCATTGAACCAGAATTAGAGATTCAATAAGGAAAATTCTATTATCTTACTTGATAATTATTTACTAATATTTTACATTGACAAAAAAAGATCTATAAAAACTCTCTTTGAATTTTTTTTATTTCATATTCAATTTAAAAATGGCATCTTCCTATATGTTTGACATACTCTTAAATTTTATACCCTATTGGTGAGACACATTGTAGAATAATCGCTATTATTTTAGGCACATATAGAATAATTCCCAAATTAAAATTAAGCAGTGAGGATAAGTTATAATTAAATATATTAAATTAACCATTACTAATTTTATTTATCTCATTTGTATGCATAAGTTAACACCTGAAAAATCCCATATTAGATGTAATCAAATGCAGCGATAATTGAATCAGAGAAGTGCAATTTTTTTCACTGCAACTTCAGTTAAACTGCATCTTTAAACATATAGTACAGTCTAATTTTTGAAATTACTTTAAAAGTTGAGAAATTTGCAACCATATATATTTGATGAAGCAGAGCATTTTTCATGGGAAGTGTACTGATTATTTAAAATCAAAATTAGATTTTGCTAAAATAAATAAGGTGTTTATTATGTGCACTTATTTCAGAGGAAACTGAAATATAGTCATTCAGAAGTTTATTTAATTCATCATGAGAACGTGTAACTTGTTGAATCACAATGTTTGGATAACGATAAACGAATTAATTTATTCTTTGGCTCACATACAATAATTCACGATTATTGGCACACATCAGATAGTTCACATATTCCTAAACGACAACTTTGAAAGCTTTTAATTTAGAATCTTTGGATAATATTAAAGTAATAAAATCTATTACGAATTTATTAATTATTTCATATGGGAAAAATCATAATGATTAATGCATATCCATAAAATAAGATAAATTCATTCATGCTAGATGAATGAATTTATCTTAGACGATGATCTTTATCTTTAGATGCATTCCAAGATGTTGCAAAGTGTAAAATCGGAATATTTGGATAAAGACAAAATAGCATAGCTGGGTATTAATTTATCCTTTGTTTCACTCAATAGTTATCATATTTCTACATGAAAAATGTTGCAAGGAGATAAATCGGAAATGTCTGAATAAAGATAAGATAATTTTTTTGGGGCTATTATACTATAGTTTTTCTATACTATATTTTTTTTCTATACTAATTTATATTATATTTTTTCATGAATAAATTCACGTTTATTAATGACACGTTTATTAATTTATTTTCATGTTTTTTCCTGAAATAATTCATTAAGGTATAGAAGTTTAAAGAAAAATAAAACGAATAATAATAAAAATTAATTAAAAACGATCTTGAATTACTGAAATTTTAAAAGTGAATTGATGTTAAAGTCTCCCAATTTATAAATTGTTTTTGCAATTATTTTTTTAAAATTAGCAAATAAATTTTATTATACACATTAAATTAAAACAATAAATTAAGTATAAAATATATCAGAAAACGTATTTTTGTAGGGCAAAACTCGTTTTTACTAATATCCACTTAAATTTATTTCTATACAGTTTTTTAATTATCCAACTTTTGGGATCTTCTTTTTCTAAACATATAGAGTATAAACAAGGATGATGATAAATATAGAAAAAATGTTATACAGAAAGTCTCTACTTGGGCCTATTGTTATCTATTTCATTAATTCATTATATCATTTAGAAACACATATTTTCGTCAACTTCAATCATAAAAGCATGGGTATGAAGACTTTAAAAAAGCTGATTTCAATTCAATATTTATATATATATATAATAGTTACAAGATATTTTATGATGCAGTGAAAGATAAATATGTATCTGAAACTAAGGTTCTACAAATGAATAGTTATTTCACCAAAAATGAAATATATAATTCATTTAAAGAAGTCAATTACTGTTTCCAATTTACAGCATGCCAGTGAAGGTTACTTTTATTAAAAAGTAGATAAATAGTTATTTTATAGAGCATTGAAAAAATTTAGAAAACCATCAATGAATTGACGTATTTCTAGAAAAGGAGACATAATATTTTTCGGAATTTATATTACTACTTTCTTGAGATGATGATAAAATCAGATTTACAATTATTTTTTTTATGGATTTTTTTTTGAAATTTTAACTAATTAAAAGTCATGTTAATATTTTTCAATAAAAATAATAAGTTAAAGTTTCGAAACATTATTGAAAAAAATTACATAAAAATAATTTTTGCACCATTTTAAAATTTAAAAAAAATGTATTTTTAATGATTTCAGTTATATTAATACGGGATTTTCCCTTAATTTTTGCAATTCTAAAAAATTGTTTGTATTTTTTTTACAATAAATGTCATTGTTAAAATGAAATTCGAACATTTTTCCTCGTTTCATCAAACATTTAATCGCTTGATTTTCTCCCATTGTTAAGGTAGAAAGATTTTGCTAAGTATCTAAAACATTCTACATGGGAAACTAGAAAGAGAAATCACATGACTTAAAAAGAAAAGATACAATTTGAATATATATTCAGTGTTGTAACGATCAGGCGAACAAAGGGAGGGGGTATGGATGCCTCCAGCGCCAGTCTTATAAGACGATATTTGGACAAAATATATTGCCTTATAAAACTGGCAATAATACACACTTTTATAATACATTTTGTATCCTTTTTTTATTTGAAATATCTTGAAAATTCAGATAAACAATGCCATGCCCTGAGTAGCATCTATATTTACTAAAATTCTTGGACTAAAATCATGAACACAAGGTTACGTATAAGAAATTCAATTGAAATTAACTGTCAAAGATCCCAGCTGGCCGCCAAAAGGTGTATAGAATTCAATCAAATTCTTTAATTACTAATTGATCGAAATAAATCAATTTTTTAATGTATTTATAGAAAGTTTTTTTGACATGCATGAGCAGAACAAACTGATTTAAAAGGTTGTAAAATAGGAAGCACTAATCAGAATTATTTGCTATTCCATCTGAGTATAGGTGAAGCAATAAAAATTTATTTTAACAAACAAAAAAAAAAAAACTAGTTCTAAAGTTTATCGATATACGTCGTTGTACTCGTCATAAAGATGCTAATTAAAAGAGTCCACTCCTTCTTCAGAGCCTATTCATTACAAGTGATGCCACAAAGGATAGAAAAAATATACTATCCAAAACCGTAGAAAAAGTAAAAATCGATGAAATCACCGAAAAAAGAAAATCGGCAGCGACTTGCTTAAAAATTGTTCAATGGGCAATTCACTGTTTTCCTTGATGAGTTGAAAACGCTAAACATCATGTTCCACAACAGATCTTAGTATTCTAGTTCTGTTCGTGAATGTGTGTTGTGAATGTGCATTCGAAAATGTGTTGTATAATGTGTTTTGAATTCACCTAAATTCAAGACTGGACACCCGTACACAACATCTTTTAAGTTTAGTCATCTATCCCCAGACAGAAGTCGTAAGGGTTCAGGTCAGGTGATGGTGGCAGCCAAATTATTGGGAAACGGCAACTGATAGTTTTATCGTTTTCAAAAGCCAGATTCAATAACTGATTCACTGACGTTACCATCTTGCATAAAAATTGTACTATACAATATCCGAGCTGTTGTAGAGTTGGATGCTCAAAAGAGATTCATAACGGACTCTAATGATTGTGCGGGTTACAGGACCCGAAGGACCAGATTTCTCGAAACAGAAAGGGCCAGCAATAAATGTTGCCGTAAATACACCCCACACAATGACCTTTAGAGAATTTAGAGATGCATTTGGCTCATTTGGAATGGATTTTCTCTTTCTCATACACTTCAATTTCGAGCATTGATAGAACCTTGGGGATGGAAATGGGCTTCGTCTGTTCTTAAAATATTCCATGGCCATGCATTAGCTATTTCCATTCGAATATGAATTTGCACGATGAAAGTTTCTCGTTTTGACAAGTCAGTAGGGAGCAACCCCTGAACATGCATAATTTTAAATGGATAATATTCCAGGATGTTTCGCAAAATTTTAAGAATTTTGATGACAGTATATCTAAAGTTCAGGAAATTAGCTGTGTACTGGACTTTTCCAAAACACATTTTACGCATCTTGCAGTCAAATTATTCATCGATGTTGAAACAATTGCTTTCCACTCGCTTCCACATTTCACGTCTCTTCAAATTTTCATCTTCAGACAAACATTGGGCCAGAGCCGCTTCTTAAACTCTTTTACATACGGGATTACTTCAATGCAATTGCCGCACAGTTCTTGCAAAAAAGCTAGAACTAGTCAAATATTGTTATCTTTATCGTTGACTATAAGAAAACATCATAAGAAATAAAAGCTTGGAAATATATTTCGTTCAAAAATATCTACGTCGAAATAGTTACTCTTTATATAAGGAACCTGAGAGTAATCCAGCACGCTTTTGGAATTAAAACTGCGATAGTTTTGGTAAAGTTGAAAAAAATTTGAGACATGAAATATGTGCTTATTATAGCTATGTATTCTCTTTTAGATTTACAAAAAAATGTTTATCTTCACATTTATTTTCATTTCCAAATTTTATTTAAACCAAATTTAAACTTTTAAATTCATTTTGTAACTATACTAATTGTTCCTTTCCACAGTGGGAAAAAAATTCTCGCAATTAAATATTGAAGAAAACGTTGAAAACAGTTTGAATTTCAGGACAACAATGTAATCTATTACTGGAAATTAGGTGAAAGATACTTTTAAAGATTGTTTAAATTCAGGGAAAATTGATATGGTTAAAAAAATATTTTTTTTTTCAGTTTTGAAACAGTGTAAAAAAATTACTTAACTTAAAATTTTCTACAACTATAATTTCAGAAGTTAGAGCAGAAAACACAAAAATTCAGTCTAATTTTTAATTATTTAAAATTCCAACTAAAATTTCAAAATAAAAAAAAAAGTTCTCCTATGCGCATTTCTATCGTGTAATATATTGGGTTGGCAACTAAGTAATTGCGGATTTCACTCATAGATGGCTTCAGTTGAATTTTTAGGTTTGCAGACGTAGTACAAATGTAAAACACATTTTGTTATTTGATTGTTGACAATTCAGCTGTCAATCAGTAAAAAAAGTTTTTTGATCGGTTGCGTAGTTTTCGTTTGGCGTTCGTTGAAAAATGGAAAATCAAAAGGAACATTTTCGTCATATTTTGCTTTTTTATTTCCGCAAAGGGAAAAACGCATCGCAAGCTCATAAAAAGTTATGTGCTGTTTATGGTGACGAAGCTTTAAAAGAACGGCAGTGTCAAAATTGGTTTGCCAAATTTCGTTCTCGTGATTTTTCAGTCAAAGATGAAAAACACTCTGGTCATCCAGTTGAAGTTGACGACGACCTAATCAAAGCAATAATCGATTCGGATCGTCACAGATTGCAGAGAAGCTTCATGTATCACATACATGCATTGAAAATCACTTAAAACAACTTGGCTATGTTCAAAAACTCGATACATGGGTTCCTCACGAACTGAAAGAAACGCATTTAACGCGATTTGCTCAAGAAACGTAATGAAAATGATCCATTTTTAAAACGACTGATAACTGGCGATGAAAATGGGTTGTTTACAACAATATCAAGCGGAAAAGATTGTGGAGCAGGCCAGGTGAACCAACTCAAACCACATCAAACGCTGATATTCATCAAAAAAAGGTTTTGTTATCAGTTTGGTGGGATTACAAAGGAATTGTCTACTTTGAACTCTTACCACCCAACCGAACGATCAATTCTGATGTCTACATTGAACAACTAACAAAATTAAACAATGCAGTTGAAGAAAAGCGGCCCGAATTGACAAATCGAAAAGGTGTTGTATTCCATCATGACAATGCAAGGCCACACTCATCTTTGGTCACTCGGCAAAAATTATTGGAGCTTGGTTGGGGTGTTTTGCCACATTCACCATATAGTCCTGACCTTGCACTATCTGATTACTTTTTGTTTCGATCTTTACAAAACTCCTTGAATGGTAAAAATTTCAATAATGATGATGATGTCAAATCGTACCTGATTCAGTTTTTTCCTAATAAAAACCAGAAGTTTTGTGAACGTGGGATTATGATGCTGCCTGAAAGATGGCAAAAGGTCATTGATCAAAATGGGCAATACATTACAGAAGTTATTTAGTTAAATGAAAAAATTGTCTTTGATTTTCTAAAAAAAATCCGCAATTACTTAGTTGCCAACTCAATATATATATGTGTTAAATTTGTTAGCTATAGGTTAAATGACTTGGCCTGTAAAATTCAATACACACAAGCGCGTTAGCATTACGCATGCACTCGCTCGCTCACTCACTCACTCTCTCTCTCACACACATACATGCACGCACGCACACATACACTGTGTTGAGTCATAAGCAAATATATATATATATTTTAACAAACAGAATTGATTACAGTAAGATAAGCTGAGTATATATAAGAGAAGGAAAAGCAATTGAATACTAATTCTTCCTTCAAAGCATCTGTTCATTAAAATTTTCCCTAAAGAATCCCTCATTTCACAAAAGTTATTTGAAGGTGCTCCATTTTGTTGAAAGTATCATAAAGTCGATATTTTTGGATACTTTCTTAGATACACCTCTTGAATTACGGATATATCTCTTTATGAATACATCTCACGATTTCATGACATTGTCTATTACAATCGTACATTCAGCTGCAGGCATATTGTTTCGAGTTGTGATTAGTTAGACAATTAAAAACATCAATTTAATTAAACGAAAGATTATAAAAACTAGAGGCATTTCTCAAAAAAAAAACATATGTGATTTTATTTATATGTAATAAATTAAGTATTTTTTTATGTTAAATTATATCCCAAGGTGAGATGATACACAGGTACATAGAAACACAGTATACATAGATACATTGGAAATAGCATGCTAAGAAAGAAACATCGGATTGAAAGGAAATTTAATGCACATAATGATACAAATGAGAGAGACACTTAATCCCTAAATTAAGACAATTAAACAAATACGAGCCGGCGTCCTGGCATAGGGGTAGCGCGTCTTCCCCGTGATCTGGGCGGCCCGGGTTCAAGTCCCGGTTTGGGCATGGTTGTTCTTCTGTTGTTCTATCTGTGAGATGTGTGAATGTGCCCTCCTGTAAAAAGGGGTTGTGCAAGCGAATGAGTGATGCGTGAGTAGCAAAGTCGTACTCTTGGCCCTAGTTGGCGCTGCTATAAAAAATAAGAGACGTTCCCCCTCAGGCTTAAATCGCTGTCTTCGTAACAGCGGGCTTGTCGGTGGCAAGTGCCATAAGAAACAAACAAACAGACAAATACGATGCGCACAGATAGATAAATACAGTGCAAATTCAATAGTTCATCGGACCACCTCCAGCTGCAACAAAGTCCGGCATTGTGTTGATTAGACATCGAATGCTGTCCTAAGTTAGATGGACAACAAAGGTTGAAAAACCAACCATTTCCAAATCACGTACAAAATAATACAGTTTTCGGATACTATTTCAGAAGTTTCAAAGACACTTACTTAAAGTTCAATGTTATTCACTACTTTAGAGCTTAATTAATAAACACGATTATACATTTATATATTTTTTTGGTATTTCAATAAAACCTTCTTTAAAACTAATTTTAATATGAACATAAAGGAAATCAAAGAAATGTTTTTAAATAAATATATGCATAGAAAATTTTATCACTCAGTTTTTATATAACAGTCGCACAAAAATATTACAAATGTGGAAACCAGTAGATATCGTTTCCACTGAGTAATTTGACGGAAGAAGCTTTCTTAAAAATGTGTTCATTATCAGGATAAGTTGAGAATTGTGAAAGATAAGTTAAAAATTTTTTAAAAATAGACCGAAAGCAATATACAAATGCATAACATTAGGCAACGGTAAACATAACAATATATAAATGCTTTTAATCACTCCAAATTAATCTTAATAAACATGTCAAAATTATTAAGAGGTATAAGATATTTCATTATAAAATTGGTTTAATAAGGAGGACTGACATGTTAAAAGCTCCATTACAAATATCAGTTTCATTTTACTATGGAACAAGTCGCTGGTGTTCAAAAGTAAAGGAATATTTTTCCAAATGAAATATTTTACAGTATTATAATTAAATTAAAATTAGTTAAATTAGCCAAATTTATATTTGGGTCTTATTGTAATTAAATAAACTAAGTTGAACAAATCGTAATATTTCTGTGCATTATAAATTTTCAAAGGAGAAAATGAAAATGAATTGATGTGGGAAATTAATAAGTTGAGTCATATAAGTCCTAACAATTTTTAGAAAGTATTTTTGAACTTTCCCTTGTCGCTAAAATCCCTCTCGCTAAAAATGTAATATAAAATATTTCTTTACATTTTATAAGTAAAGTTGCATTTGAAAACAATAGGACTAAAATTTTATTCAAAAGTGTATGAAGAAGGAATATAAAATTAAACATGAAATAATTTTTAAAAATTTCCTTTGCAAAAATTTTTGCGTGTGAAAAGTTTGATTTGATTTGATTTTGTTTATAAAAATTTCCCTTTATATTAAATAATAAATAAAAATAAATATATATATAGAAAGTAAAATCAAGCATTCAGTTTGAAAGAAAAGTTTTAAAAAATACGAAAATTTCATAAAATATAAGCTTTTGAAATTATTAAAAATAATATTTTTAAGAACATCTTATTTCAAATGCCATTTCAAACACGTGTTCAAGTGACCATTTAAATTCGCTCTTTGATTGAATTAATTAATTAATTAACTATCACTCTCTACATATATAAAATAGACTATTAAACTAACGTGGTTAAGATTCTTTCTATATCCTAAGAGTAATTTTGGATACCAAATGTTTAAAAAGTAGTGATTTTTTTTATTGTTGGGGAAAAAAACCCCTCCGCCGTCTATCTTTTAGGAATAAATTGGATTTAGGAATAAACGAAAAATTATATTTAATGATACATGCATCATTTTATTTCATAATGCTACATTGCTCTCATGTATTGGCCCTATTTTATTGCTGAATAACTGATAAAAGAGCAGTTTGAGGGGCCCACCCCACCCCGAAAATTTATAATTTTCCCGAAAAGATTCAAATTTGAAAGAAACAATACACCTCCTCCCCTAAAAATAAAATTAAAAAAAAACAATGTATATTTTTATTTGTGCTCTTAAAAGTAGAAATTAATTCATGATATTATTTGGAGATCAAGGTAAAATCATACGAGCTTGAGGTGCTGATAAAAATACTCCAAGGAAACTGGAAGTTTAATCATATTCGTAATATATTTCTGAATTTTAATAGTGCTTGGATATTTTCCTCTTTAAGAGTTCTATTAGAGCGTAATTTCCGTTTTGACACTTTTACCGATTTTGTTTTGTCCTCCGGTATTTTTGAATTTAAAAAAATGATTTTCAACTTTTTAATGCATTAACAAAAATTTTCTTTCACAATTTTTTTTTTTCGTTTTTAGTGTATTTTATTATTTATTATAATGAATAATTTGGAGTTCTCTATAACTCTTTTCCGAATTGAATACCAGACGATTCCTCTAATATCAAAATACGACCAAAATTTAGGTAAGATTAACCCATAAATTCACAATTAGCGTCTCAAAATAAATTAAAGTTAGATTGCTATTGCTAACACATATCTTTACAAAATTTCAGAACTCTTTTATGTCTGAAATATAGAAAAAAATTTGGTATAAAATTCCATATTTTCCTACTTAAAAGAAGTTAAATTAAATATAAATAATAAAAATTGAGACATATCTTTTGTTTTCGTCCTAACGAAAGATCAGATAATCTTTTAAAAGTATTTTTTTTTAATAACTAAAACAAGAAAGTTTTGTATTTCTCTTTTCCTTTCTAGTAATTCATTTTTTTTTTGTCATCAGAAGAGTTGTCTACTTTTATTTTCCTTCATTATTAAGAAATCCAAATATCAGAATGTAGAAATGCAAAGGAACAAGACAATGAAATTATCATTTTGATCATTAAGAAATAGAACAGGTGCCTATATGGGAAAAGTTAAATTCTGGGTTCTTAGTGATAGAACAATCGCATCACGTTGCATACAGAAAAACATAATCTGGCAGCATGCCCATAATAAAAATTTTAATATATTTGTAAGTATTTATCAATATATAAAATGCTAATAACTAATACTTAACAGAATTAATAAATATGGGAGATTTTAATATGAAGCTGAGCAGTCTGAGGGAAAATTATTTGATAGTTGCTTAACATTTCTAAAGTCCTTAAATTTTTTCGCTCTCACTCTCTCTCTCTCTCTCTCTCACACACACATACACACACAAATGGCGAAAATAAATAGAAATTCATTTGTAATTTAAATGCAAAATTTCCTAATAATATCAATTTCATTCACAGTAAATTGTCCAATTAAATAGAAATTCCAGATACTTATAGCACTCTTTTGAAGGAATTATGGAAAGAGTAGTAACGTTGTTGAATATCAATTCATTTATAGTTTCTCTTTTAAATCAATTATGGAAAAAAATTGTTGGGAAAGTAGAGAAAAAATTACAGGAAGTGAAATGAAGTATTATTCTCACACAAGTATCGTCAAATTTCCTTAGTAAACCCAGGAAGACTTGAAATTAGACTCCTCCCCTCTCAATTCTTCTGGATATTGATATTAAATAAAGGGATTTTCTTTGAGAAATAGCTTAAAATCGTAATTTTATTGATATAAGCGATTTAACTCACTCTTTGGATGCATTTTCACTTCTTCGCATTATATTTGATAATCGAAAAAACAAGCATTTAAAACATGACCACTTTATTTTTTCCAAGAATCGCCGAATTAAATAGCTTTAAAATTCTTCATTATTATTGCAAATGTTCTGCCCCTTTCTATTCCCATATAGTGTACTAAAAGCGCAATAGATTCGTCTGAATGCTGTGCGGATGCCGACGTATCAGATAGCATAATGTTCTCTTGTAATATTCTCTTGGCCACTTTCTGTAAACTAATAGAACTATAGAATACCAAGGCATGAAAAAGCTAATGATACATTTTTCTTCGTTTTCGCTCTCGCCCCCCAGTTTTATTGCTGTATTTAAATTTCTTAGTTTTGAAGAAAGTGTCTCTTTATAAACATATTAAATGCAATTTTCTGAATACATTTTAAACAACAGAAAATTTATTATTTAAAATGTACACCTATATTTAATAGGTTCTTACAAATAATATTGCATTGCTCTTAAATCTACAAGTTTCATAAGCATTATATTTTTAATTTCTGATTATTTTTCCAGTGATTGGAACCTAAAAAAACCATAAGAAATCTTAATTATTTTTATTCAGCTTTTTCTCTGTATACGAACGAAATTTATCACTGTCTAAAATGTAATTCATGCCGAATGAAAGTAGCTAATATGGAATATGAATAGAAACGGATTAAACTGTTCGAGATTCCCTTATATAAAGCATATAGAGCTCCTCTTTTTTCTCCCTATTTACCAAAACCAAATGTTTTATTGATTTAAAATCAATAAAACATCAATAAAATAAATAATAAATCAATCACAATCAATAAAAAAATTTTAAATCATAAAAAAAACATCTGCATTGATTTAAAATTAATAAAATATTCGGGGTATTATTTTCTTTTATCTCTATATAAGTTAATTTTTGTACAAATATATCACAACTTTATTTTGACAAATTGAAATAACAAAACATTTAATTATGGATAACATTCAAGACAGATTTCAAACTCGAATACAAAAAAAAAAAAAAAAAAAAAAAGATAAAAAAGACAATAAAAATTACAAAACTATTTAAACTCAATTTAAATATCATTTTATATATTGTATTTATAAAATATCTTAACAATAAAACTTGGAAAGTTAATTTCTTAGGAACGTTGTTAGAATAGAATTCGAATAATAATAATAATAATAATATTTTATTCTAATTTAAAAAATTCAATGCTAAAATACTCTGAAAATGCTGCAAGTAACTCCAAGCGTCAGTCCCCCCACAAACCCAAAGTTTGGGGCCCATAGATAGTTGCACATTTTATCTATTTGACAATACGGTCCTGGATATTAAACATTGATTATAATATAAGACTAGTACACGATTTTTAACAATGCAAACTCTATTCTTTTTAAAGTGCATTTTTTTCTTTAGCAAAACAAATCTTTTTCTACAATATTTGTTTGCAAATTTCTTTCTTAAGATGAGCTCAAGATGAGAGAGTGTTTCTAAGGAACACAGCTCTTATTTTACGAATGAAAGATATCTGAATGAAAAAAAAAAGCATATAAAGAAATATGCTTGAGTAGTTCCGTTGTCCATTTTCAAAAGCGCTGAAAATGTAAAAACATTTTTACTGGAATGTTTTATACTTCTTTTGTAGCCAACTAGGCGTAAAAGCCTAAATTTGTTTTGAAAGGATTTTTTCAAATAGAAAAGCTTTTAACCTGTTGTGTCTACATTTTTGCAAAAGCTGGAAGCAATGCAAAAAGGCTTTTAAAGTCGAAAAAAGCTTCGAAAATTTGGAAATGCTTTAAGAGCAAAGCGCACTATGTCAATGGAAATTGACGATCAATACTTGAAAGAGATATATTTAAAACATCAAGACGATAAGAGCAAAAGAAGAATGCTTTTAGAGACACGGGTGATAGAAAAAAAAAATTTATTTCCTCTAGAAAATTTATAGATGTATTTATTATAAATACGATTTCTGCATTTGGCTACCGTCCTGCCATCTAGTGATACAAAAGAAAACTAGACACTTCAAATGTTTAATAAAAAGGTCAAAAACCAAAGCTTTAATAATGAATTGAAAGAATTTCAAATGATTTGAAATTAATATTGTTTTCAGTTTTTGCTTAAATAAAATAATAATACAATTTTTAACTATTTAAAACATATGTATTAGCAAAACTTGTTTTAGAATGTAACATATTTTTATATTAATAATCAAATAATTGAAATATAAATTTAATTCAATAAAAATAAGATATTCGGTCAATAATATTTATTTTTTATTGTTATTTTATTTACTCATTTCACAACAGTTCATCTGAAATTTAAAAAATATATTGATAAAAGTATATACCAAGCCTGACATTTTCAACACAATTTTTAAGAAAGAACTTTAACTCACTTTAAATTTTCTCATTGTCAATAAGTGATCACATTTTGGTGATAATATATTTTGAAATGTTTATTGTTTCAAAAACAAGCTCGTAAAATTGGATCTCTTTACTTCTCAATTCCTTGGTTTTTCATTTTCAAAAATAAAATTTAAAAAAAAAGTCGAGGAATTTTATTTTCTATCTTGAAAAGGATCAGAAACTATCGTAGATATTGCATGCATGAAGACGGGATATTTGACAGATACGTAATTTAGAAAATTCAAAAATAATTGCTTATCAATTAGAAAATTTATAATTTCAATTTTACTGAATATATGATAATAGAATACGTTGATAATCCAGATTATTCCATTTATGTGTTCAATTTTATATGTTTGGCGTTTTCATTAAATAATATTGAACAAAAAGTTTAAATATTCATCATATATATACATAAAATAAACAATTTAAATATTCAAGTAATATTTAAATTGTTCAACAAAATTGGCGATATTTCAAAAACACTATAAATATATTTTGAACTTATCATAAATAGTTAGTAAAAGTTATCTTGCTATATATATATTAGTTATATATTACATGGCGCAATTTAGCCTAGGTTTATATCTTGCGCCAGTAAGCCACATAAACCATAAAGTTGTATATAGTAATCTGAAAACGATTCGGAATGAATCCGATTTGGCATTTAAATGTATTTATTATAGATATTATTTGGAATATTTTGAGTTTCATCTATGAATTCACAAATTAAGAATTTATTAAAAAATTGTAAAATCGAAAGAACCAATGGTTTACAACAAATGCCTCTTTCAACCTAAAAAAAAATAATTAAAAGGAAAACTAGCATCAATTATAATTTTTGGAATATTAAACATAACATTTACTATTTTTTCATTCAAATTTTATAATAATCTTCATTTAGTATTAATTTAACTGTCTCGTGATCATTATGCCTCAAAGAATATTTCGTAGAAAATAATAGTTATTTATTAATTAGTAAAATCCAGTTTTGCTCAGGTAATTTTATGTACAACTTCTTATATAGAATGAATCATGAAGTTTTTTCAATAATAATTATTTTATAATTAGTTATAAAATTTCAAAACAGTTTAAATATCAACATAGATAAAATAAACTAATTATAAAATTGCGTAATGATGGAATTATGAAACAACTTCTTATTAATGAAGATACAGTTAAAATTGTTAGAATAAACACAATTATATTATTTTAAAATATAAAAAGTGGTTAGACTAGACGTACTATTACGTATGTAACATGCTTTTAAAGGAACTTCGAGAGATTAGCTTCAAAGGCTTCTAT
This sequence comes from Argiope bruennichi, assembly GCF_947563725.1. Classification (NCBI taxonomy): domain Eukaryota; kingdom Metazoa; phylum Arthropoda; class Arachnida; order Araneae; family Araneidae; genus Argiope; species Argiope bruennichi. The sequence continues at coordinate 102,009,695 of NC_079158.1, forward strand.
ATGCTTAATTCGCCTCTTGACTAAAACTTATAAAAATTATAAATTTTTCTTATACGTTTTATGGCGATATATTTTTAATTCTTTTATGTATAATAAGAGAATTAAAAATATGTCGCCACAAAGAATGATTCTTGATAGGTAATATTTGAAGACTAAAAAAGATAAAAAGAATAAAAGACAAAAAAAAAAAAAATTAAGTAAGATGTGAGCAGCCTTTTTGTGATTTCCAAATAATTTTGCTAGTTGCACTAGCAAGTGTATTGATTTTATCCTCATTTATCGTTTTGTTTTCTTGTGTAACAACAACAATAACAACAAAAGGATATGAAAAATCATAAAAAAAATCGAAAAGCAGAAAATATTTGTAAAAAGTTTTTTTAACGTAACCTAACTGGGAACTTAAATCGTGCTACAAAACTTAACACCCAAGTGAGTTCCACGATAAATTTCTAACCATATTATTGTCTATCCATCGTATAGACCTTTAAAAAATTAATGATATTTACTGCTGTTCTCTTCCCATGTACATATGATGCATATCATTGTTTTAATTATCACTAGCCTCATTTGGCGACTAGCTGGTCAGCCAAGAATAATGACGATTAAAAATTTCTAAATATTTTAGTAGAATATATGTTAATAGCTTCCTCAGTAAAATATTTGTAAACTTCAAACTTCTACAAACACATAACTCATGCTATATTTAAAGTCGTTCACCATTTTGTGCATTTTTCTATGTCTTTTCGTAATTTTCTGTCAATTTTTTTATACATCCAATTATGTAACAGGGAAAAAAATCATCAGTTTAAAATTTGCTTAAAAGTGTTTATTTCTGAAATTTAATAATTCTAAGTCCAGCAAAATTTTTAATGAAGTTTGAAAGCATGCAATATACTGAAAACTGATCGTCATCTGACCGCGGTTCAAAATTACGAGAATCCGTCCCAAAATAGCCCTAGTGCTGCTATACAACGGGACGTTAATATAACTAAACTAAACTAAACTGAAAACTGATTAACATAAGAACTATATTGAATATTCATATCTCAATCATCAACAACGGAAAAAAAGCCAAAGGTGTAATAGCAGTGTCAGCAATAAAAAGATATATTGTAGGAAAATATGCTTAAAATATTTTTAAAAATATAAATAGTTTATACAGTAATATATTGGCATCATTGAGACGATAATTAAAAAAAAATTTTTTTTGAAGAAGTAAAAAAAACCTTTTTAGGTTGCAATATTTTCAAAAATTATCCAAAAAAGATCAAAATATTACTTAATTTTTAAGTAATTAAAATTTTTGAATCTTTGAAAGTCGTCTTTTTTACTTTTCACTTTTTCAGGTATATATGTACCAATTGTAGAACTCTACATTAAGATTGTAGAGAGCCAATACACACACACACACATTATAAGCTTTCGAGTTAAGCTACAAATACTACAGGCGTAAAAGCAATCCTAGAAAAGAAACAATAAGATGTGACTATTAGTTAAAAGAGATTGACTGAGAGAGTTAAGAAATTTTTATTATTGTATCTTCTTATAGTGCATTGCTTGAGAATAGTTAGAAAACCCACTGGGAATTTTACAACAATGTTTCCAAAATTTCCATTTCCACTACCAATGACACGGAGCAAGCGAAATATGAATTATTTTATATTTACTTATCTTGTTATGTAAATATATAATCATGATAGATGATTTACTCCAGTTACATCAAGATTGTGGTATTTTGTCGATATACCCGTTCTTCAAATCTCTTTACAAAAAGAAATCATATGGATTAGAATTTTGCAATTATTTTTGCTGAAAACTAACAGGCCTTGTACAACATTGAGAATCTGAAATCATTCCTCCACAAAAATGAAGCTTTGTCAGTCTGATAAAACTTCGAGTTGTCTTACATAAAGCAAGTTGTTTAGAATAAGTTGTCCAAAGCATTAAAGTTATATATAAACTTCATTGAAGCTTCTTTTAGTTGCAGAGCAATTAACAGGATCCCCTGACAATGGGCCTCAGTTCACCCTCATTGTTATGGAGGATATTTTATCACAAAAGACTCTTCTTCTTTTTGCATAAAGTTATTTTCATATCGATTTTCAACATTTTTTTTTCATGATTCAGAGCTTTCTGAAATCAGAAATAGCATTTAGAATTAACACAAAGATAGACATTAACAAATACACCGGAATTTGATCTTTTAATATTCAGTGAAGTAGATCTTAAAATCGTCAATCTTTTTTGAACTCCTATTGGTAGAAAATATTATATAATACAACAGGAATAAATACTAAAATCATTATACTAATAATTATTTCATTTCTTATTGCAAGCTGAAATGAGAGCTAAGTTTTGTTTCATGAGAAAAAGAAATTGTTGAGTCGTTGATTGATTTTTGAAAAAAAATTTATAGTAATAATCATCAGTATCATCAGTTTTTAGTTGTGCATGTTAAGGAATAATGGATACGGAATTGTGATTCCATATGGAATGAAGTGGTTGAAATCATGGAATATGAAATTTTACATCACATTTTATGACACATTCTTATGACACAGCAATTAAAAATATGACACTACTGTTTCTTGCACAACATTTTATTAAATTTAATTCGTTTTTATTTGAAGCTATATATTGTCATTTAATTTTGTAGCATTTCAAATTTTGCCTTTTTTTCCCCTTATTGAAGAATACATTTCAGGTCATTAATAATGGTTTTTTTTTCGGTTTTTCTTTAAATGATGACGCGGTTTATTTTAAACCTAAACTATTATAACAAGGGGAAAGTTTGAAATAAAAAATTATATTTTGTTTTTGAATATTTCTTTATATGCGATGTGTTATCGGTCAGAAGGTGTAACAATCTTTTGTATGTTCTGTTAAAGTTTTCCTTTGAGATTTTACTGCTATTTTTTTCAAATATAAATGCATCACTCCTTAATCTGGGTCTACTGATTAAAACCCTAAAATAGCTAAATTCCATACCTTTTTTCATTTTTATCAAAAACTGCATATCATCTTTTAATTTTTTAAGAGCATATTGTTGCAAGATTAAAAGAAAATATTGTAAAAACAAAAATAGTAATATTCTCTTGTTAAATAATGGTCGCTTTAATATATGTATCCTGTCTTACAAATATCATAAAAAATATCAATGATTCTGATATTAGAAGTTTTCATTTCGAACAAAAACACTTAACAGCTAATAAAAACGAATTGAGGTGTAAGTGTATACGAATCGTATAAATACAATTTTATAGAAATATCGATAAAATTTAGTGCAAAATTAATTAACCAACATGATTTTTAATTTTAAGGAATATGAAGGAATAATAAATTGGCTTATAACTTTAATAAAAGCTAAGCAAATCAAATAAATCAAGAAATAGTACAGTAGGATATATTTAATTCAACATTAATCTCTTTTCAAAGGAAGAATAGAGGAAATATACTGTGTCAACTAATCATTTGGGTGAAAATATTAGAATTTAAAAAATTTAATTTAAAAATATAATTTTTAGATAATGGACAGCATTTTTTTTATTTTAACAATTGAAAATGTTGGTGCTGCCATCTCTTAGTGTACCCCATAACTAATTGTTACACCTGTGCCATCTATCGTTATTAAACAATACTAAAACTCACAGAGCTTTTAAAATGAATAAAAATGTCTTGTATTCAGTCTGCTGCTGTATTAAAATATAAGTACTAATTGTATTATATTAATCATATTACAAACGTCAATCAGACTGGAAAAACAAATATATAATTATAAATTAAAGTAGAGTAATATATAATTGAAGAACTCAAGAACTTTAAGAGGTTCTTTAGGGAAATTTACCATTTTTAATTAAATACGGAAAACGCGAAGGTTTTCAAGATGTTCATTTTTTTTTAATTTAAAAAGAAAGAAAAATAAAATTTGAAAATTTTTTGAAGAAGAGTTAGATATTTAATATAGGACATAAATATCTTAAAATTTTATTGATTACATAACTATCTTAAAATATATTTAAATACATGTTTTAATCTTCTGAAGTATGATACGGAATGAAACATTTTCATTAATAGTTTATTCTTTAATTTTGATATAACAATATTAAAGTTTAATTTCAATAAGTGTGGCTCTAGAGTTACTATGAAATTAAGAAGATAAAACTGTATCATTGGTGCACGAGATTATTTTTGTATAAGAATATAAAAGTTATTAAGTGAACAGGAAAAAATAATACATTCGTTAAGACAAAAAGACCTCATGCTGATGATTCTACGTCATCAGAACGTCAGAACTTATTTTAAGAACTCCAACTGAAATTCCGTGTTGAAAGATGCAAAACGTAAGCTGATTCATGTTCTCCGATAATATGCCAGAAAAGAATATATTAGTCATTAGTCGGAAGTCGGAAATGACTCATTATTAGAATATATTAGTCATTAGTCAAAAGAATATATTAGTCATTAGTCATTTCCGATGCAAGAATGAGTTGATTTCTTTAGAGTTTATCGAAGGCTATCTTAAATCTCCCCCGAAATATTAAAGAATCAAGTCTTAAGAAGAATAAACAAAAGATGAATAGAAGAAAAACACTTTAAAAATAACCATAACTTCCTTGCAAACATAATATAACGCAAAAAAAAAAAAAAAAATCTCCTTTTTTTCCTCGCAGTTCGTAATAATTTATCAGGGTGATTTCCCTTTGTCGTATAGAAAATATTTGTAAAATCATCCATTTCATTACAAAGTGAAACATTCTCTATGCTCATCAACAATTCGTTCGCATGAGAAACAGGCATCGAGATAGAGTTTATGGTAGACTTCAATAAAATGAAAACGTAAGGAGACATTTCAAAAAATTAAGAAACAAATATACACAAAACATGTTTGCGACAATCAAACGTATGCGGCTTCAAACACGCTTCGCAGTGCCCGGCTTGAACTGAGTTAACATATGTATCTTGTCCGTATGACATGATACCAGGGCAATTATTATTTCAAGAAAAAAGATTTAATCACCCTTTTGCATATTGATCAAATTCTTTCATCCTATCTTTGTAAGAAAGAAAGCTGTAGTCTTTATTAATTAGTGTATTTGTTTTGTATTATATTATTGAACAATTCAGATTACTCTTTAAATCAATTTCTAAAAAGTACAGCACTTCACCAATGGCTTCCATCAGATATTTGATTGCTACTTTATGGTTAGTTTAGTAGGTTCTTTTAGAATTCTTTTGGACGTATCCTATTTTTTTTCGGTTGTGGATAGTTGAATCACTTTTCTTATACGTCAAATTTTGTTTTTAATGGTATAATTAATATAACCTGTAATCAGTATTGTATCACCAATTTAGAATTAAATAGCATTGCAGAAAACAATTTTCTTTTTATTTCTATTAACTCACAATTATTAACATTCAGTATGAAATATTAAAATTTTTCTTCTTTTTAAAATGTTAAAAGTTTAGAAGAAAAGGTTTTAAAGTCTATTTAATTTTTTTTGCTCACATTTAATACAGAAATGGTTTGCAATTTGTCTTTTCTGATGAACAATTATATTTGTTTGAATAAATTATATATATCGATAGAATTAAAACAACATTTAAAAATTTAATAAAATTCCATGGGATTTCAAAAAATTAATCACTTAGAGGAATGAGAGAAGAAAGAGAGAGAGAAGAACAGAAAGGAAGATACTTACTTCCAGTTTCTAATTTCTGCATTTTCTTAAGAATACCAGTTGCATTCCTACCTTCCATATTAACATTATTTAGATCAAACTATTGTCCAACAATTTCGAGCTCACTGATAATAAACAGTTTTTAGCATTCTTTTGATGCTATAGACTGGATGTTGTGGAATGGCGATAAATTTCTCTAACGGCAGAAGAATATGATTCTAAAATAATTTTTAACATAAAGAAAGGCGCATGTAAAAATCAAAAATTAAAATTAATATCAAAATAAGAAAGAGCTATGTTGACATAAAACTGAAATTTAACTCTTAATAAATTTAATTATTTTAAAAATACTTTAATAATGTACAAAAAATGAATTCTGTCATTTCAATTATTTCCCATGATTTAGCTATTAATAGTTAATAATCAATATTAAAAGTAGTATGAAATCTTAAAAACCAATTTTTCTCAAATATACTATCAAATGGCATAACGATATTGAATCAAATGCTAATTAAATTAATCCATAAACTGATAGATGAGTTTTGAAAATATTAAAAGGACGCATTGCTATTTAGAATACATCTTTGCGAAATTTAAAAGCATTAGCAAATCAGAAAATTATTGAGAAATGGGTTGCAAAATTTCATTCTTACTAACATAAAAATGTTATGAAGTTAAATAAGAGGATATAAAAAGAGATGTATGTAATGTTGCATTTTAAAATTCGAAATTGATGAAAAGAAAATAGAAAATTGATATAAAACACTATAAACAGGCCCAAACAAAAAAATTCTATGAAGGACTCAGTTCTATGATATACTGTTAGTTTATTCAATTAATCACGAACTGTTAGTTTTTGTTACTAATCACTAGCTTCATAGCATTATAAATAAAGCAATTTTGAAAGTAGTTTCTTATATAGTTTTATCATGCAGTTGTATGTTTTCAAGGGCATGCTAATATCTTCAGAATTTATTACCTATTTCAACCTTATTTTCATACATGCATTGAAATGTGAATGCATTTTTTGAAAACAAAAGCAATATTTCAAAATGTTCAAGAACGTCTTTCTTAGCTCTTGATTTACATTTCAATTATTTTCTATAATAATCTAAATATTATAATGATTTTAATAATCTGATAAAATTTGTACAGAGCTGAAATCGCCTACTTTTGAGTTCTGAAGGTTTTCAATTACTAAATACACCCTAGATGGCAGCATGAACTGGATAAGATTTGACTGATAAGCAAAATTAGCGTTATATAAAGAAAGCAAAACGGAAGTTTTTAGTATATACAAATATATTTTTTATATAAAAATCCCTTCAATGTACATTTTTTTATGAAAGATAAAAATAAAAACAAATAAAATAATGAGTATTTTTCTATTTACTAAGCACTGCCTTTTCTTATATGCTTATAATTATGTAGGCGTATTCAAAATGCAATAATCGTATATTAAATATGATTTAGATCGTTTTAAAATTTATTACTATAATCTGATACATAGTGGTACTTTCTTGTAAATTTGCACTGATCAGGACCGGATAAAATTCTGTGGTGGGCTCTAAGTTATTATGACTAATTGATTCCGTTTTCCACCTACCAAAGTCAAATATTTATTATAGATTTTTATTTATTTTTTACATAAACATTTTTCAAGTAAAAAAATGCTATGAAAAAATAAAATTAAAAATATTTCATTGCCGTGTACCTATAATATCAGTGTACAAAAGAGCCTACAATATTTATATTAGTATCTCGTCTATGAAAGTTGTTTAAGTTTAAAAATAATTCTAAACAAAATGATAAAAAATCTTTTAGCATAATTTGAATATTCTAATACAAAGCTTGTTAGAACTATTAATTTGTGAGTGAGTTAGACTACTGAATAAAGAAATGAAATCTATTGCATATTCCAGTACAAAGCTTGTCAGAACTATTAATTTGTGAGTGAGTTAGACTACTAAATAAAAAAATAAAATATATTTAATATTCTAATACAAAGTTTGTCAGAACTATTAATTTGTGAGTGAGTTAGACTGCTGAATAAATAAATAAAAATGAATCCTAATTATGCTCTGAAATTTAAATGATAGCAGATTATAATTGGAATAAATTTCAATGCGTAGTTCTGTAAGTCACGTAAAAGCGAGAATTTAAATTTTTCCTTAAAATAATACAAAGAAAGGAAGGATAAAAATAAATAATCCGCTAAGGTTTTTCCAAAGCTCCAGGCAGTTGCATATTTTAGCATTCGAACCTGACCATAACACTTTCGAGGATGTTATGACTATTTTCTATTTAGATAAATTTTATTTTACACGAAAATATTTTATTTTTGAACATTTCAGAGGACAGTAAATAAAAATTACATTAATAAATCTGATCAGCAAAAATCTAATTAGACGAATTAAATTAGAATGTGGGCGATTTGTATATACGAAAATGCGGGTGCTGTTGTAAAGATTAGAAAATAACTGAAAAAAGGCATAAGACTTAGAAAAAAAAATTAACCTGAATTTATGAAATCAAACAAATAAAAGCTACTGAAAAGTTTAAAATCTGTAAGATTCACACAAAAATGAACCATTCATAAAATTGTATTATTTATTACATACATTCACATATAAAAAATTATATATAAACAATGTTGCCTATATAATAAGAATGTGCCCTATTTTAATAGCAAATACATAATATCCATCGGCTGAAAAAAGAAGTGAGAAGGACACTAACGGCTTTTTCACTATTATTTTTCCAATTTTTTTTTTACATTCGCAACTCTTTTCTTTCTCCGCAATCATTTTAAGTAATTAGATATTCATAAATCAAACCTTCTAATAATTAAAATTTTTCGAATTTTCACTATTCTAAATGCTGAATTATATTATTATTTGAGGAGGAAATAAATTCTAATTTACAAATTTGTCTATTTGAGATTTTAAAAGGTAAAGCAAAAACTGTGTTTGTAGGAGTGAAGTGCTCTATCGAAATATTGAATATTTAAAAATAGCTATTGAATTAAATAATTGAGAAACAAATGTTTAAGTTATTTTCATAAATTTCTGTTTTATATTATTGATTTTATAATTCCGAAAAAATTATCAGTGTAATGTCAATACAATAAAAAAATTTATAATATTTCTTAAAATCATGTCTCAATTCACAAGCAAATAATATTACTATTTAAAAGAAAATTACACTTGATATTTTCTTATGAATAAATGTAATCAAAAAATAAGTTTTAGTTAGCACCTAATGCATGGTTGCTTTTTGAAGGTAATAAAAAAACGCAATCATTTACATATAAGATCAAAAGTAATCAAATGCATAATTATGTGAAATCAACATATTTAAAATAATTGATAAACCCCAAAAAAATCAGTTGTCAGACATTGTCAATTTTTATTTCATAAGAAAATTCCTACTTTCTGGATGTATTATCAATGGCCATCTTTCCCTATAATATCCATTTTTAAGAAAAAAACGCAGAAACATATTTCACTGTACATTCTACAAATCCTTACGAAAAAATTATACAGCCTTAATTACTGCAACTGTTTCCTTACATAAAAGAACGCATCCTTTAGATATATCTAGCGTTATCTTTGACAGAGAAACCAGCCTCACTAAATGAACCGATTTCGCCAAATAATTTGGTTATTTCGTGGAGTATAAAACAATCATTATGTGCTATGTTTATTGTGAAAATGTTATTTAAAACAATACTGTGGAAATAAAATTTAAAATAATGCTTTTAATTTCTCGGGATAAAATTTCTCGGATTCCAGGCTCGCTAAATAAACCGATTTATGAAGCCTCGCTAAATGAATTAATTTGGCTATCTCGTGGAGTATGAAACAATAATTATGTGCTATGTTTATTGTGAAAATGCTATTTAAAACAATACTGTGGAAATTTAAAATAATACTTTTAATTTCTCGGGATAAAATGTGTTACATCAAAAGTTGATTGGCAATATCAAATTAAGGTTGTAATATTGCAGACAAATAACAATCCACCATATGAGCCAAATTATTTTTTTAAAACTAAGAATCAACTAAATTCTGAAAAAGATTTACTTATTATCATTTAAATGACATTCAGATGACTTTTTTTGCATCATGTTAATGTCTTAATTTAAACCTACCGAATTTCAAGGATTAGCAATAGAAACTGAGGATTTTTTTTTCCATTGTCAATTTTGCAAATTAAGATGGAAGACTTTGGGAAAAGACTTATTCTTTCTAATAATGAATGAAATCTGTTAATTAATATCTAATGAAAAACTATTAATTACATCGATTGAGCAGAAATGGGACTTATTTCGTTATTGTCATTCCTTTGAGGGATGTAATGGTTGTTTATCCTGCTTTTTTTTACAAGTAGTCAAAGTGATACGATCTTTTATTTATCCTGTAAGTGAAACGTTGCTGTTAATACAGCTTTCAGTGAAAACATGAAATCGGTTTTAGTTTTGATCCTAGTCAATTTAGAAGCTTCTTTTTGTCTATTTAGAAATTTACTTCAAAGTAATGAAAAAACAACCTCGGCTCAGATTGATATTTGCACTCGAATTATAATTTTCCATTGGCTCTTCTAATTTTCTATTTTTGTAATAATAAAAATCGCTAATGATTTGAATTTTTTTATTATAGAAAATATCCGAAATTCGTTATATGATGTAAAACCCAACACTTCAGAAAAACTGTTATTTCACTGATAACTATGAAAGGTTGTGTTGCATAGAAGCAATAATTCATTGGATAATTTATATTAATATATTTAAGGAAGTTAAATGCTGATAGGTTAAATTTTTTTTTCATTTGCACGAATGAAAAATATTTTTATTTTAAATTAATTTTTTTTTAACTGAAGAAGCCGAGTAGAAGAAATCTTATGTACTACTCAGCTCAGTGCAGTGATTTCATATGCATGCATTGGAGTTTTGTTTTATTATTACATTTTATAAGTATGGCGTGAAAAGCTGTTTACAAAAAAGTAAGGTGGCCAAGTAACCATAACCTGAATTTAGATTACCGAATATAATTTTTGAATAACAAAGTAATGCATTATTTTTTAAAGACTAAAAAAATTGTCGTCCAATGTGGTACTTGAAACAGGATTTGAAAGAATTTTTTTCATTGAATTCGATAAATAAAATAATTATTTAAACTAAGTTTGCACTGAGATTGGATCTTACCAATTGATTAGATGAATTCGATGGAATTAAATCATTGCATTGTGCCAAAACTTTTAGGTAACAGTTAATATTAATATATTTGAATTGAATAAATAGTTAGGAAATCTTTGCTAAACACTAAAGAAAGTCAGTACTGATACCAAAACCCAAATCTTTTCTTGAAATTCTAGCTGCTTTATTGTATATCATGCATTTAAGTATATATATTTAATTTATATCTTGATAGTAATTGTAAAAGAAATATGTTTCCATTGATAAAAGAGATTTCCACGAGTTACCTATAAAGTAAAGAATAATTTTAACCCTTCCGACACGAATGATTAAATCCCTTATAAAAATTTCTTCGATAACCAATATAAAAATAGGATTTATTTACACAATAGGGAATGAAGTCTGATATCCTGGACATATATGCCGTTGGGGTCAAAGACCCAAGTTATATTGAATTTTATAATCATTCAAAGTGACAATTGAATAATTATAAAATTAAAAGATGCAATTAAAAAATAGCAGATTAAGGTGTTCATTAAAGAATTATTTAACAACTGTAATTATCAATTGAAAAGAAAGGATTGTTAATGGGAACAAAAAAGTATCGCAGAAAAAAATTGTGTGGAAAAAGGAAAATCTGCTGCTGAAAAAAAGAGAAGGAAGAAAAAAGGGATAATTTCAATGCTTAGATTACAAAACATAATTTAAGTGCAGTAGTAGTAGTAGTAGTAGCACTAGTAGTAGTTCATAAACAGTAACAATTTAAGCAGACAAAGTTTATTAAACGCTAAAACTAATTCTCTTAAGTTAAGACATTTATCTATGATTTTTATCCCCAAAAGGATAATATTGGTTTATATCAGAGTCAATTTGAAAAGCAGTTAAGTTTTTAAAAAGTCTGGAAAACAAAGTGAAAAGTTGATCGATTTCATCTTAAGTGATATAGCTAAATTAATAGCATAGAGCATAGATGAAGATTCTCATGGTTTTTAAGTATTTACTTTTAAATTGAATAAGATGAACTAATTGAAGATGAAAGGTTCTGATGATTTTGGCAAATGTGTTTATTATTGTATAAACAGCTTTCTAATTTAATTTCTTTATCATAAGCATTTACTTCAAATTATTGCAATAAACATTAAATAAATTAATCATTACAAAATCGAATTTTGTTTCCTTTTTCAAACTGTATATATCAGTAAAATTGTATATATTACATTAGAAATGTAATTCTCTAATAAAGTAACAACATTATTTTTTTGAAAAAAATGAACATATCTGACTTTTTGTGAAAAAAAATGACTATCAATTATAACTGTCTTTTACACTGTTCTAATTTAAATAAAATCTTCACCTAGGAATGTTTCATTAATTAATTTTATTTTTGAAATTGAGTTTCATTGAAATTTATTTCCATCCAAACTAGTAAATATGCAGCATGCAAGATGGCGCCACAGATTCATTAACATTTTTACTTAGTAATTTATTTTAGTATGATGCCATCTATATTTCAATTTTTACATATGCGCACATTTTTATAAACACTGAAGCTACTGGTCAGGAAAAAATAATTTAGTTCTAAAAACCATTTTAGATTATTTAATTGTTAAAATTAAAATTTCAATGACCCAAATTGTTTCGAAAATGAAAATGAAGCTTAACAAATCTACATTTTAGTATCCTGTATAAATTGATAAAATTTTATCTAACATGTCAAAAGATTAGTAATAAGAATGAAAAAAAGTTAATACAGAATTATTTAAGTACAATTCTTGAGTGAAAGAGAAAAAACTTATAAAGAAAAATGTGAAGAATCTGTGCTTTAACATTTCTTAAAATGCAAATAAAAAAATTAAAAAAAATAATAAATAAATAAAAAAAAATATCCTTGTTATTTTCATTGACTTAAGTCTGACTTTATTTTTGCTAACACTTGAATTTTAAATCCAAATTTGATATCAGTTTACATTTTATCACATCAATTTTTTTCTATAAAGATTACCCCCCATATTCTCCGAAAAACATGTAAATTTTATACTTGTAATAGAAAATAATAAAATTTTTTTACCTGAGCGCAACTTATTGGCAACAATTTTATTCTTACAAAGAACATTTTATAACTATAAATTGTGTACAAGCTGAAGCATTTAATAGAAAATTATGAATTAGTATTTTTTCTTAAAATGGTCAATCAGTAGGCAGTTTCACTGACCGATCCAGTAATAGTCAGGCAACATGTATTCAGCCTATCTACCCATATACCATCCTTCAATGTCTTCAAGTGTTGGTGGAGTGATTCTATTTGTCTAACAGGGCGGACACCAAGATTTTCTAGGAGCACATCAAAATGACTATAAAGTAATAGCAACTTAACGTCATTCATGCTACACTTAAGCATTTTGTAGGAATCTAAGAATTTCTGAGCAATTTTGGTGTAATTTGCTTGTCTCGTATTTCCGAAGAAGTCCTTGCCAAAATTCTTGGGTTCAATATTTCTCAATTCTATCATTATCTCTATGAACATGATTTGAGGAATTATCGAATCATTATCAAACACGTCAACTATTTTTTCAAAAAGTTGATTAGAAAATACCATAATGAGGAACATGAAATATTGTCTTTTACTAGGTTAAGTTTAAACTGTTTCATTAGTTCTAGTTTCATAAGCAGAAGTGAAAAAATGCTTTTTCTAACAAAAAGTGTTTCATACAAAATATCTAGATCGTCAGTTTTAAGGATCGGTTGCTGAAGCCTTTTACTTTCCATCCAAAGCTTCTCATGTGCTACTGCTTCAAGTGAATCAGTCACATAAATGCTTTATGCATCCACTTGCTATCCAAGAATGAAACAGAATATTTTAAATTCGATTTATGTGAGTCAGCTGAGTCTGAGATAATGCTACAACTCAATGCTTTCTTTATGCTCCATATTTTTTTTTTTACAGAAACTAAATATTCAAATAAAACTGAAATATTCAAATAAATTGTCGATGCCGTCACATTTTAAGCACAAATTTGAAATAATCGCCAATGTTGATTTATATATCGCTATTTTCAAACTTATTAGCATAAGATATTGTACAATTCCTTACGATGTTGCTCGATATGATGAATCCCTGGAAGAATATCTTGATGATATCGGAGCAATGCCATTGAGAATTTTTTGCTAATAGGGAATTCCTGTATTAAACCTCATTTGTCATAGCCATATAATGTTACTATAACTTTCAGAACACTGAAGAAATTCATTTTCACTAGTTCAAAAGTAATATGATTTTTTTCTTTTCCATTTCAAGCAAGTTTTCTCATGCAACAATTTAAGAATGTTCCTTGACAGTCGGTTGTCATGGGCCAAATCAATCATTTTATAATCTGCTAATCCCATATGAATCAAATCTACAACAATATTGTCACAAAATCCATTACCATCATTATGTACCTTAAGAGAGAAAAGTGGAATGAAAAGGGATCCAGGGATTCCTGCTGTAATGAATCTGTTACATGTATGTAGTTGGTGATAGATAAAGATAGTCTATGTCAATTTTTTGTTGTATACCTTGATGTCCTCATTACGAATATGCACCAATCTTTTACATGATCCCATGGGTCTCGCAGAAACATAAGTACTGTTACATATATACATAAGTACTATTAATACAAAGTACTGCACGTTATCTACATAGTATTGTCCAATGCACAGAATGCCGAAAAATATCGTGAAATTATCTTAATAATGTTGAGTATTTTGTGCTGATATGGATTTTCCCTCTACTCTCTGGAGGAGGGCACTGAATTTTGAGCAATATCTCCTCCGTTCTGGTTATAATAATCGCTTGCAAATAACAGATAGGAGAAAACAATAAAGTATCTTGACGTTACAGAAAAAAAATTAAAACTCTTCCAAATTCAGCAAGCTACTTTAGGCAGAAATTAATAAAATAATCGATGTCAACAAATATATGGTCAGTATTGTTTCACTGTGACATTTTTTTTGAAGTTTAAGGGTTTAAATGTCAGTAATCTATTCATTTGTTAATTATTATTCTTTAATCTCAAATAAAAAAATATTTTAATAAATAGTTGTATTTTCTTGAAATCGGAATATATTTTTTAAGTTTTTGCCGTCCATTAAATTTACACGATAGTGCGATTTTATTTATTATAGTTTATAAAAATTATTTTTATTGAACATTTAATACTTAATAAACTGCTAATTTTTAATAAACTTTTTATTTTTAAACTATTAAAGTATTTATAAATAGTATCGTTAACTTTTATCGTTCCTAGAAAATAATTTGATTTCTTATACCTGAAACTGTTATACCCCAGAATGTGCTGCTATCTGGCGAAAGTTGTTGAAAGCAATACAAAAGGTACTTCTCAAAGGAGATTTGACAAAGAGAAAATGAAATCGAGAGAAAATAATTAAATTATTATGGCTTAATTAACATTGATTATAAAAAAAGAATAGAAATACAAAAGAAAAATTCATTTTATATATGCAAAATAATGAAATATACAAAATTATAATAATTATATAATAGAATTAAAGCAATTCCAACTTCTTAGTGTCTATTAAATTATGCTTTTCAATTAGAAGTTGAGATCTACATCACCAGATTTGAATATAAAATAAAGAAAGATTTTTCACTCTAACTGAAATCATTAACTGTAGTAATAACAAAGCACTTGCCATAACGTATATTATCTAACATTAATTTACGCAACTTCTTTGAAAGATTTGAACATATCAAAAATGTATAAAAACATTCATTGCATTCGATGTTTCAAAAAATAGTTTTTTTTTTTTTTTTTTAAATAAGGTTTTTTTTTATCGTTAGATTTAAAATTCATAAAGATAATGCCATTTGAAATATTTAATTTTCATTTTAACTCAATACAGTATAGTGAGACTCATTATTATCTTTTGGATCTCTTAAATTTATCAGATAAAAAAAACATTATATATAGAATTATAAATTTCGTAGAATTTTTATAAAGCAATGGTTACTTGGGTTATCTTACTCAGTTACTTTGCCTTAGTTAGAGTTTGAGGAATTTTATGAAGGTCTGATATGCGCACATCAATAAAACAATGTCTTTCAAAAAGCTATGTTAGGTTCCAGTTCCAAATATTAAAATAAAAATTAAGTAATTCTGAAGAAATTATACAACCATTCTGAATTTTCTGATAGAAAATCCAGATTGAAATTTTGCTTATTACACGCTTTAGGTTACAAGTTTCTGGGTTATGCAAAACAATTGCAGTTAAATTTCAGACAAATTATGCACGATGTATATTAAATATGATGACAGACAATTTGAATATTCAAATAATTTTTGGTCCTATTAAATTAAATTTAAGAGTTTTCTTTTTAAAAAAAGCTTGGCATTTAAAAACAAACTGACAGAAAAGTACGTTAGTTCAGGTGCGAATTAAAAATGTTTAATTTTTGTATATTTCAAAAAGTGAAAATGTCTTTAATTATAAGGGGCTTCTATCGAAACAGGAAGTTATCCGATAATATTAAATATTATATTTCCTTGTTAACGTTTAATATTTGTTAAAATGATATTTAACGGTAATTTGTTCTTCGGAGAGGTGCTGCTATCTAGCGAGTAAATAAATGCACAATAATAATAAACTAACTAGAACAAAGTAAGCATTGGTTAGAAAAATAAATTATATTTAGTTTAGAATTCAAAACAGACTAAACACTGAACTGAAAATACAATATTATAATTCGTTAAGAAAAACTTTATTTTTTCAATTGAAATCAAAAGTTAATGATGGTAAAAAGTTTTTTAGATATTTTAAAATATGTTTATCAATCTTAATTAAAAAGAATTTAAAGCCTTACAAAAATTTTTATTAAATTCCACATTTTCACTTGTAAAAAGACTGCTTTAATGCATTTTTTTCCTATTGGATAGTATTCCCCTTACTACAAGCTTTGAATTTTAAGGATAGAATTTGACTGATGTTTTTGAACATTTTTACAACCGTCTTATAATCTCGAGAGATTTTTTAAAATTTTTTTAATTAGCAGATATCGATAAAATAAATGTGGGAGGAAAAGCGGTTCCAACAAAAGTGGCTGTAAAATAATTGATATATATATCAAAAATTTTACTAGGACATTGCACATATAAATTTCTTGTGTAACAATTAAAAAATATATATAACACAATATCCGATTCAACTAACTTTATAAACACCCTGTTGCTCAATTCAGTTAAATAAATTGAAGATTTACAGTAAATGATCTACAGTAATGATCTAATCAGTAAATGATGTAGAAATCGGTATTTACCTGATTTTTTTTTTATTGTGCATGTTATTAATGATATTTTAGGAACATTGAAAGATATCAATTGGTGAAAACTCGTGCATTCTATTTTAAAAGAGAAAAAGGTTATTCATTAGAAAACCATTTTAATACTTCAAAGCACGTTGAAACGAATGATTGGAAAACTCTAAAAAATACATTTTTGACTCTTTGGCCAATATGCTTTAATTAAATTGATATTTGAATATTTTAGATTTATGATTATTGACAAAATTAGCTGTATTACATTCTTATACAACTAACAATTATATTGATTAATATAAATCAAAATTTTGATCAATCATTAACTAAAATCAATGCTTTTATATTATGAACATAACACCAATAGTTCGTTATGATTCCTTTTGGGAACAATTTTGTATCATTCTTTTTTTCATATTTTTAAATTCCCATATTCGTGATTAAACATTATTAGGAGAAAAAAAATCCCTCGTCAGAGCACTAGCTAGGAATACTTCATTAATATTGTTTCAGAGCACATGCGTGAGTCATTAACAGACATTTTCAATTTCTTCAGAGTAGAGAGCATGTGGTCATCTTCTAAAATTCAGTAAAACAAGATGAAATTACTCAGCGCAATATGAACATAGACGGTTACCTTATAACTTGATATGAGAAATGATAGTAAAAGTGTTCCAATCCATTTTGTTTATAATAACCAGGTATCGATCAATGTTTTTCTGGAACATGTTTAAAAATTTAAAATACTTTTCACAAAGTTAAATTTCAATGGTTATTGTATCGAAAGAGGAGTCATTCTCTTTGTCCATTGTAATAAATTAGAGTGGATAAAAATATGTAAACAATAAAAATCGAGAATTTTGAAATTTGCTCAGAAGTGAGCAAACACTCAAAATTCCTAGATGAGAATGATGTTAGGAGAAATGAAGTGATCAATATTCATTTGATGAATATCTGAAAATTTTTTTAGGAGAGAAGGTTAGGAAAAGAAATCAACACTATATAATTGCATTTTCATAGACAATCTCCATCATTATGAATTTTTGGTTGAGTAATAGGTATCCTTGAGTTGTGGCTAGGGTTAATCTTCTTGTTCCAAAGATTTCAACAACTATAACTAAAAAAAAAATTAAGAAAGCTTAAGAAATACTTGAAAAATATTCATTAAAAATTCTCAATTAATAATTTTATATTATTTTTTTTATAGAGCCTTAACAAATTATTCCATTGGGCACTGCTAAAATTTTTTTTAAAAAACTAGATGACTTACCTATAATTTTTACAAACCACTGAATGTTGTTCTGTAATTATATATATATAATCTATTTTGTTCTATTAATCATACTTAATAATATATTCTGGATATATGAATTTTGAACTAAAAAAAGTTCTACGCTTTTGCTTTTCCTTGCTCAAACTTGACCGAGTTATTAAGCCTTGAATTTTATTATATTAAATTATAAAAAAAGCCGCCTAAAGGGAACAGAATTCGTTGATTGAATGATCTTTCTTGAGGTGGTTCCTATAATTTTTTTCAGAGTCTCTGCAAGAGACGTGGCACGCTTTTAGTGATAAGTCTATCACATCTCTCTCCTCTCGGAACAATCCGAGTCGCTATCATTGCTCGACGTTCATGCTTTCATTTTTGTTATGTTTTGGAAGAATAATTTTTTTGGACAATTTTCTTGTTTTATAGTAAACCAGCAAATTCATGAGCACCGATCGCCAGTTAATATCAAGTCAAATGGAGTTAACTTTGTAAATTGATTGAATACACTTTTGAAATTAGAATGACTTTTTATACTTAATAACCATTTGTACCCTCTTGAAGGGGTTTAAATCTCTCAGACCTGGTAACATACGTCATCACTTCAATAAGATAGAATTCTTATAGATATTAGAGAACTCTACAGAAGTCCAAATTACAACACAACCTATTTTCTTCTCCTCAAAGATCGATGTCCAGACCGATTGTCTCAAGAGTGGTAGTAATTTATTTGATATTTAAGTCAAGTAAAGCAAAAATTCAATTTTTGATTTTATCTGGTCTTCAATCACTGAGTCACGTGCCTACAAGTTACCATTAACTAGGAATCTTATCAAATATTTTTGGTATTTTAATGTGGAATTTAAGACAGCCCACATCCCATACAAAGGCACTAAGACACCATAGTCATCATTCACAAGATTTGTTTTAATATGAAGTGTATTAAGCCTCTTTATATTATATATATATATATATATATAGTAACATTCTTATACTGTGAATCCAAAAGGATTTGACATACATAGTACAAGAATAAAGCCCTGAAAATACGGGCCTGATAGAAAAAAAAATTTAAATACGCTTTATGAATAAAGACTGGGGTATAATAGATTAAATAAGAGAATTATATTCTTTGTTGGGATTAATTTTCCTTCTTTTCGAGTAAACATTCTTTTAACAGAAATCACGTTTCATATTTTAAAAATTCTTTAAATACATTTTACTAATTATACTTCCGAAATCTTAACCTTCTTTTGGTTTAAGTTAAAATGCGATTTGAGATGTGTTTCAATATTATCAACGTTGCTCAAACTTATGACTGCTGTGGCTTGTTTTTGAGACTGAAATTTTTATGAGAGAGCTAAGAGCAATACCTTTCAATTCCCAAGGAAACATACTTCCAGCAGATTTACAAGAATAGACCCATTCTTGCCGCTTGATGTATGGAACACTGTGTGTGTGCCGGGGAGGGGAGGGGAGGGATGCAGAGCGACTTCCACTTTGCCCTGAAAAGAGTGCAAGACACAGCGAACAAACGTATTTACGGCGTAACAAAAATTGCAGACAAAAGAGTTGCGACAATAAACCCCTTTGGACAATTAAAGATCTTCAGTCATTTCAAGGTTGGTCATCGGCAGTAATCTAAAAAAGGTGAACTCCGGTAATTCTAAAATCTCTAGCATCTGAATTCTCTCTGCGATCCACATGCCAAAGCAAGTATTAAAAACTTTTCTCCATAAATTGATAACAAAATTGTACAAACTGGCACTAGGAGCTTTTGTATTCCATATCAATATATTTGTTTATTAAAATTAATCGATTTGATAATTTTTTGAAGTAATTTCTATGTTCATTGTAGGTTAATACAGCTACATAAATGTAATTTATACCTCGCTTTTACAATAGAAACATTTTACAGATTATTATGCCAAAGAATGACTTAGAATTCCGGAAATGCTTTTATCCTTCCACGTCTTTCCCCTTAATGAGATAGAATTGTCTAAAAGTTGTCGTCTCGAGATACTTAAACTAACAGTATAAGTAAATTATTTAAAATATTTATAAAAATGTGAAATATTTTTTCAAAGAAAAAGCAAATTATGAGAAAAGAAATTATTATTATGTATGGTTACGCAAGAAACTCATGCAAGACAGAAAAGTTTTATAGAAGTTCAAAGAACATGTAATACATAAAATTTTGTATCAAGTTATAGAGATAATTACTTGACTGTATAGGCTCTAACTAATATCATTCCTCAATTTTAAAGGTATTGCCCCCCTTAAAAATCTTTGCTAATTATAATCTTACCGTGCACAGTGCCATGAGATACTAAACAGAACAAAACAGAATTAAAAAAAAAGAATATATTTGATAAATAATAATAAGAATGATATATTTTTAAAATTTCATAACTAGTAGGTGTTGTTGGGAAATTTTTAACATGCAAAACATGTTTTTTAATAACATGCAAAATAGTTTATAAATCGCATAAGAGAAAAATCTGATAAGAGAAGTAAATGAGGTTCGTAGACTTAACGAGAAGTTGAATGTAAAGGTAAGATTTAGCTTTACTATTAATATTGGAAAAAGCATATAATAAGAAATTTATTAACAAACAATATTTTCATTATAAGTGTAATTCTTATTTAACAATTACATTTTCTGTATCATAGAAAAATGTAATAATTAATAAAAAATTATTTAATAAAAACTAGAAAATACCGATTGTTTATAAATAAATTTTTAAGCATGTTTTATTTAATGCAGAAGTTCCAATTTATGTAAATATTTGAGAATCTTATCAAAAGACACTAGAAAAAAAGATATAAATGGATGGAAATAGATAAGATTAATACAAAGAAATAAGATTGACAAACCTGAACAATTTAATACCATGAAATCTTACACTTTGTTGTGACATTTAGCATTTTTTTTTTTCTATCCGCAACATTTTTGAATTTATTGCACCAAGTAGCAGAATTAAAAATTTAAAATATTTCACTCCAAACAATAAATTGAGGTATACATAGTTATGTTTACTATGTTTTTATGCTAGCTATCTATTATAAATGACGTAAATACCTATTATAAATATATAGTATACCGATTCTGAGGTATACTGCCCTGATAAAACATTACAGAAGAATCACAATAAATTCTCCAACTTATTTAAATTCAAATAATTTAAGCCAATTATTTTAAATGCATAGATTAATGAAATGAAAGACTATTTTTTGAAATTTTTATTTAATTAAGCGAAATTGTTTATAGGAAAAGCAATCTAAAATTTAGTTTTCATCGTAATATAATTTACCTTTTTAAGTATTTTTTTTTTTTTCGCATTCATCTAAATGGCGATTTCTCATTCTCAACATTTTTTTTTTATGGCAGGTGATTATGACGGTAGTTCCTTTATGGTATAGGGATATTTCTATATCCTAGCTAATACCCCCTCGGTATGCAAATAAATCACAAGAGGAAATACGCTTCTCTTTTCGTTTATATTTACCTTTCTTTTTTCTGAAAAGCAATACTTCATTTTTAGTGCAGCTCCAATACAGAGCTATAGTTCATGACAAAGATAAATGACTTAACCGATTTGTGGAGGGCACTATAAAACCCCACATACTTTGAAACATTGCTGTTTGTATTTAAAGGGAGAAAAAATCATAAGAAAAGATGACAAAACAAAGTGAACTCGGTTCAAATGCAATAGATGTGTTATGCTTTTCATAAAACTGCTCTACTTTGGCAACACTTTTGCAACCATTCATATTCAGATAGTTTTCACTAATCCCAACATTTCCCAAGCTTTTAATCAAGCTAAAAAGCGAAAAATTTAAAAAAATTTTATTACGAATTAGGTGCTGTTAAGAAGTATTAATTTCAGTTTCTCAAAGCATGTTAGAAAAAAAAATGGTCTTGCCTTTTTTCCATTCTAACAGAGGGAAAACAGGAAATATAGAAGAAAATATAACAAGAGAAAAAAATTAACTTTTGATGTATTATGTGTTTTAATTCAAAACTACCAACTTTGGAATTATTATTATTCCTTTGGATATTATTATCTTTGGATATTATCATTTTTCAGCTCGTACATATTTGAACCCAGCCAATGAAGAAAAAAGGCGTGTGGAGGAGTGGGATGAAACTTGCGCCGAAAATTGTTTTAAAAACTTATTTTAGACTCGTTGAAATGAAAATTTAATCTTGCATTTAGTTATATTTTTGATATTCTATTCAGTGACAAGATATCATTGCATTGAACGCATCGTTTAAAGTATCAGTTCTATTGAATAAAGTTAATCACAATTGTTTTGTTTTGAAACATGAGAACTAAGTTGTGCGGCCCTCCTAATTCTGAACCATTCAGATAATATCCTAGTCGGCAGTCCACTATCCAAACACCTGAACAATATAAATTGGTTGCGATTTGATTGACATATTCATAGATATACTGGTCATAGGTATAATAAGTTCATATGCTTGAGTAAAATTCTATTTATTCTCTGATAAATACTGTGCTTCAAGAAATGAATTCACATTACTCACTGGTTGGAAGCTATTCAGATTAACATCCCGTCTCGAAACACGGACACTATGATAGATTTCTTATCTTTGAACCATGATCAGATGTGAAGAAAGGCACTCAGCATGATGGTTTGCTTTTCAAGCATACACAGCACAGATTTTCGATGTTTTTTAATGACCAAAAGGTTACAATTCACAACAAATCTTTGTTATCTGGACGGCTTCGCGATAAAATGGCAAACCACGACATCCGGGTTATTTATACTGGCATAAAATTTACGTATTTCTGAATTAATCTTGATTACAAGGAGTGGCCATTAATTGATTTTTGATTGATTTACTACAAGTAACGTAGAAAATTTGAAAGAATATGTTGGTGACTGATGCGTATCATATTATGTTCAAGTATCTTTGGAATAGAGATAAGGTGTATGGGAAGAGACTCATTTCAAGAAAGGCATATGCTTAAGATTCGAACTATTATGAGAGGCAAACTGAGAATATTCATGGGGAAAAAAGGCTGAACCATTACTGAAGATATATCAACATTTCCAGTAACTTTTAGTCCAACAAGTAAACATTTTGAAAAAAAAGTATCGATAAAAGATCACAAATAGAGCATTTTTATACAGCCATTATACAAGTGAAAAGACTAAAATTAAATTGCTGGGAATGGATATTATAGAAAAAAGTTAAAACACCAATTACCCGATTACTGAAATAAATTTTAATGAATGTTTATCACTTTCCATTCTTGTAGAAAGTCAATTCCGCGATTCGTTTCCCAAAGTATGGTAAAATATTTCTAAATAATCAGACAGCTTAATTTAATTCGGCAATCATTAGAAAAAATTCAGGTAATTGCAATTTTTTTTGAATACTTGAAAACATTCCAGGAAGAAAATTGATAAAAAGGGATCCATCAACAACGGAACAGCTAAAAATTATTGCTGGTGGATAAACTCAATAAGTTAGAGTAACGAGGAATAGTTGATGTCAGATGCGATTCTAAACGTTGCCATTAACCATGAGGTTAGAAGGCTAATTTTAACATTAATTAGAATTTTGTTCTGCTATTCATTATCCCCAATGCAAATTTTAAACTTTAGAGCATTTCTAATCATACCTAGAGAAATTTAATATTTAATTTCTATCACTTTTCTATCGGTAGACATTTCAACCTGTCAGCATAGAATGTGGTTAATACTACGTTTATAACCGAATCCACAAAACGCAATGTAGCAATTGAAAAATTTAAAAACGCTTTACCGAAGTCATACGAGAAATGGAAGACGGCAATTCAAAGTAAAGACCGAATCATTAATTGTTAGAAAATAAACATGTTAAGCGATTACACAACGACTCTCAGAAAAGAAATTCCTAGGATAAAAAAAGCCAATTAGCTTGGAGCAATTGCAAGCAAAATATTCAGAGAAAATTTAAGATTACAAAGAGCGAGACGTTTAAATTCAACTTTAAACACAAATGCGCTATATTTATCCACAAATGTGACTCCCCCCCCAAGCCTTGAGAGCTGAAAAAGAATAGTAAAAAGATCCAAATCCAATGAAGCAAAATACTATCAAATAATTGCAAGTAGCATAGATACAACCAAAGAAAAAAACAGTCAATCCTAATTATAAATGATTTACATTTAAACATCTACAATCTTGCAGAATAGATGAGAAATGACAGGCATTGAAGATGCTACATTTGTTAAACTTAAGATCTAAAATTTAAGACGGTCCACAGAAAAAAATGAGTTAACCAGAGTGAAAAATCTCTTGGAACGATCAGTAAAAGATAACAATTCGACATTCAATGATTTGCTAGATATGGCGAAAGATAAATTTGACTGCCTACCTGTTTTAAATATTAAAATACCTGTCCCAATCCAGAAGTTCTTTAGTCTAGAAGTTTTATTCTAGACTAAGATTTTAACGATTCATACTATTCGAATCCTTTCATATCACGATTACTAACCATTTTTCTAACAACTTTCACATATTTACTATAAACATCAGAAATATTTACATTTTAATTTTATCATCAAGACGATGAAATAATTTACGATTTTCTTGGACTGAGAAAAAGCTTATTCTTAAGAATAACGCGCAATTCCTCTTTGGAATATCATTTGAAATATATTTAATTTCAATAGAAATGTTCAGAGCAAATTTTTAATTTATCTAAAAAGAAAAGGTTTCTTTTTCCTCTTAAGAGAAAAACCTATAGTATTTAAATTTATTGACATTTCCATCAGTTTAAAAATTGAAGCAATTACTGCTCTCATTTGCAATTCGGAAAACTCAATTGGTTGCAAACTATGATTTCTTAACTTGTAGATTGCCATGATTGCTTAAATTATGATTTACTCACCAAGAAATACAAAAGGAAGTTTTACATAAGATAACTTTATTTACAGACATCTTCACAGGCATTCAGGTGTAATTTACAAATTAACAACATTGAAGTTACATTTAATCTATACATTTGAAATAAAATTTTACACAGATGGCGAAACATTAACAAAGGATTCTTCCCTTCAAGTAATTCATAAGTTAAACCGGTTATACATGTCATAACAAGGTGAATACAAAAAAATTTATACAATTATACAGCACCAATTTGATTTCTTACGCTTGCCGTGGATGTATGCAAATCCTAGTTTCATTTTAATTTAAACCCCGAGAAAAGTGAAGAAAAAAAATTGGATAGAAGTGGATTTTTATAGATAAATCTAATCTTAAAGGAAACCTATCATTTAAAGTTTAAAATTAAGAATCATTAATCAAGAATTGCAATCTACATTTATTGCATTCATTCAATATTTTTCAGGAAATGGCCCAAATATATAATATTCCTAAAAATGCTATCTATAATTACGTATTAATATTTTTTAGTCAAGACATTGATTTATTTACTCCTGAAGCATTGATCTCCATGGTGATCAGTCACGGTGATCAATGCATCTCAAAATTCAAAAGATTTCCGAATAGCTGGCCGGCCGAGCCATCGGTCATCTGAAAACAAAGCTTTAACGAACGCCTGCAATTTAAAATTAAGTTTAAAATAATTGCAAAAAATTAATCGCGATGCTTCCTAAATCTAAAACATTTAAAATTGTTTAAGTTTAGAAATTTAAGAAAATTGAATGAATGCAACGAAATTGATAACTTTAGTATAAAGTTTTACTAAATATATACTATACTTTAAATTTAAGCAAAATTTAAGATATTAAATTTTTATTTTATATTAAACTAAAGAGTACTAGGCATTTACTTTATTACATTAATTCACCTTGAGGTAAAATTTAATAAAATGTAAAATGCGATTAAGAAGATATTTTCTACAGAAATCTATAATCATACAAGTTGATAACACAATAACTACTGATGAATAACAATCCACTCCTTTGCATTCTGAATTGGACATTTAATTATTCCAAAAGTAACTGTACAAACTGATTTTTATATAAAAAATAATCAGGAACTTCTTAAAGCTTTGCAAGGTTAAATTTTTTCTTCATTATTGAAATAGAAAAACGGTAAAATATTTCAATCAACATTGTTCAGAATGGCCTCAGAAGGCATTTGAATGCAAAGGGTTATACGATTTAATTTCTCATCAATATAAAATGCCCACCATAGCATTGCAGTTAAAATTCAAGAGACAAAATTAATACATTAAATAGGCAATAAATATGAAAATTGTACATACATCAGATAAATTATACTAATTTTCGGTTACAATACGTCTTTCTGAACCACAGAAATATCGAATTAGCACTATGAACACTATTTCAATTCGACGATGAAACAATTTTATTCTTTCTGAATTTGATTCTTGATGGAAAACTTGCATTTTAATAATTGCATCAAGCATTCCACTTTTATTCGAGTTCGTTCAAATCGAAACTTTAAATTTAATATGCCAAAATGCTTGTATCCAATATCGTCTTGAACTGACGATGATATGTATTTATGTAAAATAACCTATTTTTCAAATTTATGGATTTTGCTTTTACTACTCGCTACCATTAAGAATGCTTTTGTTGCGTATCCATATCTGCAACTATTTCAGTAGGCTTTCAGAGTTAATACACAAAGGTTACTTACATAGCTCATCGGAAGATTATGAAATCTTATTAAATATTCATTTATTTATTTAAAAGAAACCGATCCATGAAGTGTTTGACTTATTTTCATGTTTCTTTTCATACCTTTTACTGTAAATATACGACTTATTACAAAAGCAAAAATATCTTGCTTTTACCTGCATAAATATAAGGTTTAATAAGTATTTTCAATTTTCGATCCATTTTGGTCTCGTTTCTTCCAGATATATAATTATTCCCACCGAAGAGAGTATTTAGGATTCTCGGTGTCAAGGTTTGGGGCAAGACTTGAAAATTAAAACGAAAACAAGGCACAGTTTAAATGCATTTTTAAATATTTCCAGTATCTTGACTTTATGTTGCCTTATCAATAAATTACATTCGTTCATTATATCATGTATACAGACTGATTAAAAGACAGATTTCCATAGTATTTGAGATAATTGAATGCCCAGTTCATGCGATATGAAAAATTTATTCAGGACTAGTCATGGAAAAATTCGCAGTTAATTGCGTCAACCATTATCAATAAAAAGACAAATTTGAAACGCGTTTCCTTATTGAGGCACTGGAACTAAAACTAATCCAAAATTTTCAATTTTTATCCATTTGGCTGCTAAATCAAACTGTACAACTTTCAAGTTTTCATTTTGAAGATGGAATAGTAATTTAATTCCCTAGACACGGCACATATGCAGAAACATGCATTCATGAATTCTCAAACTTTTATCAAAGTCGAGCTTTCAATAATCAAGGAAACAGATTTAGCCTAGAAATGGTTAAATAGAAACATTTTACAAAGTACTACTTTGCAAAATTTATCAATAAAAAGTTACGGAATATATAGAATATTACGCACTTGTATTGTAGACAAGTCTCATTTAAATAAATTGTGTACATGATTGTTTACTTCACTTTCTAGCACTTGTTAACGTCAATGTCTAGATGTTAAAGTAACAGTTCTACAAACTGTCCTACTACAACAGTCTTGAATTCTCCCATCTTTAATATTCTTGAAATGGGGCGGAACATCCTGGAGTATTTACAGAAAAATCTTCGGCTTGGTTCGCATTTCTCACTTCGTTGCGTTCATTCCTTAACCAAGCCGCTCTGAAAGGAAACGCAAAAAGGTAATTATTCCATTATAAAGAATCGAATATGAATACAATAGTAGTCTGCACTCGTAAATACTTAAGATTGCGATTAAGTAATTTCGCTGAATAATTTAAGCAAACTTATTGGCCCACTTCAAAATGAATGATATTAGGAAAATTTCCATTTCTAATTTATTTTTAATTTCAGAAGTTGTAATTATTCTCAGTAAAATATTTAAGTTTTCAAGAAATTAGATTTATCGTTAGGTTTAGTTATTGTCTAAACATTTATATTTTAATAGGCCCTAGTGCAGAAATAATTGGTCAGACTCGCCTATTGAATCGGGATTTGATCTTTAAATATGCATTTCAGTTAGAGTATCGATTAATTTTTAAAAAACCCACTTGAACACATTTAAAATCTTACATTTATATTAGGACGAAAAGCAATCCTAACAAATATCTAAAATAAAATGTAGCTGTAATAAGAAATTTCGTTATTTTGCAGTTCAAACAAACATTCTTCAAATTTTATTATGCTTATTTATTAGTCAGGAAACTTTATTAAATAACCAATAAAACCTTAAACCAATGACTACTGCCTCAACGAGCCAAATCCGACTAATGATCTTGTTCCTTTTCCACTACTAATATTGTACACGTGAAATCTTTCCATCAAGCCGCACAATTTCAAGAGTAATGTTAGTATTTAAAACTGATCAATACTCACTATTTCATGCCATCTTGATTTATAATTATTGGACAAGCCCTCTCATCATTTCATTCATGAAATTGATTACTATCTGAAAAAAAATAAGACTATTTAAAATTTCTATTTAACGATATTTAGAAGGTTTCATAACTCAACCAAATCACCGGTCAGAAAAAAAACGCTAATTCCTTTTACCTGTTCTCCAAATGTGCTTTATGTCGACAGTGTTAAATTACAATGTTCCGAAGATGACAGAAGCTTCTATAAAATTTTCCTCGCTCTTCCTTGCAGCAAATTTTGCATCGCAATTTCATTCGAAACGGTCCAAAATTGAGTCGAAAACCCAAGGATCCAAACAACTGTAAGAAACTGAAAATTTTACTTTTTATAAAGTCACAGAAATTTTCTTCCTCTGATGAAATTAATATTCAAATGAGTGAGAGATAAGAAATGTAACCAAAAAGGCCCCAGGCATTACGTATATTTCTCATTTTAAAGCATTTAATGAAAAAGGCACGATTTGGTTCCTACTACAATCTTCAGATTGGTATTACTACATATCAAATCACTTAATGACATAGCAGGCTTTAATCTTCATATAAAATATACCCAACATAAGCAAACGAAAGCTTTAAAATACCTTTAAATTCAATTTATAATTTACATTCCCTCTGACATCGTCTATTACTAAAGTCAAATCAAACCTGATATATTTATTATTTAGAACTTCAAGAGGCTTGAAAGAACACTAGATAAAATAGCAAGTCAATACTTTCAATTATCTTTAAAGGCGAGGAAATATTCTAAAGAACTGGCTATGACCTCAATACCGCTTAAAATTCCAAAATTCAATAAAATGAATGCAGTCGTATTTAAAAGTGGTCGACTAATTTAAATAAATTAAAGTCATGATTTAAAAACTTACCATTGAGGTATCTGCCAAGCCTTTCATTTGCAGATGGCATTGAAGTGTCACTTGTTCATCCAGAAGCGGTTCTCTTTGAAGGTAGACCCTGGTGACCAATTATTCGAGTAAAGATCTGGCGCACAGACAATGTTTAGGAGTACGTCTGCTTTTTTTGATGATCTTGACCATATTCTTTTGAATGGAAGCTCAATGCCGAGTTGTAAATTGCACTGTGAGACTGCAGTTCAAACTTGACATGGTGAATGAAGCCTATTCACATGTAAAATATATCCAAATTTAACGGTCCAAATTGGGAGAGTACGCAAAATTATGTGCAAGTCGAGGCCACGACAAAGGTAATATCAATATAGGATGCTGTGAAATGGACCTTGTTGATACTATGATACAACAGAACCCTTCAGGTAATCAAAGAGGCCAATAGGAAAGTATCAACTCTTTCAAATTATGATTACCCGAAAAGCCTTTTAGTAGAACAGTCATCCCGAGTTCAGTCTGGATCATGTAATCAATCTTGTTGCAATCCTGGTCTTGTTAAAATCTCAGAAATTAGTTTCAAATAATATTTTAGAAGCAAAATCAAAATATTTAAGTTGTATGCACGTGCAATTTTGGTTCAGTATGCAGCACCATGAATAAACGAATCTCATACTTGCAGTTGTTAAATGACTAAAACATTTCCTTATTACCCAGGATCGTTAAAGTATATTGAACACCACCTTCAATTGTCAATATCGAATCAAGGATTACGTAGTTGAAGAAAATGGCATTGGAGAATGTCACACGCCTCTTCTAACCCCAACAGCTACTAAATTTGAATCCTCGTCTATACTGGATAGTATTTGACTTAAATGAACGAAAAATATTTTCTGAAAATGTGTAGAATCTTAAAAGATTTGTAATTCTTGAAGGGGAGAAAAGTAATTTATATTAACTAATTCCTCAAAATCAATAGAAGTAAATTATAAAGTTGGAAAGATTATCTTTATATAGAGAACGTTGATAATCTAGACGCGATAGCAAAATAATTTAAGAAAGAATCTTAATATATGAGCAGGCGAAGGAAAATATTAAACGAGTATTTGATTGACAACATTATAGTTTAAAAAATTTTTAACTGGTAGTTGTTGGAATTTCTTAAAAATACTTGAATTCTTGCAATGATCATTGTCAATACAATTTCAAAAGAAAAACGACCCCGAGCTTCATTTCTCAAAAAAATTAAACTGGTGTCCAAATACGGAATTCTGCTCATTTCCTATTGCTTTATTGTTAAAAAATCTAGGCTTCTTAAACTTATCCCATTACAGTTCCTATTTTACACGCAAAATTATTCCTTTATTCCATCATCTCGCGAAAGATTTCTTAACCTCCAACCGAAGTAGACGCAGGACGAAAGAAAATTAAAACTAAACGATAAAACTTAGTTTATCCGAATATTTGAAAATTCTAGAAATTGAAAATAATTCTAAAAGTTAGCGAATATACAAGTAGTTATTCTGCGTTATCAAACTTCCCACAATATCAAACTGCATACAAGTGATAGCTTAAGAATTCTCGAATTGTTTCATTTATAGCTTAATAGTTCTCTAAACATTAACAACATTTAACATTTAAATAAATTTTGAAGTACTTTATTTACGCTTTAAAATATATCTAAAAGACAGTTACATAGTAAACTGCTGTTAAAAACTTGCTGTTGCTTCCGTTATTATAACATTAGTCGGCATTTTTTAGCTTTGTTGGTTTAGGACCACCTTTAAAATTTTGAAAGAATTAAAAATATATAAATTTTAATCCAAAAAAATTATCACAAGAAGCCAATTACAATCGATATGAATATATAGAATCGTTCCATTCGAAATTTTACATTGTAAAGACGGAAATTTTCAGTGCCGATTCGATATCTCGCAGCCGAGTTAACTTTTTAAGGAAGTAACTGAAATTTATATATATTATATATTTACATACATACGCAGAATGAATTAACATTAAAAATAATTCGATCTTAGAAGTAGTTCTCTCGTAATAGACGAAAAAATTCAGTGGTGAGACAATAGCATAATTGTTCCGTGTAGGTTCAAATTTTAATTAGAAAACTTATTCATGCAAATGCAGCAGTGATTCTACGATTGCAGGCTTTAGAAATTTTCTAGATGTAAATATTTGGAGTGATCTTTATTATGTCTAGTAGAAGACAAATCCAGAAATATCTCACTTTCGTTTTGAATTGCTAGTAAATTACCAATATTAAATTTTGCCAAAAGTATTTAAAACTTTGTAACAGAAGACGAAAAAAGAATCTAAACTTCGCACATCATGCGCGTATTACCCGACATTTTTCAAAGTATAGAGAAAGGAACAAAATGCTTCATTTTCATTAGTATCAAAAAGGTAATTACAAGAAGTCCTATCGATTATGCCTGTGGAATATGGCTTGAGTTATGCCCCGGTATTTTATCACGAGATCATTATCTTTTAAATTTTCTTTAAGAATCGTTTTCCCTCTATAGCTAATTCAGAAATTAAGCTAAATAACGATATATTTTTCCTTCTAAAAAGTTACTTAACACAGCTTTTTAACCATTTGGTACCTGAATTAATCTCCAACCTTTCCAAGCTTATGGAATTTGTAATAAAAAATGTTAATTTCGTATCGTTATCAGACCTTTTCTTAAATACAATGCTCAGAGTTGCTGTGTCCGATTTGATACATGCTAAATTTCGATTAAAGCTTCTCAAAATTAGATAATTTATTGCTTCAAATACTCAAATCATCCAAGTTATGGCTTTCGAAAAAGACTACCTTTTATTCTCGTTATTTCCGAATGAATTTATCATACAGATAGAGATTTCATCAAAATGGATTGATTAACTTTAATAGTAAATGAGACGTTTAATCGATTGAGATCGGCGTAATAAAGACCTCAATTAAAACATTCTGGAAACAAGATTAAGATATTTACGTAAGATTTCATCTGATCAACCTCACCCAAAAATTATCTTCATTTATAAATACAATAAATTAAAAATTTCCCATACCATGTGTGATGTTAGAAGTTAAAAAGGCGACAGAATTCAAGAGATTCCACAACTTCCACTCCACACGCCGCACACAACTTCCACTCCACACGCCGCACACAACTTCCACTCCACACGCCGCACACAACTTCCACTCCACACGCCGCACACAACTTCCACTCCACACGCCGCACACAACTTCCACTCCACACGCCGCACACAACTTCCACTCCACACGCCGCACACAACTTCCACTCCACACGCCGCACACAACTTCCACTCCACACGCCGCACACAACTTCCACTCCACACGCCGCACACAACTTCCACTCCACACGCCGCACACAACTTCCACTCCACACGCCGCACACAACTTCCACTCCACACGCCGCACACAACTTCCACTCCACACGCCGCACACAACTTCCACTCCACACGCCGCACACAACTTCCACTCCACACGCCGCACACAACTTCCACTCCACACGCCGCACACAACTTCCACTCCACACGCCGCACACAACTTCCACTCCACACGCCGCACACAACTTCCACTCCACACGCCGCACACAACTTCCACTCCACACGCCGCACACAACTTCCACTCCACACGCCGCACACAACTTCCACTCCACACGCCGCACACAACTTCCACTCCACACGCCGCACACAACTTCCACTCCACACGCCGCACACAACTTCCACTCCACACGCCGCACACAACTTCCACTCCACACGCCGCACACAACTTCCACTCCACACGCCGCACACAACTTCCACTCCACACGCCGCACACAACTTCCACTCCACACGCCGCACACAACTTCCACTCCACACGCCGCACACAACTTCCACTCCACACGCCGCACACAACTTCCACTCCACACGCCGCACACAACTTCCACTCCACACGCCGCACACAACTTCCACTCCACACGCCGCACACAACTTCCACTCCACACGCCGCACACAACTTCCACTCCACACGCCGCACACAACTTCCACTCCACACGCCGCACACAACTTCCACTCCACACGCCGCACACAACTTCCACTCCACACGCCGCACACAACTTCCACTCCACACCAACCTAAAGCAAACTTTTCAGTCAGTCTGTAAATAGAAGAGTTAATTTCTGATTAATCTAAATTCCTGAATATTGACACTGATCCAAGCAATTGACGAGAAGTTTCAGATAAAATATAAGCTTAAAAACCGATTTCAAGAATTGCAGTATTTAAGATTTACTTAAATATAACCCTAGTACAGATGTAAATACAGTTTAATCTGATATTAAATAAGTTTGATCCAATCTCATTTTACAAAAATTTGAGCCTGAAGCAGATTTTCAACTAACTGATCTATTTGCCCCGATATGGATTAAATTATCCGCTGCATTTAGATGAAATCTCAATAAGGTATAAAAATTCATTCGGAAATGGAGTGGAATAATGAAGTTTTTTTCTGTGGCCATAATGGATATTTCAATATTTTATACAATCAAAAACCTCAGTTTTGGGAAATTAAAATTCTTAACGCAATGAATAAAGATACTGCAACTCTAATCATTGTTTAAGAAAGGACCTGAAGATAATACGAAACAAGATTTTTTTATTATAAATTTCATAAGTTCGAAAGGATTATAGACAAATGGTTGATAAAATTTTAAGCAGAAAAACGTATTCGTTTTGATATCTGGAGCATTTTAAGGACCTGATTGAATATCTACCGATTGGAAGAGATAACGTTTCTGTGGTAACATCAGAACATATTTCCTACCCGCTTTACACATCAGTTGACAGCCTTCTTGAAATAACCCTTTGATACTAACAAAAATACAACATTTAACTTGTCTACAATTTGAAAAATTTCGAGTAATAGGAGAATGATACGCGTAATTGATTTCTTATTCTTATGCCTTCTGTCACCAAGTTTGGTAAAATCGAATATTAAAGATTTATCCTAAATTCAAAGGAAATAAAAGACATTTCTAGATTTCTCAATCTTCTACTAAACCTGTCTGAAAAGCGATCTTCGTATAACATCTAGAAAAACGCCACCTGCAATCGGGAAATTGCTGCAGTATTTCCAAAAATTAGTTTCCTTATCCCGACTCGACACTACGAATGAAGTTATACTAAAAATACCCTTCACAGCTTCAAATTGATAAAATGGGTTTTATAAACATTGAATAAAAATAGTTTTTGCTATCGATGTTCTTGCGTACAGCCGACTACCCCGCCACCACTGAACGTAGCAGTATCGACAGGATTTTGCTATCGATGTTATGCGCATTTTGGAATTTACCAATTCTAAATATTCTAAAATGAGTTTAGTTGAATTTGATAATTTTATGATCCGAATCTATGCATTTGAAATTCTTTATTTACCCTACCCACAACCACTAAGATTTTTAATTAGCAACTATAGAAAGAGTATGCAAGATACCTGCCAGTATGTTCAGTTAATTTAAACCCAATATAAAGTAAATGATGCAAAAATCTAATTATGGAAACTTAACCTCATTTTACAATACAATCATAACCGCATACAATGATTAATAACTCGCGCATCGAATTACCGAATTTTTAAATTTTAATCTGCAATTAACTGCAAGTAATTTAAAACAAAAATTATCTAAAAAGGCTTCAATATCTCAAAAGCTCTTATATTATAGGAATTTAAATGCCCTCAAGTATTATGAATTATCTAATTAAGCAGCAAATCCGTAGGGTAAAGTGGTTAAGTGCTTTATCATAATTTCAACATTTGATTAACCCTAAATATTGCATTTCAGATTAAACTTTCTAAAATTGTTTATGATTAAGTGTTAAGCTATTAACGAAATCAAATCTAATAAACAAGATCACGAATTCTGAAACATCACTTGTGCGAGTTGATGTTTCGCTTACTATTGACTACCAAAATAAACCTTAGTTTTTCTACTTTTTCAATAAAGATTGTAAGCGAAAATTTAATCAGAGTCGAAAAATGTTAATTAAAACCAGGCGTTAATCAAGAAAATTTTGAAATCCTTTAATCTTATTAAATTCACTCTCCGGAAAAATTTGATTTCATGTCATTCATTCATTCAACTATCACGTTCCTTTTATCATGAAAACCTTACGTCTTTAACATTATGTTTGACAACTTTTGACGTCACATCCAAATTACCGCAAAGGTTTACTTTACAAGAAATAAGAATCTTCCGTTAGCTTTGGAATTGAAACCTACCGATTTCTGGTACATTAATTTTTCATCGTAATTACCATTTTAGAAGTTTCCTCCAAGTGTTACAAATTTTATTTAAGATTCTACAAATATTCACAAAACATTTCCATTTATTCAAGTCAAATTTTACTATCCAAGACAGCAAAGACTACAGATTTAGCTGCTGTTGCGAGTAATAGAGCAGATACTATAGAGAGGATAATGGCATTCTGTACTAAAATCTTTTCATGAACTAACCAGATGAATTTTGAACCAAACCTGAAATCTTGAGTGTTTTCGGGAACAATGCTTGAATGGCCAGTTGGTCCAATACTTAGATACAAAGGTTGCAGATTTCAATAGCAAAGCATTTCTTTATTTGGAACACTGGAGCTGTAAAATAAAAATTGAATTTTAATCGTGAGGCCAATTAAAACCAATTATTTTAAATCTGCAAGACTTAAATATTAACATTATACAAGACTGAACAGAATTAAATCCTCCATAGGATCTAGATTTCGCCGTTTAGTTTCACGAGTAGCTATCAAATATTTTTTCTTTCTGAAGCGGTGATATTTCAATTTTTTTACAAAGGCAAAATATATTGAACATTCTCAGCCTGAAACTTAAAAGCTTCATTAGTTCCAAGAATAAGAATGCCACATATTTAAAAGATCGATGTCGGTCTATAAAGCAGATGCATTAAAAAAATTAAGTCGGTCAAATGTCGACTTTAAGTACAGAAATCAAGTAATACCACTACTATATGTTCATTGAAATAGCGAGAAATCAACAACTTGAATGTATTTCAATCTTTCAGCCATGAAAGTGCATTTCTTGAAATATCTTCTCTATCTAAGACTTATAGCCAGTCAATCAATTTAAATCAAATTATCAATTCCAGATTTAAATTTCTTTTAAATCTAATTTTGTTAAAGTGTATATTAAAAATAATTGACTTCGAAAATGTACAAATTTCAAGGAAACTTGAGGTTTGCCGTAATTGAAAAGACGGTGAGGCAAATTGAAAAGTGTTTCTAGAAAGGATCTCGTCTGTAAACTTAAGAACTTTGGTAAAATTCCTTAATCTTAATACCACGAATTTATAAAAGAAAACTTCATTTTGCAAACCATATTATACCAAAGCTTTATAAAAATTAAACAATTTTCATTTAATTTTACTTCACAGGCAATTTATTGAATTTGCTATGAACAGATTTTTATACGAGTTTCGCAAATATTTGGCTATACCTATTCCGGAGCAACAATGGCTCATTGAAAATGAAATTTATAAAACACTCTGAGTAGTTTTTAATGTTAAAACATTTTTACGAAAAAATCTAACATTTTTGAAATTAATCAAATTAGTAAAAAATTAAACACTTTGGCTTTAAAATTCAATTAGTAGCCTAATATTTAACTAAAATCTTGCAATATTATCTTCAAAAAATGATTTTATTTCAATGTTTTGTAATCGGTGCAAAAGTTATGCTCTATATTCGAAGGAACGTATACATTTATCATATAGAAGCTTCTGGAACTTTCTAAAAATGGGATATTTTTAGCAACGTTATCGATCAGTTTGATGCTTATGAAAAAAAGGAGTACAAAATTGGAATGGCGAAATTAAATGCGTGTGTTCACAATCAAGGAAATGAATCATATTTAAAATGTGTTGTAATATTTATCATTTCCTCTTTCATGGGACGTTTTGCTGCAGTTTAAGAGCCAATTCCATCAATGAAATTCAGAATTAAAACAAAAATAATGTTATAATTTAGGTAACACGAAGATATGTCAAAGAATATTCAATTGACAAATCAGATAATTTAGAATTTAAAAATTCGTTTATTCAAATTTTAATAAACATTTTGAAGCCTAACATACGATTTCATTAAATAAGAAAGAAACATTGAAAATTTCTTTGTAATATTTGATTTATAAATAATTAGAAATTCAATCGTGAGTAATTTATTGGAATTCTATGCAATGGAAACACGTGCACATCAATATTCAAGAAGCAAAGTTCCATTTAAAATTCGACATATTCCGTTCAAATGCAGTTATGTCGCTTCCCATTGTGCTTTGATAAACCCTGACTGACCAGGCACAAGAAGTTCATTGTATTGAACTAGATGAATTGCATTGAGATTCTCAGTCAATTAACAGTATTCATAAAGAGAAACTTGACTAAATTTGTGTTCACCCATCAATATAGACTAATTCTAATACACAATTTTTAAATTTAAACTGGAAGCAGAATTATATCAATTTTTAAGCTGGCCCTTGAGAAAATTCCAAAGAAGGGCAGCTATTCCTGGACCATATATAATTTATATCAAGAACGATATATAACCCACTGATGATTTATAACTATTTTTTGGAAATATTAAGATTTGGGTAGGCTAGTAGATATTCAAAATTTAACCAGGTAATTTTAGACTTTTCGTTACGTTTGCATGATAGTGTCAACCGCGGATTTTAAGTCACTAGTCAAATACAATATTTTGAAAACAAGTACAAATACTTGTAAGATGAAAATTATATGCAGTTATGTATTAATATAATGCAATTAACTTAGCAATATAGAAGGAGATGACGACACAAGCCCATCATAAAAATAACTCGAAATATCTGAAGAATTGAGAAGAAATTAATATATACATAGTTTGGGTATTATCCATTTTTTAAAAATTTTACCCAATTTTTAGCATTCATTTTTAACATTAAAATTTTCAAGTATTCAATAAACATACAAATATAAGTTCTCCCAAGTTCATTTCGAGTGCAAGCTTAGCGATTTGTTGGATGCACGCTTCTACATATTCAATTTATGCTAAAAATATTTGAGAAAGATTTTTCGGAATTTTTGATGTGCTTTTACTTAAAATTGCATATGAAGACGAATGAAAGTTTCAATATATCAAAATCCCCTTGCAGCTTATCAATAAGTTTTCAGCTTAGAATAGGATAGTTTTGTAAAACTTAGACACATTGAAATTTCCTCTATTCATTTAATAAAAGCAACCCATCTCACAAATAATGCTCAAGAAAATGACAAAAGCTCTATTCTGAGCTTGGGCGTCGTTGGAATAAAGTTTTAAATTTTCTTCCGATTTAAGATATCTACAACATATTTATATCAAAATTTAAACTTACATAATGCATCCATTGGTAAAAAATTTTGCTGCTTAAAATAATTTTGCCTTAGTAAAATGGTTTTATTCAATCCATTGTAAATTGATTATATACAAAATCAGATTTTCTGGGGATATAACATGGGTGCAAAATTCATCGTAGAGCATTCATGTTTATTATATAGAAACAAAAGTTAATATTAATTCCTCAAAATTCGTTTTTCCCAATATGCTATCAAATAAAAGTATTCTTAATAAAAATTCACGTATTCGGATGCAAAATATAAATAGCAGCGAACAGCATTTAGTTCTCTAAAATAAACAGTTATTATATGAAGTTTTGAAAAATAATGAGATATAATGCAAGAATTTAAACAAAACTATGTCATAAGATTACTTAAAGATTCGTTTATAAGTTTAATCGAAAAGTATTTACTTTAACGTTTAATAGATTAAAAAAAAAGCTGCCAATAAAAAAAACTATCAAACATTATATACTTAATAAATATATCACATATAAATACAAACAAATGAGCACTTTATATTTATATGTAAATAAAAGTAAAATTCAAAATAACTTACCTTATTACAAAAAATATTACCATGCTTTAACATAAATTTCGATACCTAAGTGCGTAAAGAACCACATAGATAACTCGTTGAAAACAATTGATAAAACTGCGTTTGTGAATGAACTCAATCGCAAAGCTACAAAAATTATACTGCGCTATTTAAATGGAGGCGTTTCTTGTCAAATGTTTTCTTCTTCGAAAAACTGATACTCGATAACCGCCCTATAATCATAGTAGTTAGAAAAATGCTTCTTTTAGTTTAGGAGAGTTCGAACTTCCGGCCACACCAACTTAACTACCGTGTGATCTTTCGATATAGAAATTTTCTAATAGATAGATATTTTCAGAGTTTTATCATTCAGTTGAAAAGGTTTATAAATATTTAAAACTGTTTTATTGATGGAAACGACTTAAGAATGCTTTGAAAATACCAACTTTGAGGTTTTGCTTTTTGTCACTTTGTTAGTTTATTTGAACTTTGAGTTTTAATTCAGAGAATGATATAATTGGTTCGTTATAGTTTTTCTGGCAATATATATATATATATATATATAAATCTTAACTAAAAATTGTGAATAAAATTTTTTATACCTTCTTTTACTAAATCGGATCCAATTTTTTTTTCAATTAATCTAGTATAAAATTAATAAAATAAAAGAATTGTTTTTAAATATATCAGAGAATCAAACAAGTTTTGTAGGAAAATCCGATCAGACTCTTGAAACAGAAATCAAATAAATTTGGCGATGGGTTTTTTTTCCCTAAAGATTATTATATTTTCTCATATTGCTGGATATAAATAAATCTGGAAATTCCTCATAAACTGATAAAATTTTGAATCACCCTGGAAGAAAAATTTGTAAGATATGAAAGACGTAAAGGGATTTCATAAAGTATAAAAATAGTATAAATAAAAAAAGCAGTATATTTATTGGTAAAACACTTACCAGAGAAGAAAACTACTTGCTTTTCTTAGAATAATAGGAAAATGAAAACCATTCTCTGGATCGTTTAGATATATGATTATGATCTTCAGTGGGCTTTATTAGATTTTTCATTTATTTTCTTTGATTGGCTCATTAAAATTAATTTGATTTAGCTTAGTTTAGTTAGATTAAAGTCATATTTGATAGAAATTAGAAGGTTAATCAAATAACGGAAAGTACAATGGAGCCAATAACGAAAAAGACACAATGAAAATTACAAAAGATCAACCAATGAAAAGAACAAAGGATCAATAACGAAAAAGATAAGCATTCCTGCTTGAAATTTCTCCACAATATTAGTGTGAGGATATTTGATCTTCGATGTCAGATATCAGTGATACACACATGCAGAGAAAATTTGCTGGTTTTGGGTTTTTGAACCCGGAATCTTTTGTTGCTGAAACTGGCAACCTTACCACCAGGCCATCATAGCAATGAGATTAATATCAAGCATGTATATGAAGGCTATCGATTGTGGATACCATAATTGTGAATTTCGAGAAGGTGAAGCATAGACATTTCAATAATTCATTGTATATCATATTGGAACATTCTGAAACATTGCAAACAGGTATCCTAGAGGCATGAAAGTTATCAAAGATAAATGGTGAAAAATATTATTTGATGATATCAATATCCTCTATCATTATTAATTATTTTTCCCTGAATTATATTATATTATTTTAATTGATGTAACACTTTTCAATAAATGGAGAAAAATCATCAATTTTTTTTCTCGCTTCTTTTCTTGAGATTTGAATCGCTAGCTGGAGAAGAGGGCATATCTTAAAATATAGACTTTACTGGAAATGTAAAAAGAAATATACTGTTCTTTCTGAATAAAACAAAATTTTTTTTTAATTTTCTCAAAAAACTAAAGATTATCTCTGAATATATTTTATTTTTTGTTCAGAAAAGCTAAAAACTTTTTAAAAAAATTTAACATTAGTCTTGGACAAGCTTTTTCATTAAATTAAGTTAAAAAATAATAAAATAAAAATAATTTGAAAGACAAAAAAAAATGATATTTATATTGATTCGACAATACAAATATAACGAAGGGGCTTTACAACAATTAAATTGAGAAATAGAACAGTTCAATGCTCTTTGAGGATATCATAGACCGGCAGAGAAGATAGATTTTACCAGAAGATAGATTAAAACCTTTGAACATCTCCGCTGTGTAGATTAAATTTTTGTTAAAATCATCCATTTTCAAGGATTTGACAAGAATTTTCGGCTGATATGTCTTGATAGTGAACTTGACCCCACCAAGTTAGGCCAGGATATGTCAGGGTATTATTTGCATGTCTTGATAGTGGAAAATTTCAAGTATGTTATGATATATCTGATAAGGAATGAATTCAAAGTAAGGCTATTGATATTGAAATTACATTTTACTTAAGTTATTCTTTACTGTGAAATTCGGGTTATAGTATTGGAAAAGAGGAAAAATTCCTTAGTGCATTTTTCCAATATGGGGAATTACTTAGGCAGTTTTATATATTAATTGCAAGATGCCACTGTATGAAATATGGCACCACTGAACCAAGATATAAAATATGGAAACAAAACTGCTAACAAACCTCATTAATAGCGCAGTTCTTGTTTTTTGAGTTTCTTACAATTTCGAAATCCCCATTTGAGCATAAAGGGATGATAACTATGGGAAATATTAGATGAACTTCCATCTTGATTTCCATGTGAATCACTAATATTCACATTTATATTGTAATTAACTAGCTCCTTATATAATGTAATT
Organism: Argiope bruennichi; assembly: GCF_947563725.1. Classification (NCBI taxonomy): domain Eukaryota; kingdom Metazoa; phylum Arthropoda; class Arachnida; order Araneae; family Araneidae; genus Argiope; species Argiope bruennichi. The sequence continues at coordinate 102,052,215 of NC_079158.1, forward strand.
TAAGAACGTTAAAGAAGGGCCTTCTAATTAGATGGTTCGAACAGACGGGTGAGCTATGGCAGTGAGCATTTTATACTTTTCATCTTCGGTCGATGTATTTACAGAACTAAATTGCTATTTTTATATTATACAGAATGGTTATTTCCGAATATAATCAACTTTTAGACCTCATCAGTTTTATTGTTTTCTTTTACACGAAATATAGAAAGTGTTGTAATCTTTTAAAAAAATGTATCTTAAGATATTGGCGAATCTGTATTGTAACATTCACCGTTTCCCAGTACTGACAAGAAATTTACAGCCAGCTGTGTCGTCGCTGTTACTTACTAAACTTCTCGAGATAGCCAGATGGTGGATCTTTTCACCTGGGTGGTCTGGCATCTGTTCATTAACGACTACAGTGAAAGACCACATGTGGGACTTCCTCATCCAAGAGATATTGAGAGTACTTTCAAAGAGAAAGGGATGTCCAAACATCTGGATGCTAAATGTTTCTCATTGTGAAAGGACTATGATAACTCCGTGTTCCAGAATAGTCGGTTATGAAAGGTGCATCACACAAAGGACCTTCCCCGGACCGAATGGCGCCGCTGAGAGAGCATATTGCTGAACCCCGATTGGCCGCAAGACAGCTCAGATGACCAATGTAAATTAAGAGGCGGAGATTGTAGCCGAAATAAAGTGTGGAGATTTTTTTTTTAGGAGAAGAAAAGAAACGAATTGTAGACTGTTGAACTACGCCCACGAGTTCGGAGTCCGGAGAACTACCCCTGGAGTGGTCGTGTTGACTAACAACCTGTGAATTCCCTGTGGTGTTGTTTCTCCGTATTGATGGAGAACTGGGGTTCAAGAAAACCTTCGACTTCGACTGTTGTGTCTCCTACTACAGGTGTAAATAACTATTTATTTAACCAAGATTAGAACAAGTTGTTCTTTTGTATATATAGGGCTGTAAAATAAAGAATTGTCTGTAAATTCTGCTTTGTTATTTGATCAGTCTAGATCAAAACATTACAGTATGTTTCCAACTCCCCTCAGTTCGAAAAACACATTTTCGGAATTATTTCTATCCGTTCGTCTGTCTGTGAGCACAATAATTCATAAACACCTTCAGATAGACTAAAGATACGATAGTAGGCTTTGTATCAAATTTAGAACGAAATCCATTCTATAACGGTAATTACAAAACACAAAGAATTAGATAAATAAAATTTAACACATAGGTTTAGCATCTGAAACTTATATTATCAAATTTTGAATTACATCAAAGTATTGTCTGTGTGTTGATCTGTACTTTTGCATGCATGTACACTCATAAGCGCAATAACTTAATCGGTATATTATCTTATGATTGTAATTTCTGTCAAATTTTGATCTTAATCGGTCAGAGAAAGGCTCCAAAATACATATTCGCATGCAAGGTGCAGTAAAAATTTTAGATTCACGTCAATGATGATCTATATTTCGTAGTTATTGTTCAACAATGCTATGCAAGGCATTCGCAAGAGAATATGTCAAAGTTTTGGGGGGTGGGGGAATTTAGTCCCGCTAATTATGAATGCGATAAGACTCGTAGTTATTACATTCAAATATTGCTGAATTTTCGAACAAACCTCTTTAAAGCCTTTCCCATTTTTACCACCTTCGTTAACAGAAACGTTTCATTTAAATGGTATCTAAATTGTAAATGACAAAAACATATACGGTCAGCTGTCGAAAATGAGGAATATTTTTAACAAATATGCAAGCCAAAGAAACATTTGTAATAAAGTCAATGCTAATATGAACAATTATTTTGCCATTCTCACAAAGTTCCTTAATATCATAAGAATCAAGGCTATTGCTCCAGACCGAAAATGAGTCAACACATCCTCCTTCTATCATAAATACAAATTTCAATTCGTTTGAAAGTGAAACAGTTGATCGATTGCTATTATTCTCAGTAGTAAATGAAGTGCCCATCCACTTTAATAACTTTCTCCAAATAATAAAAATTATTATTCTTATTTCACAAAATTTTAACTTTTTTTCTTTTGAGCAATTAGTGATTATGAAAGAAAATGAGTAAGAAATGGATTAATATCTGAAGGTTTATTTTAGTTAGATTGACGTTCCGATTGAAGGTATTTTTGAACCAAACGCATATTTTTAGACCTTGATCAGATCTTCGGAACGACGTTTGATCCGAGAGATTTAATAAACACACAATGACTGATCTTTTGGAAAACTGAGACTGACCGATGATCCTCAGGCTTAAACTAGAATTCATAAATTTTACAATTCGATGCAAAAACAGTTCAGATTTCTTTGGGCCTTTGTTATAAAACAAAACTTTGTTATAAAAATGAGTGTTATAAAACATTCCTGGAGAACCCAATGTATCATTTTGTTAATATAAAAAATACTTAAGAAGTAATAACTTTATTAAGAGTTGTAATACATGTCAGGAATTACAAATCTTATCTATATAATACCAGTTTTATATATCTTATTTTAAAAAAAATATTAGCAATTAAAAATGTCTTAAATTTTTTTAATTAAAATTTAAACAAATTTTAATTCTTAAATTTCTTAGGATTTATTTGAGAATTGTACTTTCCAAACCAAGCATTTATTTTAATAACACTCAAGTATGATATATAATCTACTTCTATTAATTAAATTAGATGAACTGACGATTTCATAATTTTACTTTGAGCAAGATACTGAGCAAACCGGTTATTAAACTGATTTGAAATGCTTGTTTAATGTTGCATATAATAGGAATTCGTTTCGTTGTAAAAATATTTGAACTTATTTGCGCATTTTGAATATAAATAATTATTTTAATTAGTACGTAATTATGTATAGTAAAAAAAAATTCAAAATCACCTGCTCAAATTCTCTGAGGGATGATAAAATGTAAATAACCTTTCTTCTTTTGCAAATCTAAAAGTCCCGTTTCCCATTATAAATATATACCTATTTTCTGCTACATCCGGAGATTTTCGGCTGGTAAAGTGTTTATCTCGCAAATTAAACGAACAGAATTTAAGTTTCTCCATTAAAAAAAAAGTTAAAAAAAAAGTCATTGCTTTTTAAATTTATTCAAGCTTTAGACATTCTGTTTAAGATTTGCTTTGACCTCTGATGTGTCTTTTATTATTAAACAAATTTCACCACATTTGACCAATCTATCCCTCGTTTGTTGCTTTCAAATAACCATACTTATAAAATAAGCAAAAGCATTTCTAGTTACAATACGCTTGAGTTATAAACAAGTTCGGTATAATGGTAAAAGATTCTTTACCCTAAGAAAATATTTTTTTAACAAAAATAGGTGAAAATATTTTGTTATTGATGTTGATTTAGGTCACTCTAAGTATTCAAATAATATTAATTTGATCAATGAATAATTAATCACCAAATCAAAACATCGTTATGAATTGCGATAAGAAATTTGTTTCTAAATCTTTATTTCATCGAAAAGTTTCATAAGAACTCACTTCCTTTCACCGTTAAGTGTTGATATATTATTGTTTCAAAATAATTGATAATTAATTGGTGGTTAATTTGATCGTTAAAACAGAAAATATATAGAATCAATAGAATGAGCAATTCAATAGCCAAACAATTTGACTATTGATTCAAATAAAATCTTTTTATACATTTAAAAAATAATTGAACAACAGTGGCCTCAATCAGATGAGATTATCATGGGCTTAAAAATTCAAAATTTAATGATAAATATAATTTTTGAGTCTTAATATTATGTATGTACACTCAAGAGCCAAAACATTATGACCACCCCTACATTTTGCAATGAACTCGCCTGGATGACGTGCAAGGCATGTGATCAGGTGGAAGTGGTATTTAACTGCTGCTGGAGAGTCTGAAGAATCATTCTTTCACTTAATTCTGTGTGTGATGGGAAAGGCTGCGGATCTAAGTGACTTTGATAGAGGGCAGATTGTAATGGCTCGAAGGCTCGGAACAAGTATTTCCGAAACTGCACGACTCGTGGGTTGTGCGCGATCTACAGTTGTTAGTACTTATGCAAAGTGGGTAAATGACGGTGAAAGCAACAGTAGACGACATGGTGGTGGACGTTCACGCGCTATCAAAGAAAAAAGTCGTCGGAGACTGTCTCGCATGGTGAAGCAAAACCGGAGCCAGACAGTGGCTCAGCTGACAGCCCAATACAATGCAGGGCCAAGTAGAATAGTATCGGAGCACACTGTTCAGCGGATACTGTTGGATATAGGGCTACGCAGCAAACATCCCATTCGTGTGCCTTTGCTGACCAAGCGTCATCGCCAACTGCGCCTGCGCTGGGTCCGGGAACATCGCGACTGGTCCATGGATAAGTGGGAGAGAGTTGCCTGGTCAGATGAATCACGGTTTGTCATGCATCACGCCGATGGCCGTGTCAGGATACGCCGTCTTCCAGGCGAACAGTTGCTCCCATCAATGTACAGTAGATCATACACAGGTCTTTGGTGGCAGTATTATGCTTTGGGGGAAGTTCTCTTGGGCGTCTCTGGGAGCCGTGGTTGTGGTAGAGCATACCATGAATGCTACAGGGTATCTGAACATCATTGCGGATCAGTTGCACCCTTACATGGCCTCTGTTTTTCCAGCTGGAAATGGAATGTTCCAACAGGACAACGCCCCGTGTCACAAAGCTAAAATTGTGTCGGAGTGGTTCCAGGAACATGATGCTGCATTCCAGTTAATGTCCTGGCCGCCTAACTCACTGGGTGTCAATCCGATAGAACACCTTTGGGAGGACATGGGACGGCAGCTCAGAGTTCAAATACCACCAATTCGCAATATCTCGGATTTGCGTGACCGTTGCTTAAACATTTGGTACAATCTGTCTCCGGCCATCTACCAAGGACTTGTGGCATCCATGCCAAGGCGAGTTGAAGCTGTGTTGCGCGCCAAAGTTGGGCCAACTCGTTATTGACAGGTGGTCATAATGTTTTGGCTCTTAAGTGTATAATGCTGAAATAAATTTAATATTAAGATTCCATTCTGCTCCATTATGACTTTTTCTAAAAAAATTATAATGATGATATTTATAGACTTATACATTTTAAATTGCGTTATGCAACATATGTGATGCAAAAATCGTTCAAAACGCTGTACATATCAGAATGTTGGATCTAAATAAACCAAATTCAACCTGAATTTACATCTTTTGTGGGTTTAGTTTAGTTATATTAACTTCCCATTGTAAAGCAACACTAGGGCTATTTTGGGACAGACCTCGTAATTTTGAACCGCGATCAGATGACGAGGACGACACCTGAGCTGGCACCCTCCTCTCCACGCCACACCACACCAGCGGGAGGACGTTTGGCATGACGGATTTAATGTGCAACAGACCCCCTTACACGACGGTTCTTCGGTTTAATCGGGTCTCGAACCTGAAACGCTACGGCTCACAAGCCGAGACCTTACCAGGCCACCGTGGCCCACATCTTTTGTGGGAGTACTCATTACGAAAAGATTTTTAATTTTTAAATACATTTTAATTGAAAAGTGAATCTTTTAATAGCTTCATAGTATATTTGCATCAGATTAAAACTTAATAAGTTGTTAATAAGTTTTAAACTTAATGAGTACAATTTTTTTTTTAAAGTTTGATATTTTTTAAGTATATTTGTAAGTATTTTTGCAGCACAAGTTTTTATTCTTTTAATAACCGGATTTATAGATATGCTTATTGAAAGATTATATAAAAAAAAATTGTGCACACTTTTATTTACTGCTATATTATTAAAAGCAGATTTTGAAAAAAGAAAAGAGATAAATTAATCAAACTTAAAATATTATCATATTATGTTTCGGAATAATGATTCGAATATATTTACATTTTTATTTATTTATTTATTTTACAAAGGATGACATATGAAGCATTTCTGCATTTCTCACAATATATATATGTAAAATTATTTGTATGTGAAGCAGGATGCAGTTTGAAGACAGTGAAGAGACTTTTTATCTTTTTAAAATTCTTTTTAATCCATCGGGAAAGCATAATTATTTACAAACAGAGACGCGGACAAGACGTCCGCCGCAGCGCAGTATAAAAGCCGAAGTGGGGAAAAAGGGCCGAAATAAATTATCCCTCGCCTTACATAACCTTAGATTTTGATAGGGAAAATATTTCTTCATTGTATTAATATATTAATAAGATTCTGATAGGGATTTCTGACACATGTCAATCACATGTAAGGGAACACACAGGGATCTTTTAAGAAAGAATGTGCTTACTGGACATTTTTACCCCTTCACGCCGAGCGTGTGAAAGTATCGGCGTTTAGCTGACTAAGCCATTTTATAAAGCTTCTCTTGAATTAATAAAGTAGAGAAAGTGGAATTGTATCACGAAATAAGAGAATATTTTAGAATGAAGTTACTATGGCTAACTTAAGATAAAATCTTGGAAATTAATTAAATTGAAATTAAAGTTTCAAAATATCATTACACACACACACACACACACACACACATATATATATATATATATAAATAATATGGTTTTTATCTTTAAATTTTCTTATTCTATTTTGAGAAAACGAAGAATCCTTATAATCTGCTCTTTCTACATTTTCAGAAATTTAATAACCGAGATTATTCCAAACGTATTTCCTTAATCCTACTCTTACGAAAAGACATTCTTAGCTCATTTAAACTAGGGAAATTCTTCCCTTGCATTGCAGAGTACAATATGCAAATTAGAGGAGACATCCCCCTGACATGGGGAGTTCAGAGGAAAGCTCCCCCGACGATCCCTGACCCCACTGCCTTGTCTCCCGTTTTCCAATCACAGGAGTCACTTGGGGAAGAGGGCCTGGGGACTCTCCCGAAGAGAAAATAATAATAAATTACAAATCGATGGAGAAAGACAATGATGGCATATTACAATAGTTTTTGATTTATTTTTCCTTTGCGTCTTCAGTGTTTCATTGTCTGTTTATGCTTTTACGAAGGGCTGAACATGTTCCATTTATCTAATACAGATATGTAAATTAAGATTTTTTCGCATTTCAAAATGCATTTTATTGGTCACACATTTTCGGTCATGATTTTTGGGTTGAGAAAATAGTTTGAAACTCTTCCGTCTTGTTTTTTACGGATTGGATTTGCTTTTATTATTGGATTTGTACTTTCATACTTTTTCAGTTTTAATTAGTATTTATTTTAAGGTAAAGTTTTATATAATAATAAATAAAAATTATTAGATAAAAGAAAGTTTTCTGAATGAAACTCCCTGATGGTTCTCTCGCTTTACATCTTACAAATATGTGAAGTTTATTATATACTTGTTGAAAATCAAACAAGTATAATTTATTAATAAAAATCAATGCACGTTAGCACAAAATTAAAGAATGTAATTTATTTTTTTTATAATTGGATTCTTAAATCCTTTTATTACATTTTCCGAAAAAAAATCTTGATTAAAAAGTTTAACATTTTTTTTTTCGTCTGGAAATCATATTTAAAAATTTTTTTTGTCCACGTTTGTTTGAAAGAGATTTTCAGAGTTCAGTTGAGTATGCAGTTCAGAAATGTCAGAGTGATTATGCAGGGCACGGTCACATTCAAAACCGGATATGAATGCTATTATCACTTCAATAAAAAGAAATAGCTTGCAATAACCGATATCGAACTTTAATGGAATTATAAACAAGGCTAATTTCTTCTACTGGTTTGTGTAAAATGGAGAAAAAATTTGAGGTTACAAGGTTGTTTTCTATTGTACTAGAATGAAATAGGACCTGTTACTGTAGAAATTACGGATGTCTTGATTTATTTGCAAAGAGGGGTGCTTTAATGCTCGGAAGTTCTTGAAAAGTTAAGAAAGTAGCTGTAAGTTCCAAATTATTGTTATGAACGAAATCATTCGTGAAATTTTTCATTAGCACTACTACAAAATCGGATTAGATCATGAGTTTTAATCTACCGATCCTGATCACCGGAAAACGTTTGCATTGCAATTCCTTGCCCAAATGGAGATTAATAATGGTTGACCCTGAAAATTCCATTTAATGGTCCATTTTATACTAAAAGGGAATATTAACACACATAACTGCAGAATATAAACTTCATAATACTAGTAATTATTCTTAAGTAAATTATTCTTTTGACAAGATCCATTCCCGATACAAGATTTATAACTTCTATATTTTATTTATTCATGTTAGGAAGTTTCAACGAGTCTGGTCTTCACTGACGAAGAAATTAAGATAACAGCACTTGTATGCATGATTAAATTACCTTCTTTATTGGAACATGTAATTACAAAAGCTATTTTTAACAGACGGCAAGCTTATTGATAGCTACTTATCTGTTTTTAACTATAATTTTAATGGTCATCCAATTTGAACAAATGCTAATTTTAATATCTGTGCTATCCTTTATTATGGCTAAATTAAAAATTATTCAACAGTGAAAGATATGTAACATTATGATTGATATGCTTCGATTTTGATCAGTTAATGTAATTTTGTATTTTCATCTGGTTGCAGAAAGTGAAGAATAGCCTAGTGAAAATATATTACCTTGAATTTATAATATGAATTATGAAAGCATACCATACCAAAGTTACCATAAGCAACCTTAGATCTGGTGGTAATATTTTGGACGACTTTTGTAAATTTCATGACTATCTTTATTATATTTTGAAGTTTGGTCATTTTTTTATTCCGAATGTTAATTTTATAATCTATGTCTTGTAGAACTTAATTATGAATTGTGTTTCATATATTTCTAAGTAAATAATTTTCCATACTTTTCATTGCTGTTTTTTTTATATGTAGCAGCAGTGACTTGTGCCACTTCTAATACCATCTGTTATCTACTTATTAAAAAGCTTTAATATTCTGAATATATGGCTGTCACAAATTTTTGTTGTACAAACAGCTCTCCTTTATGCTCTGTTATACATTGATTATATATGTAAGTCAAATTTTGCAAAATTTTATTGCTCATAAAGAATAAACCAAAGACGCGATGTTCACGAAACATTCTAGCAAACTTTATAATAAGTCTTATTCCTTTCCTTCCACATAAAATTATAGACTCTGGGAATTGCAGTGAATATCTTGCATGGCTTTGAAGAATAATAGTTGTGAAATATAAATCTTGACGAGAATCTAGCACTGCTACTGAATCTATGGTAAGGATATGTACAGGGTGAGTACAAATGATGGACCCGATTTTTAAAAAAAAACATTTTCGAAACTACTGCACATATTACAATAAATTATATACGAAGAGAAACACCAAGTTTTTTTTTTCAGTTATAAATGTTTGATGTGTGGCCTTCTTGTTACACGGCATACGTCCAATCTGTAATCCAGTTCGTTTCAAACATTTTGTAACATCATTCTGTCAATGGTTTTGAATGCTGCACAAATGCGTTCTTTAAGTTCTGGCAGTATTTTCAGCATTAATGGTACAATATCTTGTCTTAAGGATTGTACATAAACAATGTCTTGTCTCAAGGATTGTACATAAACAATGTCTTGTCTCAAGGATTGTACATAAACAATGTCTTGTCTCAAGGATTGTACATAAACAATGTCTTGTCTCAAGGATTGTACATAAACAATGTCTTGTCTCAAGGATTGTACATAAACAATGTCTTGTCTCAAGGATTGTACATAAACAATGTCTTGTCTCAAGGATTGTACATAAACAATGTCTTGTCTCAAGGATTGTACATAAATAATGTCTTGTCTCAAGGATTGTACATAAACAATGTCTTGTCTCAAGGATTGTACATAAACAATGTCTTGTCTCAAGGATTGTACATAAACAATGTCTTGTCTCAAGGATTTCTTTTTGAAGGGTCATGTGAAAGATAGCAGACAAAACAAAATGCTACAAAATGTTGGAATGAACTGAATTATAGAAAGGACGTATTCTGTGTAACAAGAGGGTCGCACATCGGACATTTGTATCTGAAAAAATAACTTGATATATTTCTCTTTAAATTCATGTATCACTTATTGCAATGTGTGCAGTAGTTTCGAAAATATTATTTTTTTAAAAAAAATCGGTTTTATCATTTGTATTTGTCCGGTATTTTGAACGCCTTTTCCCCCAGCCGATTGAAACCAAAATTTGGCAATTAAAGTTGTAGTCACAATATCATATGCCGAACTTAATTGATTAAAACTTTTGCGGATGTGAATTATTGCGTTTACACGCATATGAAAGTACAGATACAGTCAGCCGACTGTTTGACAGATTTGGTTCGAAAATTTACAAGATTCTACATTTTAGATATTAAATCTGTACATTAAATTTCATCTATCTAGCTCTTTACATTTTGTAGTTATCGACTTCATTTGTACTTGAATAGACGTAAAGACAGACTTCCTCCAAATAGATTTCGCACTAAATATTATAGAAATTCAATTAGTAAATTTCTATCAAATTTGGTCTAAAAATCTATATTTTAAATTTTATTTATCTGGCTCAAAGTGTCTAGTTCACAGACAGACAAACGTAGTTATTACAAAAATGTGTTTTCTCTCTGAGGGAGGTCTGAAACATAGAGATTTGTCAAAATCTCAAATCCGATTATTTTGACGATTACAGTACTTTCTCCATTCTTCATATAATACAATAATATAATACAGTACATTCTTCATATACAGTACTTTCTCTATTCTTCATTTCTTCATTCTTCATCCATTCTTCATATCCTTAGACTTTTTGTCATTCTGCGATTCTCATCAAATTCGTCAGATTTAAATATTATCTACTGATACCCATCATTTCTATCTATATTATTTACAAACATAAAATTAAGATAAATATTTCTTTTAAAGAAATAAATATTTCGTGACTAGTTATTTGATATTGAACAAATCTGTCCAACCTACGCCGAAAGACCTTTGAACAGCCTTTTATACAACTAAATATCATCACATACACGGATCTACGATTTCAATTTCAAGACAACCACGAATCAACAATTGTATAACTGAAGAACACTTCTTTAATGGAACACAGCCCTCTTTCAATGCATATAAATCGACAGAACAATACAAACCGGAAAAGAAAAAAAGATAAATTTGATTTGACCGTGACATTCTTCACGCTTTCACATTATTCCCCTATGGGTTGCTCCTGAGAAGAAAATGAAGATATAATCTGAAGGTCCTCCTTGTGTTCCATCTTTCGGGTGTTCCATCTTATTGGGCATATCGGGCGTTCCATGGAAAATGGATCACCTGTCTCGCCCCTCCCCGCGAATGTCTCTGTAATCTAGCGTGAGCAGTTTTCGAGCCGATGATGTATTTCTCCCAACAAAATGTTTTCGTGAGGGGAAAAACACACTGGAAAATTGATCACGTAATCAAACTCGTATTTTGCTACGGAATGGTCTGCTGAGTATTCTTTTCTCTGCTGTTTGATTTGAAATATGAACAAAACAAGATCGATCATAACTCCGTTTGTTTCTTTATTCTGCTTTCCTCACTTTCAAATAATAACATAGCAATTTTTAATTAAATATCGTAAGAACAATTATGATTCTTTTTTACTGTATCGCATCACTCTGTATTTTATCGATGTATACAAGAATAAAGTGCAGAGTGATTCATAAAGTATACAGATTCAATGCACTCACTATAAATCAAGAACAATGTAAAATATTTCATGTCACTTGTAGCAGAATTGTATGGGGTTATTTTAAATTTTGTTGGAGATGGTTACAAATATTCTATGTGTGAATCTTAAGAAGGGGTCGTTACTTTCTTTCTGGATACTGCACAGAACAAATTAACTTTAGGGGAATCTCGCATGCGTTGCACAGTCAATTTATGATTCTCTCTTCCCCCAAAAGGGAACATTATGATTGTGTATCTTCCCAATGACATGAAATGTTGCTTTATCAATGAAAACTAAGTGATCGGCAAAATCATTGATTTCAAAATGAAGCTACATATCGGCACAAAATTCAAAGCGCCTTTGTTTGTCAAAGCCATTCAGATTTTGCAACTCCCGCACTTCGTATGGAATCATTTTCATCTTTTCTCAAAATTCTCCAGTCGGTGGGCTGAGAAATCTGCACTTCATGACTCATCCTCTATGTTGATTTTTCTTGGTTTCGTTCAATAACGATTTCCTGCGATAAAGTCAGTCGTCCAGGATTTTGCACAAACAATATGTAGTTTTAAATTTTTCATGCCATTGATAGATATTTTCTAATAGGAACTTCTTTTCTGAAAGGTGATCGAAAAGGCCATTGGACAACAGTTGCAGAATCCGTTTTGGTAAATTGAGGAACACTAAAAGCCTTCTCCACTGCAGATGCCACAATTTCGACTGACTATAGCCTGTGTATTTTCTGTTGGCGGTTCGAGATCATATTTTCTACCTCATTATTGGTTGCCTGGTATCAATAACGAGGTAGAAAATGTGACCTTGAATCGTCTACAGAAAATACACAGACGATAGTTACATGACACATGTGCTACTGCCTATGTGACTTCTGTCAAGGTGCAGACACAAACTTTAAGAGTGCTTCTACCTTAAGATCCATTAAGGTGGTTCGTGTCTTTGACTGTTACTGTTTTACAGTATCTGTAAAATGTATACTTTTTTTATGACTCGTCCTGTATCATAATTGCCAAAAACAGACGTTTTTGATGAATCTTTGTTCGACTCCTCCTTCACTTCGATAACTACAATTTTAAAATTATATATCCCTTCTATCCAAGTTTCATCTATTCTATTAAAATTATATATCTCTTCTATCCAAGTTTCTTCTATTTTATTAAAATTATATATCTCTTCTATCAATTTTTAATTATATATCTCCATCTATCCAAGAACACGCTAATTCTAAAGTGCTTTAAGCTAGATGAATAGTTTAGTATGAAATTATTACGCAAAATTTGTAGATTTCTATCAAATTTTGAACGAAATCTACTCTCGGGAAGTCTTTCTAACCGAATTCAGATAAACACAATAATTAAAAAAGGAAGAGAGATAGACACATGCATTTGTGTTTAAAGTGTATATCCGCATCAAATTTTGAATAATACAGCGAGGGGTTAACCATATGTCGGTCTGTACTTTTTCATGCATGTGATCGAGATAACTCAAAAACTCAAATATGGATAAATGAAATTTAGAATAATGTTTTAGTATAGTGTAAATCTTAATTGAATTTTGAATCTAATTTGTCAGAAGATTGACCGTCTATCCATATATACTGTCTGATTTATGCAAAAGCGATGATTAAAAAAACGCAATGACTTAAATGAAATTTTTATGTAATTTTGTTTCTCAAATTCTAGTTCAGTGACGTATTTTACTTTTAGTCGATCGAGATATAGGAATTCAATATCTCGGTTTTCTTTATTATATACTATAAAGTACAGAGCGCTTATTTGCGAGACTCAAACTAAAACTTCTTATTCATAACAATGAAAGAATATTTGATTATCAACAAATTTGCATGCAAAAGGTCGATACGTTCAATGCGTTTTCCTAGAATCCGATTTTGAATCTGTGACTCTCGATTCCAGAAGACCAGACTGTGCCCCAAAATGATTGGGATACACAAATAGACAAGAAATCAATCCTCTTTCTTCCACAAAAAAATAATTAAGAACATTTAAATTAAATTAAAAATATTATTAAATATTATTTTTTATAAATGATTTCAACATTATGACAATAAAGTTTAAAAAAGCAAAAATGAAAAGCTTAAATAGATGCGAAATATTTTTAACTTTCTACTTTAGATTTTTGTCAATTTCCTCTAAGATTCGTTTTTTTTTCCCTCTCTCTTTTTTTTAAGTTCAGTAATTCGTCTTTTTTTAAAAAATGGAATAAAAATTCCTTTGGATGATTGTTTTTTTTTTAAATTTTTTTCCTTTATATCACGCATTTTGATTTCAATCATATCGCAATTCTTTATAATTTTCTTTGATGTCAAGAAGGTAAATTTAAACCGATCAAAATACTGGAATGGACTAGTAATATTAAGGGGAAGCAATTTATCATCTTCGGATAAAGATGCTATAATTACGTTGTCACCACAGCAATATAGTTAATTCGTCCGTGGAAACAGATGATTAGTGCCTCTACTTTAAAAAGGCATTGTTAATTTATGGTAGGCAGGCGTTTAAATTCGATATGAATTTTTATCTCCCGTATTGTATTCAATTTGAAAGCTGAATGTGTCATAATATGATCATAAACATTAGCATAAATTGTATTTGAAATGATATTCATCATCTATTTATGCCGGAAATTTTAAAGTCTTTGTAATTTTAATATCTGAAAAATACAAAGTATATTATGTTTGAATTCGACATTTAAGCAAACCGGCGACGATAATTTTGAAATTTTTCTAATCTTTTTGTAGATTTCGCCTATGTTCAAAACGTTCTTTAACTTTGTGAATATTTTCCAAATCTAAATTAACTATATCACAAGAAGAGTGCAAAGAATATCACGTGTCCAACTAGTCAAAACCAGTTTCATCTAATTTAAATAAATAACGCATGCGAGTATCTCGTGATTACATGTAATTGAAACTTTCCGTCCTTAAATGAAAGGTTAAATATTAAGTACTAAATCAAGAAAAGGCTCGGGTTCGCAAGTCTTTCTAGGTGTCAAATTATCTGTCAAAAGTCCAATTCCATTATATCCACAAGCAATTTATTTTTCCTGGTTTCGTCTTTAAGCCTTTTCCGCAAAAGAATTTTTTCGAGCGCTGTGTGACATTCAGTTTGTATTAGACAAGTCATAACAGGCCTCAAATGTAGGAGAAATGATTAGTCGTTTAAAAAAATATGGGCATTAATTCAACAGATATAATCCTTGATTTTCTTCTGATATCTGAATAGAATGTTAAAAAAAAGTATCATTGACGATTTTGTCCTAAATCTTGGGAGATATTCGAGCTGTACTCGAATCCTATCAATATGTCATTAATCAGTTCTTCAAATTTTGTTGCTAATAAATTTTCAAACAAAAATCTCTTGTTTACTAGGTCATAAGAGGTAACGATTCGCAAGTGTCAAAAAAGTGCAGTGAAGCAAGAAAGTGACAAAAGTAGACGTGTAATCTCTGATTAAATCTTTGCACTACCAATGATATAAATGCATAATTTTTTAGAGTAGAGATTTTGAAAGAGATGCCAAATAAACGAGATCTGTTTGTATTATTTCTTCCTGAATAAAATAAGTTCCGAAACTTTTTCAGTGTAATAGGATAAGAAAACAAGTATCCGGGATTTATTGTGAGCTCTCTGTCACGTGGTAATTTAATGAACTATGGCATTCACTAAATTGTAGGATAATGAAATTTTATTTGTTATTTTGACTGAACCAAAGCTCTGAAGTAAATCTAGAAAAGATTTGCTTTCTTATTACAGCAAAAGGGGTAAAGAAAAAAACCAGGGAATTTAAATTGTAGCTAGAAAAACTGTATTTCTTAACATATATGTATTTTGATTTCTGATAAATTTAATCAACATAAAAAAATATCATACCGAAATATAGGCAATCGTCAATCTATACCCAAGATGAAGACACTGTCTATAGATAGAATATATTGTCTATATAATTATTAAGAATTATATTTTTTCACATTTTTAAAATATAGAAAAAATAAAAAATATATAATAGTAATGGAGTGGTTCTACTTCCTAATTATTTATTTACACAACGTAAGATTTCTCATATACCAGAATGGTATTTATACATCTTGGATTTCTAATTATCGTTAATCTAGCAAATTTTGATAAATACAGAGAAATCTCCCTACAGTGCAGCCCCTCCCCCTTTCCTTCCATTCAATCAATCTGGAGTGTTTTTACATTAATATATATAATATAAACTCAAATCTTAGTAAAGTCTTAAAATTTGTCAGTCAGAAAGAATAATCTTAAAAAAATGTACATTATTCAAAGTTCCTTAAAAAGAAGATACAAATTCGTGTTTGCTTGAATTTCACAGTTTTTCCCAGTTTATTAGTTAAAATCATGCCATTGACACCAAGAAACAAATTGCTAGTCTTGGAGGATGCGGGTTCGAGTACCTAACTATCCCAATAAAAATTCTATCTTTGTCTTATCCTATTTCCCTACGGGGTATTTTATTTTTATTTTGTTGTTTTTTCTATTCAGAAGAATAAAATCTCAACCGATTCTTGGTATTTAGCAAAGAGTAGTCACATTTTTAATTGACTTTACTGAATGCGTATTAATTTAAAGATAAATGATGTTGCTTATTTGCGTTCTCCAAAATATTGACACTGACGTAGATCTTCTATGCGCTGGTTTAAATTCAGAAAAATACACTTCGATACCTTTCAGAGATCAAGATTGAATAAAATCTTGGATTTTCTAATTTAAGTAATTTTGAATTGATTATTAGTTAAAGTATATTTAGAAAAAGAATCAATTGATAATATTAAGTACTCATGTAATGTACTACGAGTAAAGTACTGACACCTCGCCGATCTCGGCAATATTTTGATCATCAGCAACGTTAAAAAGTTCTGGAATCCTTTTAACATTATCGATGTCCAACAACAATACTAAAGCTAAAAGTCATCGAAGAAAAGGGTTAGCATATGAAATATCTATGAAAATATTTGAAAGGGTTTTGCTTTCCAGTCGCCCTATCCTTTCTTGTAGGGGGTCTGAATTCTTCTTCTACCTTTCTCTCCCGGGTCGAGAAACATTTATCTCCTGCACCTTTCCGCCTTTTCCTCTGCAGGACCCCCGGATTTCCCAGATGGGACGGCATAAAGGTGAAAGGGGGAGAAATCTCACATCTGTCTCTCCGTGGTTAATCGTTAAAATTTTCTTTTGTCACGAAGGAACTCGATTGGAAAGCTTCTTGACATCTTCACCATTCTCGTGCAAGAAGATCTATGGATTTACGAATCCGTTCATTGGCACATGGCAGTCACGTGAGGGGGCCACGAGAGGTTACAAATTATTTCTGCATCCGGTGCTTTAGCAAAACGCTAAATGGATTTGGGATACAAATGGATTTTGAGCCAAAACTGAAACGAAAAACATCCAGTTGTGCTTGGATCCTATGTATGTGGAGGAAGGGCTATGCAGACTTTGCGCGACAACGTAGAACAAGCCTATGATAACGTTCTTCAAAAAGCCTATGATAACGTTCTTCAAAAAGCCTATGATAACGTTCTTCAAAATAATGTTCGAGGGAAACATCCCGAAATATGAAATTATCCTTTAAGAAAGTGAGTTTTTATTAAACCAAATACAGAAGGATTCAATAATTTTTATCAGCTTACCTGTGGACAAAGAAACAAAATGTAATATTGGAAGTCTACAAGATCGAAAGGAAGATACTGTGATGATGCGAACAGAAATGGAAGAAATTTTTGCCCAAATACGAATAGCAATAAAATTTCTAGTGCAAAGGAACGGTTTTACTGAAAAAAGGATGAACTTGAGTATGCATAATCCATGGCATAGTAACTAAATGAAGAGAATGCTGAACTTGAGTATGCGTATCATGATGCAATCTTTGGCAAAGTAATCATTTTCTGTTCATCATGCTTTGATGAAATCTGAATAGCCAGTAGAATAATGAGGATTAATTATGGATATCTTCTACCATCATTTACCAACTGAAAAGAAATGTTCTTTTGTCAGTTAAAAATGCAACAATATCAGAGAAGGCACAAATCTAACATGAAATTAAATATTTCTTTTAACCTTCATCGAGCATCATTTTTCATGACTTTCATGAGAACGCAAGATCTTTTCGTGATGATTTGGATTTGGTGCTTACGTGAAATATGGATTCAAACCTAAAATAGGAGAATATGAAGAAATGTGCTATTACTAAACAAGGAAGTCAACAGCGATATTTGATAGATATTTTACTACTTTCAACAAGAATTTCATACCAAAAAATAAAAACTAAAGAAATATTAGGTACTTGACCACTTTGGAAGCATTTCTCACTTAAAAACATAAAAAAGATAAGCTCTTTAATATGTAATAAAGCATTGATAAAATCAGTTTTTAATTTGGATGTCATAAGATTTTGAAATTACACGTTTCTTTGAAAATGCCTCAGCCTTGTTATTCACCTCATAGTCATTACCAATTTGACAATCCATTTCCAAGGATTTTTAAAAAATATTTACTGTTTCATGAATATTCTAATGAAATATTTCAGCAAACATTATCACTGATACCCCTTATAGAAAAATATTCAATTGCAAAAAATTTAGGGTAAGTTTTTCGAAACAAGAAATCAAGTACTAATTTCCTAAAGTGGAGTTTGATAATAATGAAATTGATTTTTTATTATTGAAACTATGGTATTTAAATTTCTCATGGAATATTTTTCTGAATTACAAGATTTTACAAAGGTTATGCAACAGACTTTGTATCAAGTTTCCAAACTCTAAAATCTCGGATTTATTTTTAACTCTACAAAGGTAAGTTATTTTGCTTTTATAATTTTT
Organism: Argiope bruennichi; assembly: GCF_947563725.1. Classification (NCBI taxonomy): domain Eukaryota; kingdom Metazoa; phylum Arthropoda; class Arachnida; order Araneae; family Araneidae; genus Argiope; species Argiope bruennichi. The sequence goes on from NC_079158.1 coordinate 102,070,701, forward strand.
CAAACCAGATATGAAGTAAAAATACATTAAACTTATAAAGAATTGTGTGAAATAATTCCATTTTTAATTATTATGAAATGTTACTTATATATAATTATATTAAATAATTTAAAACTATAATGTATGCAAAAAAAATTATTTAATGATGTCTCCAAATATGGTTCTTTCCCAATAGTGATTTTGATTTTTTTTCTCCCTTTGAAACTAATGATTTATCGGATATTATAGATTTCATTATTTATAATTTTTATTGAATGAAAGGATCTAAAATAACTCAATTGAACAGTGGTAAAAAAGTTATTTTATTTTGGGAATTCGTTTGATTTTCTTATGTATATTGATTTAATTATTTCTTTTGTAACAAGCTTTTTTTAAAATTTAAAACCGTTTAATTGAAAGAGAATTAATGAAGGATTGCCTGGCCTTTAGTATTCTTAATACACATTTTATAAAGTTATTATTTTATATTTCTTTTTGCAGATTTTATAATGCATGAAAATTTTATTAAAGACGATTTTATTTTAAAATATCACGCATTTGATATATCAATAAATAATTTAGTTTGAATCATTTTCTTTATATTTTTCAAATTAAATGATAATTGACTAAAATAAGAAACTGCGTCTGTTTCATTAGCTATATTTTGTGCTTCAAGAGACGACATATGATAGACGACTAATCGCAAGATTTATTTTAAATTTATTTTAAGTGCTCGGTGATTAGATAACTAAGAATATTACAATAATCAAAATTCAAATGATAGAATAATATACTGTTTTTTTTAACATTTTTTTCCTAAAGGAATTTTTGAAATGTTCTAAATATATTGCTCCGTGTAATCGTTTTTATACTAGTTATATTGATATAAAAGAATACATTGACGCTTTATTTATGCTTTAACCTGTGCCGATTTTTATAATTTTAAGAAATCCTTTTTCCTGCATTCCAGTACATCAGAAAAACTTGCTCTCATTTGCATGAACATTTCTTTGGAAAGTTGAATTAAATTTGAAAATCAAAAGTATCTGAAATCTAGTCTAGAAAACCACAAAACTGAGACCAACCAAAAACAGCCAATGCGTTTGTGTTTATATATTTCTATGGTACCGGTTATCTTGTCTATATTCTTTTCAAAATACTGATGCAATACTTCATAAAAAATATACTTGCATTCTTTTATTAATTATCTTTTTTTTTATGAATTTTATTTATTTGGTTTTACCCTTTACTTTATCGCTGTTTTTTTTATTATTTTTAAAAACAATTTTTTAAATTTACTTTCCATGTTTCTTACTTTTATTTTACTGCAATCATTTCTTAAAACTTCAATCAAAATAAATACCAAATATTGAAATAAATACCATCTAATATCAATGAAAATCAAAATAAATTCCAATAGATGGCGCCATGAGTAAAATATTTTATTGAAATTCAAATCAATTGTTCTAATCATGAGTGTTAAAATATGTTACATTCAATTATTTTTTTCTAGGGAATTTATCTGAAAAAATCATTAATACTTTTAAGGAGTTTTTTTTTTTTCTTCTTCTTCTATGATTTCCCTCCTTTTAATTCCAATCAAAAATTTTTAACAGAAGAATTATTTTTGGAATTAAAAAAAATTCAGAATTTCCTACATCATTTATATTTATCAAAAGTTCAATACTTTTGATTAAACAGTTCTTTTTTAATTCAGAACTTTGCTTTATTTTTATATCAAAGATCATATAATAAAATTATAAGAATTTGTAAAACTTAAAAACTTTCCTAGACAAGCGAAACTCAGAAACTACATGATTATTACAATATAAATTTCTAATTAAAACTTTCTGAACAATGAAAATCATATAATTTCATTGTCGAGGGAATAATTTAGTTATGAAATATTACATAGATGTTTTTCTAATTAATAATATCCAGAATTCGTGTTTCTAAACTCTTTCTTTTTTAAATTCAGATTCTTATCTTATGTTTAGAATTAAAAATGAACTGAATCATACTGAGTATAGAATTTGTTATACCTCTATACATTGGGGTATAGTTACTAAAATTTGTTTGGGAAATATACATTTCCAAATCCAATTTCATTTGTGACATCTCCATAAATTTAGATTCTTATCTCATACTTAGAATTAAAAATGAACTTATCATACTGAGTAGAGGATTTATCTTACGCTTCTAGCCATTTAGCCTTTAGAGTACAGTTACTAAAATTTTGTTTAGGAATAGATATAATTCCAAATCCAATTTCATTTGTGACATCTCCATAAATTTAGATTCTTATCTCATACTTAGAATTAAAAATGAACTTATCATACTGAGTAGAGGATTTATCTTACGCTTCTAGCCATTTAGCCTTTAGAGTACAGTTACTAAAATTTTGTTTAGGAATAGATATAATTCCAAATTCAATTTCATTTGTGACATCTCCATAAATTTAGATTCTTATCTCATACTTAGAATTAAAAATGAACTTATCATACTGAGTAGAGGATTTATCTTACGCTTCTAGCCATTTAGCCTTTAGGGTACAGTTACTAAAATTTTGTTTAGGAATAGATATAATTCCAAATCCAATTTCATTTGTGACATCTCCATAACAAATTACATCCAGCGCAGCAAATATTAATGAAATTTAACTTGCAATCTCCCAAAACTCCATTACTTACGAACCTAATTGGCTCTATTGGTTTTAAGCTGCTCTTCCACCCTCTGCTCGGACAGAGGTCAGTGGCGGCCTCCACCTATCAAAATGTCACATGACCTGGGACCTTTCGGTCGGCCGTTTAAATCCGCAATCAAAATTCGTTGCTTCTCACATTAGCATCTGTCGAAATCAGCTGACAATGGGCGCGCGGACACAAATTAAATGCGTCGCGTGAGTGACCGTTTTGCGAATTCTATTACGAATGAATTCGAACGTGCGAGGACAGAGTTTAGAGGAATGTCGTCTGCATGGGCCGAATTAATGATTTAAAGTTTGAGCGCTGCTAAAGTCCTGTCTGAGCGATAAAACGGAGAGAGAGGGGGCTTATGACGAATTATGGTGAGCATGAGAGGTCCGGTGGAAGGGATGACCAGATAACTGGACACGAGGCCTTCCGGTCTCTGCACCCACTCCGTTAATTCGCATTTAAAATTAATTCTTACCATTCATCATCCTGGCAGATTGGAAAGCAATGTTTCGCGATACCATATCCGTAGAAGGCGAGGGGTCGGCTTTTCGCCTAACGGAGATCTTGGGGACACATTTTTGAACCAGATAAGGCTACTGTTGAATTGCCGCTTGGCATGATATATTTTTAAAAAATATAAGATATCTGTGGGTAAAATAGTTATTGACGGTTTTAGCGTTGGTTTAAATATTTACCTAGAAAAGGATTTATTATCTTGTAAAGAAACCTAACTCCAAATTGAAATAGCATATTGATTCTTCCTTTGGTTGAAATAATTTCTCCTAAAAGAGCGGTCATTAATACGCTTATTTATGTTAAATATATCTTTTTTTTGTTGTTGTTGTTACTTAATATTAACCTGATAAAAATCTCTTTTTATGAAAAAAAAATTGAGATAATGTTAAATAATAATAGAAAAAGGGATGCATTTTCTTAGAATTCTGCAACAGCCCTCCAAATTGAAATAGCATATTGATTCTTCATGTGATTGAAATAATTTTGCCCAAAAGAACAGTCATTGTTATGTTTATTTGGGCAAAATGTGTCCTTTCTTCTTATTTTTATTTAACATATTAGTTTAAATTTTTCCTTAAAAAAAGATTTAATTGTTTTTTGAAGAAAGTCAAGAAAATTCTGTAATGGCACTCTGAACTGCTTAATATGTTAATTATAAGTTGCTTGCGTAAAAGAGCAGTTATCGTTATGCTCATCTTGGAAATTTGACCTTTTTTTCGTAGTTACTGAAAAGAAAAATTATTATGTATTAGTGAATCCGATAGGAGTTTTAATGTTCTTCAATAATGTGTGATGAATTTCCCAAAACATTTATAATTCTTGGATTAATTCGTAGATATTTTATGAATTTACTTTAGCAAACTGAAAATGTGACTGTACTACTTGTATAATGATTTCATCTTCAAAACTCAGGATATTTTTGTTTAAATCTTTATTCTGTCCTATCTCATGCATTTCTGGCGATAATTTCAAGCCATTTTTTTTCAACTGAATTTTTAAAAGCATTTATGGAATTCATGATTAAAAAATCCTTTTTATTTACATTCGGATCATTTCAAATTGAAATATATCAAAGCTTTCACCATAAAGAATAATAAAATTGTCTTTTTTCATCATTGCCTTTTTTTTTTACTTAACTGGCATAAAATACATTAAAAATGGAATTTAATGAGAAAAATAGAAAAGTAATTAAATTCTATTTATTGGCCATACATCCTACAAAATAAGGTCTTCTGAGGAATTTGAAATTATCCATTCTGCTTATCTAAGCATTTGAATAGTATGATTGGAAAAATAATTGGACTTTAAACATACATATTTTATTCATAAACTACCAATTCTTATCTTCTATAAGAAATTTGAATGAGTTTTGATGCTTTTTCTCAGAGCCGAAGAGTATAGTTTGGAGAGTATAGAGTGTGGCTGTACATGCAAAAGAGTTTATCGCCACCTTTTTTTAAAAAATCAATAATTATTAAACTTGCTTTCTCTCAGAACTGCGGAACCTAGTTTATTCCAGCAATTCTTATAAAACAGTATATCTTATCCTCTTTTATTAAAATCAATATATATTTTTAGTTGTATTTCAATCGGCCTCTTTCAAGCTAAAATGGATAAAATGTTGACTTACCTATGAATAGTGTAATATACAATAGTTATTACTTAATTCACTTAACACAGCGAAATATCTTTTAAACCATGGTCTTGCTGTTTAAATCTGCATAGTGATGATATTATATCTGGGACATTCTCGTTTAACTCATGAACATATAATTTTAAACAACTATCACCGACTTGAGCCATCATAGTGAGACTTAATTATCAGGAATATTTTAGTTGAATGTTTGGTTTCAACATATCTTGAACAAGGTGATTCATTTTTTTTCTCTCATTTTTAATATTTCGCTTTATTTAAAAGAGGACGGTTTAATTAAGGACATGTAGCGAGTTGATAAAATCTTGTAGTTATTTCTCTGATTTGGTAATTATAAGGGACATTCAATTTAAAATATCCAGTTTTCTTATTCGTTAACATGTATGTAGTTTTTAAGACACAATTCAAAAGTTTTCATCTGGTTTCAAGACATTTTATCCAGAGAGTGCATCTACCTTTAAGGTAATGTCCACATACATACTTGTTTTACTTAATATCAACAATAATTTAAAAAATTCATTTAATAGAATATTACATTATTTTCAAAATTATAAGTATATATTATTTTATTTCTTTTAAGCTAAGATAAGCTGTAAAAACTATTTCAAAATAATATTATTGTTTGTTTGTTTGTTTGTTACATTTTCAAATCATTGTGACTGTTTTAAAGAAAAAGTCATATCTACAATTACCTTTGATTGTAAATAAAAAAAAAAATCATCTTCTTTTCTTCAAACAACTCCAATTACAAGAGAAAAGTGATCAGATAAAAAGGTAGTCTAACCTTATCAAAATAATCAAATAGAATTTAAAGTTATATTTTAATGAAAGCTTACCTAATTTAATCATTTGATAAGATCTTATGACATTTTGCTTTCGTATTCGCTATTAATACTCCCAAAAGTGATTTTCATGATAAAAAAAAAGTAAGATAAACTTTATAAACAAATCTCCAAACTATGAGGAGGTAATTTTAAATTTCAAATTTTAACTACCATGTAGCTTTTATTATATTAGAAACCTTACACATGTTCTAATCATTAAGGTGTGAAAATGTCTAAAATGTTTTCAGATGTACAAACAGTAAAAATTTTCATCCTAACTTACTTTTAAAGTTAAATGTTATTTATGATTACTTAAAAATTTAGAATTTTATAAAAATCATATACTAAAAGAAGCTTACTCGATATGAAAAAAAAAAATCTTCATATCATGGCTGTCAACAATAAAGGAAAGACTAGAAGAGACTGAGAGATTGGTACTTGCAATGTAAATGATTTCAATTTCATTGCAATAAAAAAAAGCATTACTGTAAAATGTACCAAAAATACTCTTAACGGAAAAAAAAAATGCATGGCAACTAAGTATTTTTCAGATTTTCTCGAATTCTTCTTTGCACTGTAATATTTCTAAAATTATGAAAGATAAATGCCAAAATTTCGTTTAATCAATGGAAATTTTTTTTAAAAAAATAGCTATGGTCTGCACATTTGTATCCTTTAAAGATTGTTTGTGTGAAATTTTCGTAGCTCTAAGTCTTTCTATCTGAAACATAAAGTGCCAACATACACATTTTCCTTATTATCATTTGAGGTGAATCTTACATTGTCTTAATATCTTTATCTAACCATGCATAACATATTCCAAAAATATGTCGATCATATACAACATTTTAACATCATGAATTTAATTTTTTTTCCGCCAATGGAAAGATAAGATAGAGTGGGTTAACACATTTTTAAATAATTCTCTCCAATATTTTTGAACCGAATCTGCACCAACGCAAATCATCCTCGGCGCATTAAATTTTTTCAAAAACGAAAGGTACATGTTCTTCCTAGAAGAAATTTTATGGGCCAGAAAGGAACTTCCGTGAGGAAAAAGTTTTTATTATTGAATGTAATTTTAAACCCAAATCACATTCTTACAAATTAGGGAAGTAATATATATATAATTTGCATTCAGTATCTTGATGGAACCAACTATACATTGACTCGTCACCTATCAGTGAATCATGACTCACAGTTTGGGAATGTCTGCGAGATAGACTATTTTCTTTCATGTAATCCAGTAAAAAAGAGTTCTGGAAATAAGAAATTAATATAAACATTCAGGAAATCTGCTAATTTATCAGTATCCAGAAAAAACTCTATTTTTCATTTATATTAACAATTTAATATGTCTTTTTTTGTATCAATAATTAAGAATAAGCATAAAATTATCAATTTTACAATTTTTTAAAAATTTTAAGTTAAAATCAATTTAGACATTCATACTTTCAAAATATATAAATCTTCATTCCCAGCTGTTAAGATCTCAGCCTCGGAATCAGAGGGCTTCGAATTGTAGAACAACTCCATAGAGGATCCACGATGTCTAAGGGCCAAGTGTTATAAACAAACATCGAAAATCAAACATTTTCGTGTTGACTCAAACAAATGTGTGGATTCTTATTTTGAATTTAAACAAAAACTCAAGTCATATGGGACACGATTCAATTTTAATAAAAACTCAAGTCACATAGGATCTATTAATCCCTTCATCCTTTTTAATTGAATCGAAATTTTCGAGTTTGAAGCAACAGTTATGCGAATCCGTAGGTTCTGGTGATGAGATCTCAAGTTTGAAACTAGATAGTTCCAGATTCTAGAACGACTCCATCGAGGATCCTTCATATATGGTAGCCAAATATGCAAAATCAAACAATGAATATCAAATGTTCACCCGAAGGTGTAGATTATAGAGTGAGGTACCATCCTCATCATGTGATCAGATTTTAGAAATAAAAGTTGTTTAAAAAAAAGGCCACACATTGATTATAAAAATTATAAATGCAGGAAATTTATAAGGAATTGCTTAATCAATCCATCTTCTTAGTAATTCAAAATGCAATTCTAGAAAAAAAGGAAAAAATCGCCAAATCAGAAGCAGAAAAAGTATAAGTGATAGAGTGATGTGCCATCTTCATCACATGGTTGCGTTTTAAAAATGCAAATCGCTTCGAAAATGTTCCCGAATCGATTGCAAATAATTATAATACAGAAAAATTACACGGAATCCCTTAATCCATCCATCTCCTTAGATGATTCAAAATGCCATTCCGGAAGGGAATATGTCACCAAAGAGAGAGTAGAAAAAAGATGAACTATCGAGATGTTAAGAAAAATACATAAACAGACTTCTAACATCATCGGTGTCAAAAAAAATTAATAATTATATATATTTGACGAAGTCATCAGTTTCAAAGACAGAAGATAATGACTTGATGAAATCGTTTTGGAACAGTGGTAATGATCCAATTGAAAACACGTCGCTTTTTAATAATAAGCTTCTTAGAAACTCAGATTTGTTATTCGATCTGGAAACGGTCGAACGCGGACTGTCTCGGATATGTCTCCACGGAAAATTGCGACACTTACCTCGAGCCATGCATTTTAAATCCATTTTTTTGTATTTCTAATAGTTTCTTTTTTCCACCGTGTGAACATGTGTACCAAGAGAGGATTTATTCCGGCTTCGGTGTTGAAATTTTCAGCCGGGAAAAGAACAAGAAAGAAGGGGGGGGGAGAGAAGAACGGGAAAATCCTCTCCTTTTCATCCCCTTCTCAGGAGACTCGGCCTTGTGCACTTGCGTAACAACATCACGTGTTCCAGTCGACATCCAGGGAATACGGATTACCCGAAGTCTTTCAAAGGGATTTTCGGCCACCGCCACCTCCCCACTGGTTCAGAGTCCTCGGCACACACACCTACTAGGTGTAACACTGAAAAGGCAAGAGAGGGAAGGGAGTGCGATTGAGGGAGTGGAAAAAAATGATTGAAGACTCTTCGATAATGTTGAAAAAATCACTGTGTGTAGAGGAATTTATCCACTTTGCTAGGAGAATAGTTTTTCGCTAAGTGGTCACCGTTTCTCTTCTCTGTTCGGAGTTGCTTTTAAATCGCATTTTTGATAAAAGGGGAACAAGAGAAAAGAGGAGGAAGGGGAAAAAAAGGAGCGAAAATAATAAAATAGAATCAGAACAAAAAAATGGCAAACTTCCGATCAAAGTTCCATTTATCCCGCGAGACGTGTGATGCTTAAAAGGGGTTCTTTTTTTTATGCCTTTGTTCCCCTCCTCCCCCGTTGAGAAAAGAATGGCGAAAGAAAAGCGAAGCTTTTGAATTAGCTGTGAAACCCTCTTACTTCAAGAGAGAATTCCATGTTCGTTCTCAGGAAAAAGAGAGAAAAGAATAAATCAATAGAATGATTTTGGGATGAGCGAAAACTTAAGGCCAAAAAGATTCTTCTTCATTGCATTGTGATGAGAGCTTGTCGAAAAGCAACACATTTTCGAAGTAATGATGAGCATTGTCTATTGATGGTCACTTTTTGGTGTATAGCTTTTTAACTTAAAATTTTACAAAAATGTTTTTATTTCTCTTACGAGATGGCATTCATCAGTAAAATTTTATTTCTTGAAACATAGGAAAAGAAAATCGATAGAATGATTTAAAATGAGCAAAAATTAAAGCCAAGTAATTTTTTTTCTGTCGTTTTGTGATGAGATTTGTTGAAAAGCAACATATAATTCAAAATAATGACTAACGTTACTTTTGATGGTTAATTTTATTTGTATATCTTTTTAGTATTTTCCAACATTCTTTTAGCTCTTTTTTCGTATCTTTGTTTCTTAAAATATTTTATTTTTTCTAAAAAGATAAAAAGAATATAACAGAATAATTTCGGATAAATGAAAAATTTGGGCTAAAAATTTTCTTCTTTATCATTTTGCCATGATATTTATCGACAAGCAGTACATAACTGAAAGAAGTAATGAAGGACGTTTTCTGGTCAGTTTACCGAGTCCATCTTTTTAACTTAAAGTTTACATTTTTTTCTTTTCTTTTACATAGTTTTAATAACCAGAGAAATTGTATTTCTCTAAAAAAAGATTTTTAAAAAATAGAACGATTTCAGACGAGAAAATTAAGTCTAAGAAGATTATTCATCGTCACTTTATGATTTGATTTTTGTCGAAGAACAATTCATATTTCGAAAAAGATGACAAGCGTTTTTCATTAATATTCACTTTTCCATGCATAATCGTTTTAGTTTAAATTTCCATGAAGCATCTGTGCATTATCCGAGTAATTTTGTTTCTTTTCATGTTATTGAAACTTTTATGTTTCTAAAATGGAACAACATTAAGGATTTGCTGAAAGTAGATTGCTGCTCAAGTGAGGAGGATACCAAGGAATTTTTTTTTTCTTTCCCTCGCACATTCCCTCGCCAAGAAGACCATCAGAGAAAAGAACCTACCCCCCCCCACACACACACCGTTTTATCTGACTGGTAACATGCTATTTTGCAATAAAATGGTAAATTTGAATGTTTATTAATTTTTTTTTTTAATTTTCCTAATAGTGTTTACCATACCTCGATCATGGAAGTGACTACTTTAAGGCGCGTTCACCTGAGGCCATCCGCAGAGAGATCATGTGACCCAATGAGAGAGTGGAAATGCCTTGGTGAAACAAATATTTGCCATTTGTCCTATTGGGGTCACGTGATCTTACTGATGTCGGCTTGGCCTTTGGCCTCTTATGATTGCAGCTTTATTCTATAATTTATAAATCGAATCAATGTTTTCACATAAAGTGAGCTCTTCTCCCCACAGCTGTACTTAGCAAAGGTATTTTAAATTAAATTTTGACTTCATTAACATAAAAGAAATAAATTTAATACATTAACTTGAATGATTATACTGATAGAGATATGACTAAAAAGTTGTTTTATTATTATAATAATTATCCAATATGTGATATATGTGCTATTTGTAGACTATTAGGAAAGTTGAATTGAATTTTTGTGAAATTAATTTTACAAAACAATGAAAAGACACTACACTGGAATGTTAGTAATTGCATATTATCTTCAGTTGCAGCGTGCATAAAATAATTGAAATTTACAGTTCGACATTTTGTGGGAAAAGAAATATAAATGAAAATTCAAACTTTACATGAAATACAAATGAAAACAAAAAAGAAATACAAATGGAAAATTTAGCATGCTTCAGGAAGAATTGAAAAAGACCTTTGGGAAAATATGTAGAAAAAGAAAAAGAATATTCAATCCTCAAATCTGAAATATGTTTGCATGATAATGGATTAATCTTTATTCATCTACCTGGCTTTAGTCTGGGTTGATTGCATCAGTATTTGCATTCAGCTGTTGAAGATATGCTCAAGAATTAGTAACAATTTGAAAATCTAATGCTCATTTTTAGATTAGTTGCATAAAACATGTTAAATCAACCATGCTGATTATTTAGAATCTTGCTATTTTGTTGCATTCGGATATAGAAACGAAAATAATTGTTATAAAATTGTATTTAACATATTGACCGCCGCGCTTTATTTCTTACAGTGTAATTTATATGGGCCCACCGATCACCGGTGACCTCTACAGCAGTCAAGGTGTTAGAACTAATTTTGAAAAATTAACTGAAATTAAAACTGTTTGGAAATAAAATTGTGATAACTAAATGGCTGAATCATGAAAATTAAATAGGTGCAAAAATAGTTTTTGATAATTCTTAGTAGCACATAATTCTATAGAATAATATTTAACGGTAATATACTACAATATTCATCAATATTATATAATATTATGAATTTTGTTTGAAGAAATAAAACTGTGATAACTGAATTACTGAATTTTTAAAATTAAAGGGGTAAAAAAATGATTTATCGAAGATCCTTTGTAGCACAGTTCAATATTTTACGATGTTACATATTTTATGATTCAATAATACGATACTATATTGTAAATACTGTTTAGTATCATAAATATTGTTCATATTTTGTAAGTTCATGTACAATATTAATGCATGTTTATTAATAAGGTTAGTACTTTTTGAAATGTTTTAAGAAAGGAATTAAAATTTTGATTAATTTTTAATTATTTGAAAATCTAATTAAAATTTAGAAAAAAAATTATTAGGAATCAGACAGAACAACAACTTTTTGTCATTTTGGAACGAGTTTGCATCACGTCTATCGCATTACAGCATTTATAGACAGTATATCTCCTTTAAATATTATGTTAAAATTTTTCCACTCAACAAAAAGTTAGTTCTTAAAGATTTCTTGAAATATTTAAAACTTCTGAAAATGTTTTTAAAAGTAAGACGTTTCTTCATGAATATGATAAAAGCGTATGTTATTATTAATATGGTTTCTGTAAGCTATAATTTAATATCAATTGAAAAATTTTGATGCAGTTAAATTTCTAGTTTTTGGTATAATTAAGTTTCTTTTCGAAATACTCTTGATGGTCTTTCCGTCGAAAATGATTGAGAAATATTTTCATGGAGTGGAAAATTTAATAAAAATTTTATGATGTTTATTCTTATTGTTCTTAGTCTTTACATATTTTTAAAATTTTATGATATTTGAATTCTAATAGAAAAATTTTTTAACGCTAGACAAAAAGGATTTTCATATACTTTGACTATATTGCATTGTAGCATCATGACTGCGTAACTTGGGAGATTTCAGTACATTATTCTTTTATAACGAAATTTACATTTCTTTCCAAAATAGACATCGAAGTGTACTATTAATTTGTTATTTTTTGATATGTCTTTAGATGCGCATGTTAATTAGTTTAGTTAAAAAATATAAAAAATTATATAAATAAAAAAATTAAAGCTTGATGCTAAAAGGAAAATGGCATGAAAAATGTTAATTCGTCAGTATTTAAAACATAGTAATATTTCTAAAAGATAAATTTGATCCAAACAAATAAGTTCATATTATCACGTAATAATATGTAAGACCGCTGCGTGTTTCGAAATTAATAGTTGCTGTATTTCTCAATTTCAAACTTTTCTGAGGTGAATTCGCATTAAACTATTATCAGTTATTCGTTCGTTGCATTCAACAAATTTTCTTTCAAACATGCAAAAGTACTTCATCTCAACTTGAGAAATAAAGTTTACTTTCATTTATGAAATCAAATGATTAATTATTGTAAAAGGAAACTATCTACTTCATGAACCATCATTAATTTTATCAAAATACGATGAAGATTAACATTATAAATGTATCAGAGAAAATTTGGTTACGTTTAATTCCAAAACATTTTTACATTCTGATACATAATTTTGGCAAGCATTTGCATATATTTTTAACTGTTAATATTTAATTTTCACAAACTTTTAACATTGGTCATATATTTATTTAAATAGTAATAAATTATAAATGGTGGTTATATTGTTAATAAGTTTGCCTTATTAAAATTTTTAAACATTATAATATAAATGGTTATTATCAGAAAAATACATTCAAATTGGAAAGATTTAGTAATTAATATTGCATCTTTCTATTGCATAAGATACGTAACTGGTAAACATTAGTTATAGAAAGAGATAAAAAATTATCTGATACTGGATACTAGAAGAATCACAATTTAGAATACTATAAAGTCGAAATCCAAAAGTTTTAAGAATTCTAAATCTCAATAATATGTATTTCAAAAACCTTTTTTCATCGCGCAAAGGCGAAAATTATTAAAATCGCGAAAACATGCGGAAAATATAATTTTATTGTTAGAATTATTCACTTTATTTATTTAATATGCAGCAATTAAATTCACATTTAGTTTTCTATGTTAATCATCGACATTTTTGCAATTTCATACGATTGATAATAATCATAAGTCATGAATGTTAATAAATCTAATGGTGATTCACATAGATCACCATTAGTTTTTATTCATTGTTTGGTGCTATACGTTTTTCTTTATTTTAAAATGTTTATCACCATTGCCATTCGTATTACTTTTCTATAGTTATCTAAAGAGGGGCACTTTAACCCTTTACACTCGAAAAGTAATTCGATGCATAATTATTCACTTTATACAAAGATTTGTTATTGCTCTGAAAAATAAATATGCATAATTGTCTCAAATCGAATTTCTTTAAAAAAAAATGAATAAACATCTTTTTACCATTCTGTAGGCAGTTTTAACAATAAAAATTGAAAAATAAATAAATAAAATATCAAATTGATGCACCGTCTTGAATGGTGAATGAGGGGCACCATTCGGGTGCAAAGAGTTCATTATAGTTACCCGACAGTTAAGTGGTTAATTAAATTATCGTCCGAGTAATATTCAATTGCGAGTTTCTCAAGACACAACTCTTTTGAAAATATATTAAAGGATTCTCAGCCTCTTGTATTGAAGACCTTTAAAAACCTAAAATGTCAAATGTCTTTTTCAAGAAAGCAGTCACCGAAATTCCGTCTGATGGTGTTTTCTATACAATCACCTGTTTGCGGCAAAGGAAGACGATTCGTCCCACCACTTCTTTTGCCTCTCTCCATTCCAGTGCCTGACTTCTTCGCATCGCTGAATACGACGGTATTCTTTGTCAGGTGTGATGTGGAGGGTTCTATTTCCCTCAGTTCTGGGAATCTTTTTCATGAACCCATGAATTGATCATTCAGTTGAAAAGATAGTATAGGTATCATTTGTCATTTTGCGTTATATAATATTATAAAAATCTACTTTTTTTTTTTATTTAAATGCAGTATTAACGGCTTAGTTCTGTTCCTTATATCAGAATATATTTTAATAACTTCTTGCAGTTTTTCTTGTAGCCCTTGCAAAATAGTAAAACCAATCTATCAATCGATTCATAATAAGGCAATCATATACTTGACAATTAATACACTTTTTTCTAGGAATGACATGCAGGATGAAATATTTTATTAAGTCCTTATGTGTAAGACTTAATATGCGTTTAACGTATACATCTATCTTCTGATTTAAATTTTCACTCATAAATTGTTTAATTAAACAAAATCCAGGTCTTTGCGTGGCTATTTTCTCATACTCATATATAATTTTTAAGTAAGAAATGAATTAGATTCTCTTTGTGATTGGTAGATAGCGAGTCACCTGACACAGACACTTGTGGTTGGTTTTACCAGTATTGTTTCATATTTTCGTCCCCTTTCCCATTTTTTACTTTCTCGTATACGTAGTAGAGAAAGAATACAGTAACCGTTGTGGTGAAAGCTTATAAGCCAGTTAACAGCTACGCTACACGAGCAATTGCTTTTGTATTGAGGTCATGTTACTGGGCTGTGAACCACAAGATCCCAAGTTATATCCTCGTTCGTATCAATCCGCCACATTGGTGACCCTGAGACTCACTTGACGCAGCAACAGCAACTATTCACCCGCACACGCTCGCTATAACGCTTGGCGCTACTCAAATGGGTACAGGCGCATTAGAATCAACAGCTAATACATCACCACTCAACAGCCATATCGTTCGTCTCACCTCCGACTCCCTGGAGGGAGAGTATGTAGTGAAAGCTTATAAGACAATTAACAGCTACGCTGCACGAGCGATTGCTTTTGCATTGTGGTCATGTTACTGGGCTGCGAACCACAAGTTTCCCAGGTTCTATCCTTGCTCATACCAATCCGCCCCAACGTCAAAAAAATTGAACTGAAGGTTTGACGATTCTGCACGTTTTACACCTCCCTGAATTAAAAAAACAAGTTTATTGAAAATGTCTGTCTGCCTGTATGTGACAAAGAAGACTCAAAAACGTTTTGAGCTCGATGAGTGAAATTTGGTATACGGTCTTTATCCCAAATTTGCAGATTTCTATGAAATTTTGTGTAAAATCTGTGCAATGGAAGTTCGTCTGTCCCGCTATAAGTTAACACGATGACTGCAAAACGAAGAGAGTTAGATAGATAAGATTCGGTACTCAGATTTAACATCTGTAACGTAGACATTCGTCAAATTTTAAACCTAATCCAGCTAGTGGTTGACCGCCTGTCGCTCCCTACTTTCAGGAACATGTAAACGTAATGATTCGAAATGCATTGACTTCAATATATCAAATCTGATATGGGATTTTGCCACTACAAATGCGGTTTTGTGTCAAATCTTTGTTCTAATCAATTGAGATAAGCGTGTCGAAAGCACAAATTCGATTTTGGGATACTATTAGTGGCATGGCTGGAATTAATCGCCAAAGAACTCGCCAAGGATGACACAATAGATTCAGCAAAAGTGCTAAATTCAGGCCAAAATTTAATATTTCGTAACGATTGTGCGTCAGTGCCATGCAAGGTGTTCTCTGGCATGACAAGTTTATTAGAGTGTATACGAGAAAGTTTTGAGAAGACCATTTACATTGATTGTAACAAGATTTCAAAGTATAGTCATTCTATAAACTTCATTCGATCAATCAGAAGATATTAAATCTAGCTCCAAGATTGATTACAGCAATGATCATCTCATATTACATTTTATGACTTCATTTCTTTACAATAGGATTTGCATAAATTGATATAAATTACTTGAAGACTTCAAAATCTGATTGTTCGAGTGCTGATAGATGCCAACAAACGAAGTAATTTTTCTTACTGCGTTGCGCGAGTGATTTGCGAAGCGTGCGTGCGCAATCAGATACGGTATCCTCATCTAATCCTTGTCGTCACGGTTACAGAGCGACTTCCAACAACATTGACGCCAGCACGCACCAATGAATCGAAGGGTAAATCACGTGAGAGGCCTTTATCTTATTCAAAGAGAGAGAATTTCTATCTTTCCGTGTCGAACATTTGTTCTCGGTCCGATCCGAACAAAACGTCGACCAATTTTCTTATTTCTGGATTACATCCGTTTATTTGTTATTGTCATATTCGCCTTTCCCGCTTTGCTGCGCCGGCTTTCAAGGGCGTCCAAGTCCGATAAGACGGTTTTAAAAAAAGCAATATTTTATCAAAGTTTTGCTACAAATGGAATAAAAGGGGATTTTATAATGTGTTATTATCAGAGTAACAAAGATAAAAATATATAGTTAAAAGTTAAAAATATGTCTGTGAAAAAGAAAAGGGATTAAAAATTCTCAAAAAAGAGAAAAAAAGATCATTACCAAGGATTTCGAGTCAGGACTACTAACAGTTTAGTAGTATGGACTACTTACAGTTTAATAGTACTTTAAACTACTCTCCTTCGTGTACCAGCTGGTTCGATGGAAATACTGGCTGCGTTATTTCAATCAAATAACTTATGAGTATTTTATGTTCAAAATTCTATTTTTTTAGCATCATATAATGACAGACATGAAAACCGTTTTACTTAATAGTCATAGTCATATCAGATTCATGAATCATCCTAATAGAGATATATGAATATGATATGGCTAGTAACTATCATATTACTCTTCGAATTACATGACCTAGTACCATCAAAGATTGGTATCTGGGTAATATATTTCAAATTAACTCTTGTCTTTTATGTTAATACAATTTCGTTTTGATTCTACATGCAAGTTGTCATGTCAAAAAATAATATGTTGAATCTTTCTTGCTTTATAGAAACCACTCGATGGAATATTTGACAATACAACAGCAATGAAATCCATTTTTGCAATTTAAGTTAAAAAAAGGTTTATAAAAATTGAAAAAATTTAGAAAAACATTGCGTGTTTACATAATAAATATCTTTTAAAAAAGGCAATTATTAAAATTTTAAAATGCTGTAAAAATCCTTTTTGATCAGACAGAGCTTTTCTATTTATTTTTTCTTTTTTTCTTAATGGAAGTTCTAACTAATATCTTTAAAAATCGTTCCTAAGTAAAATTCCCAGGTTCCAAAGTATATATATGTTAATTATGGTAGGCCTCAGTTAAACGGTCTCTAATATAGAACGCGAGCACACGCTGCTTTATTATTGTGATTACTTTATTATAGTGATTATATAAATATCAGTGTGTTTCACTGCAACCTATAGAGGGTAGTATTCAATCCTTATAAAACATTCTATAAAGATTCATAAATGCATTTTAATAAATGAAGGGTTTTCTAATACGATAAAAACAGTAAAGATTAAGATAAGAATTTTTAAATCTGTTATTAACAGCTCTTTATCCAGCAATTGCATGATGGGATTGTTTTCGTTAGGGTGAAATTTTTTGCGTAATTTTCAACGGCTTTATTTCTGATTTCTTCATTCGAAATATAGAAAAATATAAAAATAATATCTTAATAATAGCAGAATAGAGACTATTTCTAACACTAAAGTATATAAAATTTAAAAGAACAACAAAAAATACGTCCTTTTAAAGTATATATAATCAAAACTATGTTAATCAACGTTTTTACTTTTTTTTTTTCAATCACAAATTTTTTCTTTATTGCATGGCTAAAGACTCATGTTGATTCACTTTATTTATGTTTTAGTTCTCAACAATTTATAAGGTATTCTTTTATTTCAAGTTGTTACTTAAACCATACTAATATAATTAAGTTTTAATTCAAAAAGATATTATCCAGTACGTGAGTAAAATTGTATTTATTGGAATTTGTAATGACTCACTTTTTTTGCACCTTGGATTCTCTGCAATAATTTGGGTTTCTTGTTATTGAAATTATTATTATCACTAGACTAGTAGTTTTTTTTAAATTTTTTATTTATTTAGAAATATATTTCTCGGTAGGTTATTGAAGATAGATTTATTGGAACTCATATTGGTACACTTCATTTGCAAGTATTGAAGATACGTTTTTTCGGAATTCACATTGATTCCTTTTATTTAAATCTTTGATTCTCTTCAATTTAAAGAGTTTTTGGTTATAGCAATGTATTATTAAAACCATATAAATCAATTTATTATATTTTTACCATTATTAAAGTTTAAATCAACAGTTGTTCAGGTTTAACTGCAATATATCGACATTTTAACCCAGTGATGTCAAACACCATGGCGCAGTCACATAGCAAGGCGAATTACTTTTAATCAGAAGGGCCTTTGACTACATCAGCTGCTGCACTGACGTTATTCACTTGGCTGTTGTTATTGAAGGGAAAAATCCTTTCTGGCAGCGTGGAATCTTTCTCTGCATGGCATGCCTGACACGGGAGAGAAGCAACATTCCAGGCGCATGTCAGCGAAAGCACGGACTCGCAGGGGTGGAAAAGTAATTACCTTCTGTCCCTTCCCGGACAATGATAAGCTCCCGGACAAGCAAACACTATTAAACTGCATCTTAACCCCCGGTCTCTCTTGTCATTATCTATGTACCGTCAACTCCGGAAATGTCGTCCCGTTCGACCGAGAGGAACACAAAAGATGCACGCGAGCAAGGAAGGAAAGAACATTTTTTTTTTTTTTTATCAGAATAAATTCTTAGTTTTGTTCCCCGCCATTATCTTTTCTTCTTCTCTCTCTCCCTTTTTTTGGCGGGCAGAGTGAACGATAGATAGAAAAAAAAATTGTCTGCATTGTATTTATTGACGGCAACTTCCAAAGGGACCGGAGACAGTCTTTTGTTGTCAACCAGACGGCACAGTATCTGGAAGGATCGAAGCAGTTAATGTTGTCAAACAGCGAGAAGTTTCGGCAGAATCAGCAGCGAAGACCTTTTAGGTGGATTAGAAGATGCTAATTTCCTTGCTTCTCTTTCGTGGGAAAATGTTTTTGCATTTCGCTTGAATTGCATTTGTAATTAGACCGTGTTTTATTTGAGATTTTTCCAGCAATGGGGAAAATTATTCCACAAATAGGGAGAGAAAAGAAAACTCGTGGAAAATAAAAGTAAAAAAAGGTGAAAAGGAAAACTCTGGGAGAGTTAATACTTAAACTGCCTATGACATAAATTTCTTGTAATTGCAGGTAACAATAGCTGTTCTCCTAAAATAAAATGAAACTGGATATTCTTAGACAATTCGTTTTATTCATGTTTACATAAACAACAAACATACAAAAATAATAAAAAAAATTGTTTAGTGATAAAACTTCAACAGCTTAATTGTTATTACAATGATTCAAATCTCGATCCTCTCGAAGGTCAACTATCTATATTTGATTCACAAAAAATCTGACAGCGGACAAGATTTTTGATGTATAATAGAATTTATAGCTCTGCCTGTTTAATGAAATATTCAATTAGCAAAGCAAAATTAATTTTTCATTGAAAAATTGGAATGGTACTCCCTTTAATCTGACATTTTGCTAATCCGGCCCTTCCAATAAAATAGTAAATAAACAGACCAATAAATTTCTCAATTAAAAAAATTAAGAGGTTCTTTCTACAACCAGATACCTTGTTAAGACGACTCTTCCTGTAGAATATTCGATTAAGAGTGCAAAGTAAACTTCTCAGTAAAAAAAATATATTACACTCTCTAAAATATACCATTTAACCAATCCGACCCTTTTACTTGAATATTCAATTAAGAGAGCAAAATAAATTTCCGGGTGAAAAAAAAATTAAGTGGTACTCTACAATCCAACATTTTGCAAGTTCGCAAAATCCGGTGCCAATAATTTCAGTAGAGTAGTCAGTAAAGAGGGCAAAATAAATTTCCTGTGAGAAAAAAATGTAGTGATATTCTTTACTATACGCTACTTCATCAATCCGACCCTTTTAGTAGAATATCCAATTAGTGAATTTAGTAATATTCAGTTAGTGGTTTTAGTTGAATATTCAATTAAGTGGTATTCTACATTCACTTATCCGACCCTTTGAGTAGAGTAGCCAATAAACAGAGAAATGTAGATTTCTCGCTTTAAAAAATGCAGTGATATTTTAAGCAATATGAAACTTCATCAATCTGACATTTTAGGTAGAATTAAATGAGCAAAATAAATCTCCCAATGAAAAAAAAAAAAAAAAAAAAAAAAAAAAAAAAAACTACAATCCGGCATTTCGCTAATCCGGCCTTTTCAGTGGAATAACCGATAAACATAGCAAAATAAATTTCTCAATAAAAAAAATGTAATGGTTCTCTCTCTAACGTGATACCTGTCCATCTAGTAGTATTCCTAATATTCAATTAACCCTTTAAAGGGCCATTTTTTTCTAGTCATATTATGTTAAAATATTTTTAGGCTTGAAATTAAAATAAGAAAAGGGATTCATTTAGCTTATTAGATAAATTTAATTTGATTAATTAATTAATTTGGTTAATTAATAATTAAGTAACAAATCAAGACACATTATTTTGTCTGAGATAAAGAACTGAAGCATCTAAGTTTCTGACTTAACTAAAAACATTTGTCAGAACTTATGCCAACCTACATAATTTCATACAAAGATTGATAAATTTGGTGGGAAGCATACTTCCCACGGCCCTAGAAAGGGTTAACAGAACAAAATAAATTTCTGATAAAAAAAATGAAGTGGTACACTTTACAATCTGTTAATTTATTTAACAACTTTTTCTTTTAAACCGTGCTCTTCTATTAATCTTGCACTTTTCTTGTTTCATCAATGCTTAATGTGATATTGCCGGATCACTGAGATATTACAGCAAAAAAAAAAAAAAAAAAAAAAAATTATTTATCTCCATTTTTCTTCCAATAAATATCAGCACATGTTCTAAGTATGTTAATATAAATCATTATACATACGCTCAAGGACACAGATACTAAACCAGTGCATTTGACTCACATGAATGATTCTTCACCCGTGTGCATTTTCATTTTCTTTTGTTGTTTAGTTTTAATCCATTGACCAATATGCTGAGGTTCCAATTCTTTTATCTAAAAGCGATAATTTTTATTAATAAATAATATCTGATAAATCAAGTTTAATCGACTAGTGACATAGGAGCCATACATTAACATTTTAATTGAAAAAAGAACCAACGCATTATTAGGAACTAACGAACTGCACGCATTATTCAGGATGACACACAATTACCTTATGAAAACAATTTACAATTTATTTATAGATGACGGCATTGATCATGGAAGTCAAATCATAATGGATTGCTTGAAAATTTATTACTGCGTTAGTATGTCTTTATTTCCTTTCTGGTTTATCTATAAATGTTGCTTTCATATGTTTAAATCTATGATTATGGCATTTTTTATGTTTTTATGTTTAAGCTTCTTTTTATTTCAAATAAAGAATTAGAAGAAATAAGAAATATAATTAATTTTATTACGTATCGGATACCTAACAGATATCCGTTAGGTATCTGATACTTAAAGGTATCAGATACCTAACGGATATCTGTTAGGTATCCGATACCTAACGGATATTGTTAGGTACTTAATTTATACTGTTATTAAAAAAATTAAGAATTTGAACAAAAAAAAAATCTTATTTAGAAATTATGTATTACACTTTCCGAAATAAATAGCATTTATTATATTAGACGAAAAACATATTTAAAAATATTCTATATATTTCGCAAACGTTTTTAAATTATCTTAACAGAATAGGAAGTAATATGCGCTTACTATACATTTTGTTTCATTAGTCTTAAGTTCAACTTATTGATTAGTTTAGTTTTGTAATTTATTTGCTCACTTTCTTATGCAATACATTTAATATATATATATATGAGTATAAAAGATTTTGCACATATGCATATGTATTCATAGCTGCTATCCAATATCATGAAATTTTTAGAACTTAATTATCAATTAATGAATTTAATTCAATTTAATTTTAATTCCAAACAAGTGAAAGCCGTATGGAAGCTAAGAAGAATTGGTTTTAAAATTTCATAATGTTTTTAATTCGAACTTTTCAATGAAACATTAAAAAGAAAAATTTTACTTTTTAGTGTAGTAAAAGTATGATTTTAAAAACTATTTTAATGAAATGTATTTTTACATGTGTTTTAAACTCTATTACATGAAAGCGTAAATGAATTGAAGTATCCATTGCTGTAAACATGTAATCCAAATATGTATATAATTTATTTGAGATAGGTTTTTATGTAAATAATTTATTTGTGGTAGGTTTTTATGTTTTATTTATAGTTTTTTTCCCCCAAATATCCAGTTACTTCAATGTTTTGTAAATTAACCATAAAAATTATCTATTTTTTTAAGAGTTTATGTTTTGAAATGACAGAATGAATAAAAACTCATGTAAATCAAGAATTAAGCACTAAAAAAAACTAAATAAATTTCTATTATTGGAATACATAATTAAAATTTACATGTTGAAATCTTGTATTAAATACAAGCCATTAATATAATCCAAGTTTATTAATTCTTTAAGCCATTTATACATGACTCATTAAGAGATTAATTATCACATTAAGTGATTTTATTTATTTCATGGCAATAAAAATTACAAAAAAATAAGGAAAAAATTCGATTTTTAAGTATTTTTAAGATAAATAAAAAAACAAGTTATTATTTTTTCATCTATAATATAAAAAGATAGGTTTTTATTAAATTGACTTATTTTTCTTTACCTTTTTTTAACAAAAATCATGTTTTAACTGCACTATAATTCAAAATGATTCCTTTTTCTGTTTTAATATTAAATATCAATAATACATGTCATATAAGTATGAAGTTTTGAGATTTAATCTAAACACAGGGGGAAAAATTGCTTTTGATACGCTCCTCAAAGACATCTAATGCCACTTTTGAATCTCCTAACATGCATGCAGCGATGATCCCTTAGCAAAATTTCCTCACTTTCCCTGTTTACATACAAAATCCATCTTTTCAAAACTTCGCTGCCAGCAAGTTTTTAATATTCAAAGCTTCAAACGGATATTTCCCAACTTTTTATTGTGCACACACAAGACAAGAGAGATGGAAGAAAAAAGAAACTTTTCTTTGAGCAGATTTTTTTCGAGCTGGTGTCATGTCCTCTGTTTTGTTGCAAGGCTAAGGGGCGGGGATCGACCCTCGTTGCATTGTGAGTGGTCGGGGCAGCTGCCCCTTTGAGTGGTCCTGCCGAACAACAGAGACCTGTCAGGTTCGAATGAAGACTGTTGCCTTCATTCAGAGTATGATAATTTTGGGTCAGATCCACCTTTTCCGATTTCTAAGGGACTATCCATTATCTGAATATCAGTTGCTTTAGGTCTTGATTCTAGAATCATTTATGGATTTGATTTTTTGATTCTAATTCTAACATCATTCAATGGTTGATTCAAGTAAAGTTTAAACTATCTTTCAGCTGTACTCTTCATCAAATTTACTGATAAACTTTATCAATTTTTAGAAAACATGTTTTTGGGTATGAATATTACTTGCTGCAATTTTTAGTATCATTTAAGGGTTTGATTCAAATTTCATTTTATGATTTATTCAAGCTTCATCTCAGGGGGTGATTCAATCATTATTTAAATTCTAATGTCGTACTATTTTTCGCCAAGTTTATTTATAAATATTATTAATTTTTGAAACGTACCTAATGAATTCTGAATCTTTCACCATATTGATTCGATTTGATTTAAATTTTTTATTTTAAATCCTTATTAAACCATTAATTCCTTTTCCATTCTCCCAACTAGTCAAATTAGATATAGTATTTCCCGATTAAGGTGATGAAATTCTGGAAGTTGATTGAGCGTTTTCGTTATTAAACGACAGAAATGTCAAATATTGTTTTGTTTCTGTGCATTTGTTGTATGCAATATGATTAATCGGTTATTATTAATAATGACAGGCCAACGTGATAAATTGATTAATCACTTTCCGTGATTATTATTAATAATAACAGGTAATATGATTGATTATATTAGCTGTAACATATCCATCAAATAATTTAAAATAAAACTTCCTTTTGTTTATAGATAGTTTTAAAATCCGTAATTTATATGCCGAATGTGAATAATTTAAATTTAAAAGAATTTAACATACTGAAAGTGTGATGTCTGGATCTGAAAGTGAGATTGTTTTGCGATTCATTGATTAACACAGTTTATAATTGCGTTTTGAAATTCGCTACACATAAAAATTTAAAGCAGTGCATCATTGCGATACCATTTTTTATTAAAAAAGTTAAATTTAAAATTATTTCTCAATAAACAATCAAATACAACTCTGATAAAATAAAAAATAACAACACATTTTTTTGAACTCCATAAAATTATATTTAATGTTGTATTGTCATATTTGATTGCATTATTGATAAGGAGAAAGTTCATTAATGTGATAATGGGGTGTTGTTTTGCATATAATGAGAGAAATGAACATTATTAACATTTCTTTATAAATCGACTTTTAACAAAACTAGTTTTCAAAAAATTCTGTAAAATCCGATAAGAATAACTAGGTAAACAGTTTGCGTACAATAATTCGGCTTAATTATTATTAATATGAAGATAAACGTATTTATTTTACTTATTATGTTACAATGTTTTTTTAAAGTTAATCTTTTACTTAATCTAAATGGAATAAATACTCTTAAGATACTTCATATCAATGTTTAATTTTAAAAAATTATATATTTGAAGAACTATTATCTTCTTTCATTTTATTTTAAAATCATAAAATAGAAATA
Organism: Argiope bruennichi; assembly: GCF_947563725.1. Classification (NCBI taxonomy): domain Eukaryota; kingdom Metazoa; phylum Arthropoda; class Arachnida; order Araneae; family Araneidae; genus Argiope; species Argiope bruennichi. Next base: position 102,095,837 of record NC_079158.1, read on the forward strand.
CAATAACAAGTGGAAATTAATAAAATTAACAAATAGACTTTTAACTATCACCAATGAATTGTGCTAAACGTTTTCTTGTTTTTTTTTTTTTTTTTCGTATGATGCTTTTATATTTATGGAATTTGAATTTATTATTCAATATTGTGAGCACATCTGTTATATTACATATTAAAAAATTGTATTAAATATTGAATTAACTATATTTATTAACAGAATTTTTTTTTTGGCAACGCATAGTAAAATACAGTTATCAAAAAGAAAATCAGAAAAAAGAAAACAAAAATAAAATTCATTCAGTCGCTGAATAGTTATTTTTAGATCCATTAGAGATAGACATTAGCATATGCTAATTTATTAGAGGTAGACATTTATTTACAAATGAAAAATTGCTCTAAGTGACGTAAAGAATTACATTTAAATTGTTTTGATCATTAAATATATTGCTTAAATATTAGAGTGAGTAAATTTTTACAGTATCCCTTGGTCTTATTGTTCATATTTAGCAAAATACTTTTGAAGATTTTAAATTTTCAAAAAATCCACTTTCTTTTTATTAAAACTAACCAAGTAAAGGAACTTTGTTTTCTTATTTTAAGCGAATAATTGCTTGCCTCGAGTAAACATCATCCATTCATTGCCGAATTTTCATTGAGACGAAAAGTGAAACCTAAAATCGCCGAAACTTGACAAAATAGTGATATTGAAAACTTTATAACTAGTTATGTTTGGCTCACAAATACACGGAACCTCTTTGTGAAAAGCTTTGCGTGTCAAGAGTTTATTATTATTATTATTATTAAATATGATTACAAGGGTAAGGGAACTGTATAAAAATTCAGATTTCGTATTCTTTTTCTAGCAGAATAGTTACTGAATCAAAAATCATAAAATACAATTTTTAACAACATTTAAGGCCTTTTCCACTTGGAAGAAAATATATACAGTACTCTCCCGATTATCCGCGGAATTGGGTGGCACGGCCGCCGCGGATAACAAAAATCGCGGATAATCCGAAAAAAGCTAAAAACGGGTATAGCAAAAGAGAAAACAGTCATTCCAACTTTGAAAAGTTTTATGTACAATAAAACGTAAAATAAACAACAGGAAATGTTTAACTAACGCTTACTATTTTAGTATATCACTCAAAACTAACCTAAAATGCATTTTGTTAATGAAAACAGAAAAATGCTTTGTACTTAAGAGAGGCGTCAAGGATACACAAAAAAATTAATACATATGTACTGTTTTAATACTGTAATGTCTTGTGTAATTACAAAAGCATAACTGTAAAACTGCACCTTTTTGAAGAAATCAGTCAAAAAAAAAAAAAAAAAAAAAAAAACCTTTGTGCGGCAGGCGCGGATAACCCGCCCGCGGATAATCGGGAGTCTACTGTATCACTAATCATTTTTAAAAATTACCAGTTGGAACACAATAAGAGTGGACAGACATTTTGTGTAGACTTTTTATTATTTTCTCCAAAGTATATGCCTGAAAGATAAAATTCCGTTAAAATTTAAGTAGAGGTTATTTTTGTAAGAGAATTTAGTTAGCATAACTAATGTGAATATATTATTCAAATATTTTAGAAATCTGAATGAAAATTTCCTTCCAGTTGTATAAATAGAAATATGAAGTATAAAAGTATATGAACTTATAACAGAAATAAATACAAAGCTAAAGCTGACCACACCTTCATTACATATTTAACATTATTTATGAAGATCTACATGTTCATTTTCACATAAGTTTTCCTTAATATCAGTACAACGTGATTAAATACAATAACTAATTTTTCACCAAAAATGTATGCATGAAGTAATAAAGCAGAATTTATTATTTTTATTTAATTATATTATTAAGTTACAAAATAATACATTTAATATCTTTCATTGCTTATTAAAATTGTTCGAGTTTAATTTTGTACATTTATTTTATTCATTGCGACTATCACTGTAATGCTTCGTATCTTATAAAAACAATAATTAGAATATTTTTGAAATATGCTTGTGATCTTGAAGAAATATAATAATGAATTTCTTTAGCATCAAAACTTTTTGAAGAGTTGATTATAAACTTTTTGCATAAATGCATGTCATTATATATTATCATATTAATTAGATAATGAGCTTAAATTAAATTTATGTCTTTTTAAAGCCATAATGATTATCAAGTAATTGAAATTATTAATTCAAGATTGAATTTGATAATATAATCTTTATTATTAGTTAATATTGAATCTCTGTGGCAAAATAATAAAACTATCGTATATCAGTTAAATCCTTCTTAGGAAGACAAATCATTAAATGGCATGCTCTCTCAATATTGAATATTGGAATTTTGTGGCAATGCATTAAGGAATTTTGTTTTTATTTTCTAGAAGTGAGAAATAAGTTTTTAAAATATCTTTCTTTAAGCAAATTATTTGAGTTTACACTTAAAATATTTTGGAAACTGAGTGGCATTTTATTATATTCATGGAATCCACCTCATTGTATTTTAATTCAATCGACATGTAATGTAAAATTTAGACATTAAATCTATCACTTTACGAAAAGCAATAGAATAAAGTTCATTGATTTATTTTTAATCTGTAAATGCTAAATTTATTTTATAAAATATTATTTTTATTCTATGTGCATCTAAATGTCTTTGTATTTTAATGAAAATGAATTAAAATTTAACTGTACTCCCTTGAAACAGAAAAATAAAAATAAAAAGTAAAACCTATTTTTTCATTGCAATGATTATTTTAATTAAGATTGAAAGTTTAAAGCCCCTTTATAATATAGCATATTAATTTTTCTCTTCTTTTACACTGGACTTAACAAAAAAGAACAACCAACGTTTCCCAGAATATTCATACCCGTACCGTGTGCATCCAAACCACATAGCTGGACTCCTTTTTTCGTGTTCTCATCATTCGTAGTCCTAAAAAAACATACCAACCATAACATTTCTTTTTTTACTTTTAACCATTACCCTAAACCGCACCGGAGCGAGCCACCCCTGAACGCGTACATCCGTTACCATGGAAACGGGGCTGAGGGGCGGGGCGCTTGCCTCAGTCTGTTTCACGTCTGGCCCCCGGTTCGGAGCAAAAAAAATAATAAAATAACCCAGAAAATAGAGAAAAGGTAGTAATTTAGCCGCATTCAGAACTCGCACCTAGCATTTGATCGCGAGGCGTGGAGAGTGAGAGAAGTGATCTGTGTGACTGGCTCTGAAATTCGAGTCTCTGTTCCCCTTTTTTTTTTTCTGGTGCACCGTCATTAAATGTGGACGGGTATGTAATAACTCGCATTGATCTTCGGGTTTCATACTTGACAGGGTGGGTCTATCTGTCTGCCAATCCCCAGCGACTTATGGACTGGGGAGCAGAGAATAAACATATTATTCCCACATCGCTAAGGCTAACTAGATTTATTGTGTGATCTTCACGGGAGAGATGTACTGGGAGGTTCTGTCACCCTATTTTCCATAAGCATCCGTGACATCTCATAGTGGAATCTTGGCCCTTGGACTCGCATGGCTGATTCTAAAATAGATTTGGTGGATCAAGTTATTAAAAAAATATTAGAAGGAGATTGATTTCAAGAAACTTTCAGAAACAAAACAAGTATTTGATGATATCACATTGGTTTTAATATAACTGTTATTGAAACTTTCATATGATTATCGAATTTGAATTTTGTGTCGTCTGTTATAATAAATTATTACCTCAAAGTATCTATTCTGTTCCTCACTAGAAAGCTAAACCTATTATAATTATTATTGATTAAATTACAAAGAAAATTATATTAATATCGAGATACCTTGATAAAAGTATTAGTTGAAGTATTTTAATAATAATTAATTAAAAAACTAACAACCGACAATTAACTAACAATTTCATAATGAATATTTTACATAATTTGTTAATAAATGTGGATATGCTCATTCCATCAAATTTAACTTTGTGCAGAATTCAATTCCAATCACAGAACCAAAATTAAATGAATAAAATTTACAAATTTATGGTTGAGCAAATTTACGAAGCATCAAAAAAAGTCTGAGTGGCTTACCTATCAATTTTCTCAATTTTCGGTATTTCTGAAAAGATATCTATTCCCTTTATATTGTTACTCAGGAAGCTGCAATTATAAGAAATCCAAAAAATCATATTTCATTATTTGCTCAATGCAAAATATAAATAAAATTGTGTAATATCCACTTTTTTCCTCAAAACTTATGAAATCTTTATTCGTTATTAAAATAAAGTGTACAAAATAAAAAGAGAGCGATTGGTGAAATATTAAAAAAATTATTGTATAAGGCAATAATTTTTGTTTTTCATATTTTTCTTAAAAATAACTTTAAATTTATTTTCTTCAAATTATTTTTCAGAACGTTTGAAATTTGTTTTTCTCTTCATATTTGACTTAAAAATTTTAGGCATTAGAATTTTATCCCTGGTGAATTTTTAAAATCATATTGCTGGCAATTTGTATGCAGTAATACTTCTTTGGATGTCTTCTACTGTACAAAATATTATACATATTTTTAAAAATGTTTGTAAGTCTTGCATGTCCTATGTTATAAAATTGAAAATATCTAATTTATTTTTTTAATATATGATTTTTAGTAAATATTTATTATAATTTTTTACTAAAATTTTTATAGAGATTGCTATTAAAATATTAACCTATTAATCGGGGCATTCACTCTTGTTTAACCCCTTTCACAATGGGGGAGATTATTTGAGCTGCGAAGTTATTATTTACTTAAGTAAAACAGAATTTTGTTTTTCACTTGTTGATTATTTGCTTTGAACAAAACGTTTTTTAAACATATTTAAAAAAACATAAATTAATCATTTCTTAATACAAAGTTAATTTTGAAAAAAAAAAAAAATGAAGAAACTGTTTGTGTTATGACATTCCTTGAAACAGTTAAGCCTACACAAAACAGCTCTACAATCAGTACACTAAAATTCTTTTTCAAACCTTTTGAATAAAGCAATTTATAGCTCCTAGTTAAGTGATCTCTTAAAGAATTAGATTATATAAAATCAGCAAAATGCATTTCAATGAATTAAAATGATTTTGTAATGGAAGAAGAATGCCCTGTGCTAATAAATAAAGACTATCATTCATTTGCATATTTTTTCGACATATTTTTTCAATTATTCTCAAATATTTTCATTCTTAAAAGAATGCTAACTATGTTTTAAAAATACAAAACAAGTAAAATATAATACTAAAATGTAAAATACTCAAACGTGCAACGCTTATTTTACAAAAAAACATCGAAGTGGTTTTTGAAATTAAACTTTGCAACACTAAAGTGTTTCCATATCGCAACGCCTTATTGCATAAGGTAAGCATGACATGAAATATAATGCTATCAACATATTACATTTAAAAACATATTACATAGCAAAGAAAAAAAAACAGAAATTGTCATGCACATTGGTATTGTCTTTCTGGTGCGACGAAATATTTCGTCATGCCTGGTTAACAGGTTAATACAAGCGTTAATGCAGTCTTTTGTTTTGATACTTTCTGATTGAAATTGATAATGCAATATGAAATTTGATATTTTCTGTATCGAAAGTGTTATGTTTCAAACAAAAATTTACAAACGGTTTACTTTTTGTATATTCTTATCAATAACCAAAGTTTCATGAAGCTAAATCAAATTGAAGCGAAAAAATCTAGCTTTTGAATCTTTAAACATGAACAATGTTTCAAGAATGTTAAAAATTAAAATTGGCCGGCATTTTTTTTAATTCAAAATTAATCAGACGAAAAATAGTATATCATATTCTGATAATATTTTCATGCTTATTTGGCGAAAAGCTTTAATCAGAAAAGTATGTAATTTGTGTGGATTATTTAATTCATGCATTAAAGATTATAAGCAACTCATACTCAAATCCTGAACGTGAAAAAATAATCAGTAAAGAAATCTGAGATATCGTCTTACAATAAGTAATATATTTTTATTACATATTCAAATATTTTTCATAATAAAACTCGTACCATGATATTTGTACGCATCTTAAATTAAATTATAAAATTGCGCTTGGCTGGTCGTTTTTTTTTTTTTAATTTTTTTTTTTTTAATTTTTAAAGCTTTTTAGAATAATTATAGGCTGGACGTTAACATTTTTGTTGACATTATTATCATGATCGAACAGATGAAATCCACTCTTATATGACTATGGCATTCAGGAATATGTAAAGACTATTATAAGAACAGTAGATACTTTCATTACTCATTTCAGACATTAAAATTTTAAAAAAAATGTTTTATTTGATGATTTTGTTTTAAAATAATTAATATACTTAATATAAGATACAGTTGCTTCATATTTTAAGAATACAACCAACGACGACTAAAAAGAAATGCTTAAATAAAACAGTAATTATGTATCGTAGTAGATTATTTTTATATATTTCTTTGTTTGAAATATCCATTAGATGAAAATCCATATCCATTTGTTTGAAATATCCATTTCTGTATTGTTATAATATCTATACGTAATAATACCTATAAAGGATTAATATTAATTAATAAATAATCACTCAAATTTTCCATTGATTACCAATGCACAAACGATTAATTAATTCACCATGTATTTATAAACTTGATCATATCATTCAGTAATCGAAAAAAATTGAAACAAAGCCTGTGCACTTTGTCGCTCCTCTACAAACAACTGTGCGCTACAATAGCCTTCCCTCTTTCTCTAGCGCATTAAGGCTCCATCACATTTAATTGTCTCCAAGCCTTTCTTTGTTCCTATCATTAACCAAGCCTCCGCTGCCCCGTAAGCCTTCCTTGGGAATAAAAAAGAGCGCCAAAAGGGTTTTTTGGAAAAACAGGGCTTTAGGCCGGTGGTGAGTTCGATCAACACAAGGGGCTTAGGCCGGGCTTTGGGATGATGGGCGTCTTGATCTCTGGGCACTCCTTCGTTCAATGAAGAGGCTTTTCATGTAGCGCCCCGTATTGATCTGCAGAATGTATTATTTACTAACGTTGCTTTAGATGGAAAGGAAAACTTCCCTGCAAAGAGGGGCAGATCGTTCATTAAATGCATTATAAAATGATCTCAGGATGATTTGCGTAATTAGTACAGCTGTTTGCAGAAAGTACATCATTGTATTACAGTGAGAGTTGTTTTGCGATCTCCTTAAAAACAGAAGGGATTTTTTTTTTATGTCTCGCGTTTCTCATTTATTTCAGTTTGAATAACTGTTGTCGCTTATTCTGCTTATTTGTTTATTACAAAAATTATTTTGAGAGTTTTTTTTTTTTTGAGAATAATAAATGGATAGAAATAGAAAACGTATACTTTAATTAGTGAAAAATTTCGGATATATGTAACTCTATAAGAATATGCATGTTGATTTAAAAAGGGAATTTAAGAAGGAGACATATCCCTGGCTGTTTGTTTAAGTTATTTATATTTATTTATTTCAAAATTTTATGTTTTTAGACGCATATATAAGATATGCTTATTCTTCAGTGTCGCATCTACTCACTGCTTTAATTTAGACTAAAGAATCAAAAATTAAATGATCCTGTTTCTTATTATTTGCCTCTCATTTTAGATGAAATTCTTGCGTAATACTTTTTACTTTTATTGGAAGCTAAATCTTCAGCAAACAGCAATGTTAAATTCTAACCCAAACCAGCAAACAAAAAGTATGAATTATTTTCTTTTCTAATGCAAAAATGCTTATCAAAAATTTTTTTTTAATAAAAAATAATCATTTTTTTTTTTCTTTAAGGTACTAACAAAAATATTTACTAAAAAAATTATTTATTTCTAGATTTTAATCTTTATTTCTTATGCTGTTCATTGTGACTTTAAAAAAATCGAATCACTTAAGCCTTATTGGGAAATCGAACACAATCACATTGACAATGCGTCGTTGTAAACAAGCCACTATATAAAATGTACCGACTTTCATTTACTTCCATTTTCTAATCATTATAAAATTTCATTAGGAAGAAAATTATTTTTTATTATTATTTAGTCTTATAAAGATGCATATTCTATTTGTACTTAATTTATTAATACTTTACAAGATTTTTAAAGGTTCCAGCTTGCATTAATAATATTCTTATCCCAAATTCTTTTTTTTTAATTCTGCAATAAAAGAATTGTTACTATTATTTTAGAATGTTATTTAATAATAATAATTTTTTTATAATATTCAATAATATTTATAATTTAGCATTTATTTATTATTACTATATTTAAAATAATAATTGTACTATAATGTTTTAGAATAATTTATAATATTTTGCAAGTTTAATAAATTTTTCAGTTCACATTCATTATATAGCTATTCTAAGAAAATAATTTTTAATTTTTTTCCTTTTTATTTTTTACTATTTTTATTTTCTTATTTGTATCAATTTTTCAATCAAAAATATGGATGCCAAAATGAAGCTCTAACAATGAATTTCTGATAAACATATTAAATTAAATAGTATATTAATCATAATTATAATATAGTGAAGTTTTCAATGAAAATAAAAAATAATTTCTTTTTTTATGATTGATATTTTTTTATTTAATTTCAATGAAATTATAATATTTCTTACTTTATTCTGCACTAATAAAAGCGCACTAAGCATGAAAAATCCTTTATTTTTATTATTTTCTACTCTTTGGTCTTTATGTAATATTTATAACTATGAATTATGAAATATTTTTATCTAAAAATTAGTAATATTCAGATTGTTTTAGATGACCTCACATATGTGAAATATAATTTTAGCTCATATTTTTGTAATAATTGATAATGCCAGCTCTAAAATTATTATGATATTCTATTGGAATCGGGAAACAATATGTATACATACATTCCAGAACTCGATAATTGAGGAAGTGAAGAAAAAATGGTTACAAAATTCCTTCCTTACTAGCATAAAACAGCCAAATTATGGAGAGAAAAAAACCACGCTTGGAATTAATCAATTCTTAAATGTAATTTAAAAAATGAAATTCATAAAGATAAAAATTAAGTATATCAAGTTTTCTAATCTGACTGACTAATTTTTTCTGGATAAATATATATCAAACTCCGTGTGCATAAAGTTTTTTCTTTGAAAAAAAAACCACTCATTTATTTAGAGTATTTATTTGGTCAATTTCAAATGTTATTTTATGTCAATCTTGGAAAGAGAAGAAAGTTTAAGAAGCTTAACTCTTATGTTTACAGAGAGAAAACTTTTTAAAATGTAGCAGTGAGATCTGATTTATTAGGACATTTACCATGTTATTCTACCGAAAATCATGAAACAGTAAAATATTCCTTTTTCTTAAGTATACACAGGTTCTCGTGAGTTTTCTTTATTTTTGAAATATTTATTTTTCCACTATAAATGTTATTATACAATACAGAAGCAGGAAGCAAACAAATTAAACAATATTTTGTGAAAAAAAATTTAGTGAATTTTATCTTTTCTAAAGAAATTCAATTGTAATTATAGAAATAATTTTGAATTCTTTTAAAAAATATATATCTCGATTTCAAATGAAGATTGAATGCCTTTAAAAATTAATGTTCTTGTAGCAAATATTTTCTACAAAAATAACAGTTTTAAAACTTAAGTTAAAAGTTAAAGAAATCTTTGGTTAAAAAACTTTAAGTTCTAAGAAACCTTTAACGTATAAGAAAGCCCCATCATAGCATAGTTTTATCTTATGTATTATCTTTTGAATAATAAATAACACTGATTTAAAAATTTCTAAAAATAATTTGAACAATACTTGGACATTTTGTACACCAAAAAGAAAAGCCAGTTTGGGATGTTTTCCGAAAAAGAAATAGTCTTGACATCACAATACTGTAACTTCATAAACTATCTTTTTAATGCAGAAAAGAAAGAAAAATTTGTAGATACATAGAAAAAGGAAGAAAACAAAAACACTAGTAAGCATAAACACTTAGAAAACAAAGAAAAAAATCATGAAATAATTTAAGCAAAGAATACTTAACCGAGAATGTAATTCTGAAAAGAAAAGAAGAAAAAAATCAAACTATCTAAATAAAGATTCGAAACACGACCATTTAAATCTCAGAATGACAAATCAAAGGAGACTGAAGTTTCCTCTCCCACCCGCCAGACAAAGAACAAAAGCGAAGGTAGGAAAAAGAAACCAAAGCAGAGGGCAGCACAGTCGGAAGAAGGAGTAGAAAAAAAAAGTATCAAACCTAATACAAGGCGACGGCTTATGTAATGAGACGAAATACCTCTGAGCAAGAAAATCGAACGCTTCAGGTCCCCCCAACTCCAATAAAAATAATAACAAAAGAACAGAGCGAATTGAAGCATAATAGAGAAGAGGAATAAGTAAAAGATCTTTTGTATATATCGGGGCCTCGGAAAGAACCTCGATTTTAGAATGCAACAGGGGACCCTTTGGAATAAACAGGCCCCTTCGAAAAACTTTGACTATCAATCACGCTCTACTCCACTAGACGCCATTCCCCTATGGACCTCGGGTCCGAATTCGGGAAGGATGTTTTCCGTTCTTCTGATTAATGGTGTTATCTGGAAAAGATTCGGTCGGCCCTTTTCGGAAAATAACATGCGCCCTTTTCTCAATCCTCCTCCTTTTGTTTTTGCTTGTGTTCCAGTCCTTTTGTGTTTTCTTATTAGGTTTGGGAAGAGCGCAAGCCATGTAAATTTTCTTTGGGTACGGAGTTTATCTGCCCCCGAGAGGGAAGGTTTCTTCCCTTAAATTGACGCTAAATTTAGAGTGAAATGTTTTTCAAGTTTTCCCAGTCGGATTCGGAGAAAAGAACACGCCGTTCTTTCTTAAATATCGTGAACCTTTCTTCCTGCTGCTCTGCAATAATTCGATAGGAGAAGGGATCGCAATTTGGAGAAAGTGTTGGGTATGTTTAAAAGCGGGAAGAACGTTGTTGCATTTGGAGATGCAGTTTCGTAATGTGGCGATTAAGATGTATACTGTTTCGTTTAAGTGTCTCACAAGGGAAAGTATCTGGCATTCGAATCTTTCTGAGGCAGTTTTTCTTTCTGATAATATTCGTTTTAATAAATGCAAAGGGATTGTCTTGATTGTAAAATTATTTTCATAACGTTTAAAGATATAATTCGATAGGAGGGAGAAATGCAATTTGGAGAAATTGTTGGGTATGTTAAAGCATGAGAAGAACGTTGCTGCATTTGAAGATTCTGTTCGGAATGCTGCGATTAAGAAGTATGCTATTTCAATTAAGTATCTCACTAGGGAAAGGGATTGTCTTCATTGTAAAATTATTGTCATAACGTTTAAAGATATAATTCGATAGGAGGGAGAAATGCAATTTGGAGAAATTGTTGGGTATGTTAAAGCATGAGAAGAACGTTGCTGCATTTGAAGATTCTGTTCGGAATGCTGCGATTAAGAAGTATGCTATTTCAATTAAGTATCTCACTAGGGAAAGGGATTGTCTTCATTGTAAAATTATTGTCATAACGTTTAAAGATATAATTCGATAGGAGAGAGAAATGCAATTTGAAGAAATTGTTGGGTATGTTAAAGCATGAGAAGAACGTTGCTGCATTTGAAGATTCTGTTCGGAATGCGGCGATTAAGAAGTATACTATTTCAATTAAGTATCTCACTAGGGAAAGTATTAGGCATTCCATATCTCATCTTTCTGAAAATATTGGTCGTAATAAATGTAAAGGGTTATGTTTGATAGTAAAATTATTGTTATAACATTTAGAGACATAATTCGACTGTAAAGAAGGTAATTTCGAGAAAGTGTTGGGTATGTTTAAATACGCGAAGAGTGTTGTTGCATTTGAAGATGCAGTTCGGAATATGGCGATTAAGATTTATATTTCTATCTATTTCGATTAAGTGTTCCTCTAGAGAAAGTATTAAGGATTCTAAATTTTTCTGACGCAATTTTCTTTCCGATATATCGTTCACATAAATGCAAAGGTATTGTATTTGATAGTAAAATTACTGTTATAATATTTAAAAATAAAAATTGATATACGTGAATTAAGATGTATGGTTTCAGTTTGAGTGTCTCATCAAGCATTTCAAGTTTCCGACTTAGTTTATTTTTTTTTTCTTTAATATTGTGAGGGCTATCTAAATAAATATGAAGATGCCGTGTTTTTTAATTAAAATTATTTTCATAAAATTTAGAAATATGTATAAGTCATAACTCTAAGGAATGATTTCATTTTGAGTGGCTCACAAGGGAAACTATCAGACATTCCAAATCTTCCCAAAGCAGTTTTCTTTTCAAAAACACTGGGCGCAATAATTGTAAAGGGATTGTATTTGATAGTAAAATTATGGTCATAACATTTAGAGACATGTTTAAAAATAAAAATAAAAATATGGCATTAAGATGTATGATTTTATTTTCAGTGTCTTATCAGGCATTCCAAAAAATTCCTGCTCAGTTTTTTCTTTCCTTAATATTGTGACTGATATCCAATTAAATGTGAAGGCACCATGTCAAAATTATGGTCATAAAATTTAGAAACATGTTTAAGAATAAGACATGATTTCATTTGAATGTCTCATAAGGGAAAATATAAGACATTTCAAAGATTTTTCCAACCCAGTTTTTATTTTCTGTTATATTGTAATGGTTAATCTAAATTAATGTAAACGTCATGTTTCTTAGTTAAAATTCTTGCCATAAAATGTAGTGTTGTATTTAAGAATAAAAATCGAAATTCCTAAAATAATATGCATTAGACAAGGAAAAATATCCGACATTTCAAAATATTCTACTTAGGTTTTACTACCTCTATTATTGATTTAAATAAATGTAAAGGTGCCTTGTTTCGTAGTTAAAATTATTTTGATGAATTTAAAGGTATGATTAAGAATACAATAATATCTAATAAATATCGAAAAATAGAAGTATTTATGTTTTTTTAATAAATTATTCCAAAGGTGTATGATTATTTCGAAGAACTAAAAAGCATATTAAAAATACATTTTATTGGGAAGTAGAGAATGAACTTAAAGTATCGAACACATAAAAGAAAGTATGCGAAATATGCACTCGTACACAGAAATATCTTTCAATATGATACATTAAAAAAACTGCCACTACCAAAGTATGAAAATAAAAAAAAAATTCGCGAAAACTTTTCAATTCCATCTATACATAACAAGCATGCTTATTTAAATAAAAAAAAAAGATTTAAAAATTTGATTCAATACAAAATAAAAAGAACTCTTTAAACAATATAACTCATTTATAATAAAGTATCTATATAATATACGAATGACTTTGCAGATGTGTGACCGGAAAGATCTTTTGAAATTTTAACTTCTGTTTATTTCATCACCTGAGGTATATTATGTACAAGAAAGAACCGATAATCAAAAACATCTGTCCTGTGATTTTTCTATGAGATTTTGATAAAAATTTCCCTGACACTCATAGACTCAGGAAAGGGAATCTTAAACATCCGGGTAAGTGTTAGAAATTTTTATCTCTTCGCTCTTAACGTGAGAAAATACAAAAGTCATCAGTTTCCTGGAGCGCTTGTTAGAAGTAATTAAATACAACGTGAGAATTGGATTAGGAAACGAGAAAACATTTGAGAATGAAGTTAACAGGGGCTAATTTAAATAAAAACTACGAAATTAATTGAGATTTAAATTTATATATATATATATATATATATATATATACAATTTGATGTATAAACAAAACAAAATGATTTTTATTCTTTTAAGTTGAGATAGTTTGAATTATATTCTCTTATTAGATTTTTTTCAAATATCTTTATTAATAACATAAAATTGTTTTGAAATTAGATAGATTCATTTTAGGAAGATTATCAGTAGCTATTGCATAATTTCTGGCAAATTTCTGCATATTTCCTCTGATACTGGTCTTTAGAACCTATTCCCATCACGTCATTTAAATGTTAATAGATGTAATATTACTTCCGTAGGGAAGAGGTCAAATTATATTTTTGTTCTTCCTTATTAAGCAGAAAATCCATTTTTCTCTTCAGTTTTTAAAAATTCTTTATTTAATCCTTGTCCAGAAACTTGATCGACATTCTCACTACAATGACGTAAAATAATAATAAAGAGAAAAGGAACCATGTGAAAGCTTTCAGAATTTATATACCTATAAAAAAGAATTTTACCAAAATTTAGCTGAATTAGCATGTGATCTTCACGTGATACTGCAACTTGATGTTGGGTATCAGTTGAGATCACATAAATTAGATCCCGGAGAAAAATCCAAATCTGATCCAACAAAATAAAGTTGAAATTTGAATTCAAATAGTTAGAAAATAAATAATTTTAGAAAGCGAATAAAAGGAATTTATTATGTCATATAACTAAAGAATATGATCTTCATTTGATGTTAATTCATTGTTCGTATAAATAAAATAGCATATAAATAAATACCGCTTTATTTCAAAATTACTACGTTATATTTTCAGTATCTGAATAGATATTTTTTTAAATAAATGTAGCGAAGTATTAAAAAGTCATTTTTGGAGTCCATTCTGTAGAAAAAGACTGATTCATAATTTAATGGTGAATCACTAACGTTGTTGAAAGAAAAACTTTCTGCCTAATTCAAGAATAATACTACCCAATTGCTAAAAATTCCATAATTTCTCTATCGCATAAATATGAATACATCGTATAATAAGAATGAAATCATATCATTTAATATTTAAATCGACAAGATTATTTCTAATGGCAGTAATGTCACACCCTTTAAGCTGTAATCAAATAATAATGGTGATATAATTTACACCGATTATTCCATAAAGCGCTCATAAAAGAGAAATAAGAAGCTTCCCTCCCACCGCTACTAATCTTCAAATTACTTTTAATGCGGGTCAAAGAGATGCAACGGAATAAAAAAAAAAATATTTTTAAAAAACGCCGAGTTAAAATCTTGGAAATTTGAAATTTTTTTTTTTTTTTTAAATGCGTTTTTACCTCGCTAATAGGCGAGAAATACAGAACCGATCATCATTATTTGAAGAGTCAAAAACCTTCTCGTTAAAATAAAATTGGTTTGCAAGGTGCGAAAAAAAGATCAATAAACGCGAAGACTACAAGAACATCACTCACTTTAAGTACTCGAGACTCTTTAAATGGGTTTTTAAGAGTCTTTGCTACGGAAGCGGATTTTTATTTGACACGGCTTTAGTATTAATAAAAGGATTCTCTACTCACACGAGAATTAATGCGATGTTTCATTTATGTTATTCAAACGATTTTTTTTTCCTATAAAGATTTAACTTTCTTTTGTGAAACTTAAATGATTTAGGTTATAAAAGAAATAGAAATTGCTACGTAAGTAATTTATTTATATTTTCTTGTTTTTACATTAAAGATGAGAGGAGTAATAATTGGAAACTGTTTCCTTTCAAGAAAATACAAACGGTTGTTATGAATGCTCTTTCCTGAATGTGTCAATCGAAGATTGTTTTTTTCCCCCAAAATTATTATTACTTGAAGATTATTAGCATTTAAAGTTAACCGAAACAATACCTTCAACAATAAAGAATGATTCACGTTCAAGTTTTATTTTTAGTGAACGTGTCATTTTTGAGTAAAATTTGGCATAAACTTCCTGCTTCTATGCATTTGCGATTTTTCATAATCACCCATTTTAAGCCATGAGAGTTTACACAAATAAAATAAAAATGAACCATAATATTATTAATAAGAATTCACTAAGAGACATAAAAATAAAATTCATTGATTGATCTATTCCAAAAGAATGCTAGAAACTATTTTATAGCCATTTCTATTTTTTTCATATACAAAGTATGAAGAAAATATTGTAATTCGGGAAAAACTTAAACTTTTTTTATAATAAAAAAGTAAGCCTTTTTTAAAATCAAAAAATAGACTTACTATCATGTTTTATCATATTAAACGAAAATCTACCGTTTTGCGCGGCATTTTTACCGCCAGGGGACGTATGTCATTACATTCTGCTGTCACGTTGGCCAGTAAAGTATCACGTAACTTAATTTCACAGACATGACAGAAATATGCAACTTAGAGTATTGATGGATGTTGTTTTCTACATAGAAATTAGTAAAAAATCATTTAGTATCAAAACAGAAAAATTTGACATAATTTTCAAACTGAAAAAAAAAACAACAACCATTCATTATGAAATTGCATATAATAAGAATAGTATGGTTTCTTTCAATGGATATGTCGTGCATTCTAAATTTTATATAATTATTGTTTTTAATTAGCATACAGGCAAGGAATTAGCTTTAGTTTTATTAATTAGCTTTTATTTCAGGGCCATATGTTTGAGAATCAGTCATGGTAAATTTGTCGTTAGTTTAGCAATCTATTTCCTTTTACCATATTTGAGAAATTTTCCACATCTTTATTAATATAATTACAGAAAAATTATTATAATATTGGTGCAATAATTATTTCAAATAACTCTTAATTATTGAAATATTTATCACTTCCCAATGTATAGCTATTTATAAAAAGGGAATAGGGTTTTGAATATATGTATAATATGTTTTTCGGCGGCCAGCTTTTAGCCAATCTTAGTAGAAGCATTTTATCACGATAAAAAAAAAACAGCATCTTAAATTAAATTTAAATAATAAATTAAGAACATTTGTTTGATTAAAAATGTCTCCAAATTAGCAAAATCAGTCCACTTGTTAAGATCGGAAATAGGGACAAACTTTTACTTTGCGATATCTCTCAAAATTTAAAAACGGCTGAACTATTAATGACGTATTAGAGGGTTAAGAATTTTCAAAAAGTTAAGACCATGAAATTAAAATGTTCGAAATCGGTACTGTGATTGCGACCAGAAAACTCTACCACCCTTTTTCTCCAAAGAGACACTGTATAGTACAGTAATTTTGGGGGATTTCTCTGAAAAGGAAAGTGATAGGAACAAGCAATCACTAACAACATACTTAGAAGCTTGAGTTTCCACCTTAATATAAATAAAATTCATTGCTACATAATGTATGTATATATATGTTCTAAATCTCGTTCTAAACAACTGCATTGAATTCAATTCAATTTTAATTATTGAAGACTAGAAAAAGAATACTGTCAATTTTTCAGAGTCTAAAAATTAATTGAATTTGTTAAAAATGAACCAAGATTGCACTTTTTTCTTCGCTCAGTAACTTTAATGGAAATGTCTTCAGAAACGGAAATGTCAGAAAAAATGTCTTAAACAGCATATTTCTTACATGGCATATTATTACCTGCACTGATCAGAATTCTTTTGTTTCATGCAAAGAATATTCCTTGGCAGAGGATAATTTTTAGTACTTATTTTATTTTTAAGAACACAACGATAAATCGCCATAAAATGCAAACTGTCGCCTGTTGGTAAGTATATATATAAATAGCCAAATAAACCCAATATCTTGGCGAGTTTGGCATAATCTGAAAGTTGTCAAGTAAACTTAGTATTTCAAAAATCGTCAAATAAAGCTAGGGGCCATAAAAATAAACAATTACCACTTTTTTTATTACTGCTTTGTTCTGTAGTATCTTTCACAAATAGAGGACAGAAGAGGTTGAGCAACCACAAATAACGATCTAAACGCCATGAGCTTTCAAATAAAACAAAAATTGGCGGAAATTGGTATAATGATTGGGACCTGGGGACTCTTTCCATGTTTTTTTTTTTTTTCTATAGAAAATATACAGTGAAGTTCTTTTTTTTTTTTTTTTTAATTTCTCTAAAAATAATTAAAGATGGTGGATAGCATATGACAAAATAAAAACTGACGAAATTAGAAAAATAGTTGAGGGTGGAGAATAGGTTGAATAATTTTGTTTTTACCATATATTTGCATTTTAAAAAGGCATCTGAATGAAATATCAATGGGAATAAAAAAAATTCCTTAAGCATTTTAGAATATTTAGAATTCTCAATATTTCAGTATTATTTCAAAGATAATATTTGACTAATTTTGTTGCTCAAATTGATCTTAAAATGCTACTCAAAGTCATTTAAGAAGTTTAAATTTGCTGATTATTTTTTATTTTCAGATTTTATATTATAGACATGAAAGAAAAAACTGTTTTTTTTTTTTTTTTTTTTTTGCTAAGGGTTGGATGGATAGTTTATACATCGCTGATATCGTCAAAGATTCATTTACTACAATATGGCATTAAACTAAATAATTATCAAAAATATATAATTAGAAAATTCCATGAAAGAATAATGAAATCAAGGACTGGAATTATCTCAAGCTTGATTAGATTAGAAACCTCACCGTGTAGAATAAGGAAGCAATTATGTTTTAAATGATGCAACATCGTATTTCTTGAAAAACTGGAATACTTGGTAATGGAATTTTTCCAAAACACTTGTTTAATCAAGAATGTGCCTTTAAACTATAACCTTCTTAAATGATAAATGCAAATTAAATAATTAAAAAGTAGAATTTTAATTTTTTCTCAATTTTTAATTTGGATCTGATCTGCACGTGAAATTTAACATCGTTAACATACACCACAATGATGCCATATCATAAAACCAATATTATTTACATATTACATTATTACAAGGACGACTCAGAAATTAAACCACATTTTAATTTCTACGTACACGACACCGGTTGTAAGTTTTGACATCTTTTGGTAATTAATTGCATCAAAATGGGATTTCAAAATGGGCGGAAAAGCATCGAGGATAGTTTTAATTTCATTTTCAACAAGCTCCGAATATTTCTGTAACAAGGCTTTCATAATTAAACCATCCGTAAACTATTTCATTTAGATAAAAATTCATTGGAACAACATTTTCCTTCTAAAAAATAAATAAGAAAAACAGCAAAACATTTTGACGAGGGGAAAAAAAAAGAACTAAAGCTAGAAAGAAGAGGAAGACGGAAAATTCAATTACTCCCCAGTTTTTAATTTTTCTTATAGTACCCAAAAAGGCTCTAAGCACATTTCTCTAAGATTAGAAATAAAAAAGTATTAAAGAAAAGAAAAGAGAAAAAGAAAAAAGAAAATAAATAAATAAAAGACCGGTTCCACTTAATTTACCGGAGCAAACAAGATTTCATTCTAAATTCAATTTTCCCCGATGCCGTTAAATAGATTAAATATTTTAATCTGTTACAGAACACCGCGCCATCTTTCTCCGGATGTTGAGAGGAACAGTGGCGTGGTGATTTGTCCACCACTGCGGCAATGATGAATGGTCCGCGAATAGCAGTCTCATTTGAATGTTTATTGCTCCCGATGCGAACACAAAACCTTGTTCCCTAAATGGAGGAAATTATGAAAATCTTATGTGAAACTGAAATATTACTCTACCTTTTCACGTCATTTATCAAATCGGGCAGATTCACTTAGTAGAACAAAATCACTGCCAGTTGGATTCGGGTTGCTCGACATTACATTTGGTTGTTGAGACTTTCCCAGTAAAATCATTTATCTACGTACCTACATCTTTTTTTTTTAACTAAAGAAAACGAGAAGAATTTAAAATAAATTCTCTTTTAAAATGCATTTAAAACTCTTGAAATTTAATATTATGCATCATATTTTTTTAAAAAACCATCCATTTCAATTTGTAGAAACGTCATAATTTTTAGCATCAAAATTTCTATTTTTAACTAGCAAAATCGTTTGAGATAAATCTGATGACTTGATGATAGAATTTTTTTTATAACAGTTACTTTAAAATACACATTCACAATATCATTTATTCAACTGATTTCCATAGTAGATTTCGTTTATTGTTTTACACATATCTGTCTGTGGATTGTCTAATATAATGGAAATTAATTAACCCAAACCCAAAGGAACCCCATTCAAATTTCAATTTATCCAAAAAATTTGATTAAGAAAAATTACATCTAGGAGTTGTTATTAGAGGATAAAGTGTCAATATTTAACTAAAAATGTTCGAGCTAGATTTATTTTTAATATTTCATCTTTTTACTAAGAAATTTTACTTTAATATTTTATCATTTTACATAATAAATGAGTAAGAATGAATCCTTTTTCCAAGTCTTGGAAAGTTCATAATTTTAATAGCAGAAATCTCCACCAATTTTACAGATAACTCCATGGAACTTTTCCTGCATTGCTATTATAGTATGGAATACATTTTTCTAACTGGTCTCTTCCGTTGGTCACTTTATCTCTTGAGTTATCTATAACTTCCTTATTTCGCAGCTTGGATCACAGTAACCTGTCTCAATAAATCTCGCATTATAATTTTACTCTAGGTACACATTACTTACCTGGTTATATAAGACACCGTTTACAAATTTAGTAAAGAATTTAGAAGATTACAAAGTATAATTTGAATAATACAATTATAATTTTAGTAAATAGATAATATTAAAAAACTCAGCTTGAATTCACTCCCAAAAACTTTCTCGCATGCTCCAATAAATTTATCATGCCAGAGAACACTTTACATGGCACTGGTGTACAACAGTTACGAAATACTAACTTTTGGGGCGAATTTAGTATTCTTACTGAATCTATCGTGTCAAACTTGGCGATTTTTGTGCGATTAATCCCTGGCTCAATTTTGAATAGTATCCAAAAATTGAATTTGTGTTTTTGACCTGCTTTCTCAACTGATTGAAACAAAAATTTGACTCAAAACTGTACTTGTCGTCACAAAATCCCATGTGGGTTTTGATATATTTAAGCTATTGCGTTTTTTAATGATCGCATTTTCATTTTTCTGAATTGCAGAATAAAATTTGAATAATTCATATTTTATTGTCTAAAATATTCTTTAAGAAGGAAAAATTCATATTGATTTTATGATTGAATACATGGTACCGCAGTAAATTTTTGGAATAAATAACTAGCTTAAAAAATATTTTTTTTTCGTTTATTTATGGCATAAAGTGTTGGCACATTTAATCAACGAAATAATCAATGAATAAATGTATTATATATATATATATATATTAGTTTAGCCTTTAAATCAATCAAAACGAATCAAATTATAGACGATATTTTTACAATATGTCAATAATAAATTCAAAAGACCTCATAAAAAATCTAAAAAAACATAACATATGTATGAATCAAATTCCACTGCAGTAGGTTTTAACAGCACTTACTATTATTAACAGAGCTCAGTTTTAAAATTCCATATGATGGCTTTGTAAAGCTGATTGCTTCATAGTATTCTGCAAGGAATTATTAGAAAGAAACTATTGATTTTTTTTTTTTTTTTTTTTTTTTTTTTGCTGTAACTGATATATTAAAATGTTTATATCGTTAGTTTAAATATTCTTTACTTAAAATGGAATATGACAATCTGAAAATGTAGTTGATGGATCGAAAGACAAATGCAATATAGCAGTAGATTTATAGAATAGTTAATCGACTTTCCAGTAAATATTATTTATTCAGAAGGGGGAGGGGATGCAGAAATTCTTTTGGATCTATTCAATGGATGTTCTTTTGTTGAATCAGAATCGCTCTGAATCTAGACAAAAGTTTTTGGCAATAGTTAAAAAGTTTTTTCAAAATAATTAATATGGTGACTCTCGTATGAATCGTTTGTGATCCTATTTCTAGATAGATTATTTTTTTCAGCTTTAATTAAAAAAAATATTTAATATATTGACTCCTGCATGAATTGTATGTGGTTCACAGCTTTGGAATTAAATAATCTTTTTCATCTATAGTTAGGAAATACTTATGTTAACTCTCGTGTGAATCATTTGTGATTCACATCTTTTTTTAATTAAATGATCATTTTCACTATAATTAAGAAATATTTAACATGTTGAATCGTTTGTGATTCACGTCTTTTTTTTAATTGGATGATCTTTTTCATTTATAGTTAAGAACTAGTATAAAAGATTTAATCTAATTTAAACAAATACTCTGAATTTCAGGTATGAGTCGTGACAGCGTATGCATAAACAAACAGTGAAATTTGTGATTTTCCTTTTTAGTCTTTAGCTATCTTCTATCTTTAATAGTTATTACATTTTACAGTTATAAAGTGAGCAGCGCAGTTAAAAGCTAATAATGCATTTTGAGATACAAGGATAGCAATTCGTACTTCGGTAAAACTTGCCAATTGTGTTTCCTAAATTTAGTTTGGCGCCTGTTGCGAGAGGAGGATATGACGTCACAGAGCAGCATAAGCATTAAATAATACTTTAAATGACACGCGCAGTGACGTCACGTAAATTGACCCTATTTAACAATCATGATAATTCAAGTATTCATTATAACCTATGCCGCTGAAAAGGACTTATGCTTATTTTACTTCTTGTAAATCCTTTAAAACTATTTGAATAAAATGCTTTAGGCATATAAATTAAGATAAAAATCATTTTTATAAGTTATTAAAACACCGACATCAATATGCAAAAGTCAGTTTTAATTAAAAAGAATTAAGTTGCCATATCATTAAAAGCATATACATTTTAGGAAATATTTTATAAAAATCTAGATTATTCAATTTGATTTACACGAGCGATTAAAATTATTTAAAATAATCTCAAGGAAATTGAAGAATTATTTCATAAAAATAACAACATATTACTGTTGCTAAAAATCATTAAAATTACTTTTTCTTATTAGAAAATTTTTCGTTTGTGTGCGTCCATATGTTTTTATCTCTACAATGCATTCGTAATTTTTTATTAAAAAGAATGAAATTGTTTATAAAATTATTCTGTAATACCACGTTAATACAGATAGACATCAAAATTCAGAAAACGTATGAAATGATTTCGAAAAAAAAAATTGTAAATAACAATCATGCAATTTCCAATTGAAATGTCACTAAAAATTCCAAATAATTATTAAAGAAATTGAAACAAAAAGGATAATTTTAAAAATAAAAAAAAATATTTTAGATACGCGTAGTAATAATGCAAATCAAGAAAATTATTTTTTATGAAGATTTTATTTCTTTTTATTATTTCACTCTCCTAATACAGCTACTAATTATAAATATAATGGACCATCTTGACTTATGAATTGTCTGTGAATTCAGAAATATGTTGGATTATTATTATTACTTTATTGAAAAAACAATTGATGAAAAATTAAAAAAAGAAGGTTTTCATTCTGCGAGATAGAATTAAAATATTTTTGAGAAACTAGTTATAAGTTAAAGCTTCGGAAAACTTAATTTTCTCGAATTTCCTTTAGAAAATCTGAACTTAAAGATTTACATTTTGACATTATGATAAACGACAGCAACTCCGTTTCTTAAGATGATAATCGTCATATAGACAACTGCTTTTAAAGATCATTAGAAAAGTTTGACGATTTATTTAGTTTTTGATTCTAAAACTAGCAGCATGAAATTCTGAAATAAAAAAGAAAGGGGGAAAAAACAAGACGATTGAATTATGTAACAAAATTTCGCGGAAACCTGAAATTCAAGTTTTTTTGTTTTATTTTTCGCCTTAAAATTAAGTTATTGTGGTTATGTTATGTTATCTTTTAGCATCATTCCCAAGGTCAGGCAAGGTTATCACGGCCACTAGATAATTGAGGATGTAAACCTATTATTTAACATAACCGTGAGATAATTAAAGATTCAGCTTTAATACAATCCATGCTTGATTTAGTTTCAGCCCAGTTTTCAATATTCATGATCAAATCTAAAACATAACATATCTGTTTTGGGATTATTATTAAAATGAGGTATGTAATCTGTATACTTTATTTTGATAATAATCCAAAAACATGAATACATTTTTAGAGGAGTATGTTTCCTATATTATATCAAACATCAATTTGAAGATTCTTCATTCTTCTTATATTTCATTCATGTTTAAAATGAACTTACATAAAAATCGGGTCTGATGAATTATTGATTAAGAAAAATCTTTCGGTTTTTGAGGAATTTAATAATTGTACATATGGAATTATGCAGAATTTCGAGGTTAAAGACACACCGTTTGCATAAATAAATACTGGGAAACTATTTTTTTACAAAAAAAAATATTCTATTTATTTCCGAAATCATTTGCAACTTTTGTTTCCAATTGCTTTTTTAGAAATGCGTCTCTTTATTCATCGCGAAAAAAAAAAAAAAAAGAAAAAAAAAAGAAAGAATGGCTGTCCAGTCTTCAGTTTTGCATAAAAGCAAATCGAGATTTAGTGAAATATAAAAGAATTTAGTGCCCATATTAAATTATAACGTGCAATTAATTCGTGATTTATTCATTTTTATGAATTTCGCGCCAGTTTGATTCATCAGAAATTATATTTAAATTTGCTCAATTCATTTTAAGATGGAGATTTTAAATTTAGAGAAGGGTAAACTTTATTAAGTTTAATGAAATATAAACTTTAATTTAAAGAAAGGTGGCAAAATTTAATACTGGTAATTAATACTTCTAATACTGGTTATGTGATAAGATTTAAAATGGAAATGCTTTTTTTATTTTCCATAAATACTTGTTGTTGTTGTTTCTAATGACACTTGCCATGTACAAGCTCACTGAGGAAGTCAGCGATTTAAGCCAAGGGAGCGTCTCTTATTTTAGTAGCGCCAACTAGGGCCAAGAGTAGATCTAAGCTACTCACGCATCACATTCGCTTGCACAAACCCTTTTTACAAGGGGCCACATTCACACATCTCACGGATAGAACAGATGAAGAGCAACTATGCCCGAACCGGGACTCGAACCCAGCACGCCCACATCACAGGGAAGACGCGCTACCCCTACGCCAGGACGCCGGCCCATAAATGCTTTAAAGCATCATACAACTTGTTGAGAGCAATAAAATATTGATCATGGATTGGATAGGATGTTTGAATTTTTCTTTTGCAAGAGCCATGGTATTGACTCTGCTGCACCAAAGGAAAAGTATGTAGACATCAATGTAAAACAATCAAAAAGGGGGATTTTAAAATGTTATCAAGATTTAAATGACTGGATACGACTTGATGGATTTTAAATATGTAAAATGTTGAACATGAAATATCTTATCAAATAAGGCAGATAACGGAAGATGAGACAAAAATAAAACTATTAAACACTAGGCATTGTAAGTTGAACATTGTAGGCATTGTAAGTTGAACATTGTAGGCATTGTAAGTTGAACTGTCCATCATTTTAATTTGACATGCTGGATAGTCTTTTGGCAGTCACATTGCGAGCGCAGTTTAGTTTGTTAGCTCAGCAACAACTGAAGATGGAATAATTTGTTGATGATGGAACATTGTGCATCCCTGGTTGCACATTATTAATTTAGTAAAGGGATTCCATTTTGACATTTTTTTGGAGGGGGAGAAATATTTGTAGCTTAGATATCAATAATTTATTTTTTATATTTCTTTTTATCTATAGACATTTAGATAACCTTTTTTTTCATTTGAAGTTAAAATTTTTGTATGAAAGTGATAAACATTAGGAATATACTTGCTTCTTTTCTGTACATACTGTTATATTGACATCTTTGAAGATATGGAATGTTCAGAACAGAATGAATAAGAATTATTTTTAATTCAATTATTTTAAAATAGAGTGAATCAAGTTTGAACATAAAACGCTGTAGTTAAAATATAACACGTCCATCTAAAGTTTATTATGAAACCATTTCTTAATACAAGACAGGCTATTATGACTTCGACATAATATGTCTTGTATTACTGTACAAGTATATATACTTGTATAGTATATTATACTTGTATTACCTATCATGATATATATATTGTTATATTTTAGCGAATAATAGAAGCATCTCAGGTTTAATACTCATTAGTACTTAGACATAATTTGTTATTCACAATTCAGGTCTTGTATATGAGTCTTTCTATGAAGCTCTTTATTCTATGTAAAAGGTAAGATTTATATTCCTTTATTTGTATATTGCCCGAAAATTTAAGGATTTCGCTTATATTATAATCCGTGTACTGTAATTTGTAAACCATGGATCATGATGTTGCATGATATTAATTAGTCTTTTTCAAGTTTTAAAACCATGCCATCTTCTCGTGGCATGGTTATATATATATATATGGTGATTAAAGGTGTACCGGCATTGGTAAAGTCATTTTAAGCCTTTTAAATTTAAAAGGCGTTTGGTTTAGCCCGGAAAGTATCATTTATCTATAGTAAAGTGGCTATATCAAATTTATTGAGGCAAGTTTCAGTGTTCCTAACGCCAAAATAAGGAAATTATAAAAAATAGCTCAAGTAATAAAAGATATCGATCAAAAAGTACATTTAGAATAATGCACGCTATACCATAATAAAAACACAGAAAAAGTTTCATGGAGTTAACCAGTAAAATTGGTGGGGACTTTTGTGATTAAAATTATGAAATTTCCGCGACTTCAAAAGAAGTTCGCCCTAAAATTGAAAAAATGTATTCTCCGGTATTATCATATAGTTTTTCCGAGTTAAGCAACGGCGAACTGAGAGTTAAGCAGTGAAGAAAGTAAACAAAAATGTTTAAAAACACTCGGTGTAAAAAAACTCTCGCCGGGGTGGGGGGTGGGGGAGGTGGATACACTTTTCAACTTTAGGTCCATGAAACTTTTTCTAGTCTTTTTGTTAAAGTCTATTTAGAAGAATGTACGTGTTGTAACCTGTTTCAACAAATTCGTCACAGTAACTTAACCATAGATATGCATTTCTTCCCTGGCTATACGAGGTATCGTTCATAATTTAAACGGCTGAAAATCAGGGAAAGAAAAATTAAAATATAATGTTCAATAAGACGCTAGAAATTATATTCTGAAAACAAAAAAGGGGTCTATTTAGTACAGTAGTAGATATGAACGAAGTGGCAAAGATTATCAATGAAGATAACCTTTGACGAAGAATTTAGTTCAGAGCGTGGTTTACAAGTAACCAGTGGCCAATAATAAAAATCGATACATCTAGTGAAACGAAGTAAAGAACAAACGGTAAAAAATGATAGAGACTATATCTGGAAAACTCTTGGTAAAATTATGCAAAGAAAAAAAAAACTAGAAAAGAAAAGATTTTCAGGGCAATAGTTTTCAACCCTACCAATGTTGAAACTATTCCTATAAAAATTTGGAGGAAACAGAGATGGGATTAGGCCCTTTTCCTTTTCATAGCCCCTGGAATCAGGATTTACAATAATATAATCCATGGTATAGGACCATTTTATACCACAATCACTTTGCATTAAATTACAATTTATCCTTAAAAAAATACTCTAATTGTTTATAAAAAAATAACTAAAGTTAAATCACATTAAGTTACCTACAACTAAAATGAAAATGCTAATTTTC
The DNA here is from genome assembly GCF_947563725.1 of Argiope bruennichi. Taxonomy (NCBI): domain Eukaryota; kingdom Metazoa; phylum Arthropoda; class Arachnida; order Araneae; family Araneidae; genus Argiope; species Argiope bruennichi. The sequence continues at coordinate 102,123,070 of NC_079158.1, forward strand.
ACTCGTATAATAGAAAATATTATCCAAATACAAGAGTTCATTTTAATAACTCACGCCTCTACTTTCTATTTCAATTCGTACTCACGATGAACAGCACCATTTTCAATCTATCCACAGTATACAGCCATTTAATTATTGAACAAGTGCAAATTTAGGTAGGAAAGTGGTGCTCGAACTCAAGAAGTAAGTATGCTCTAAGTAACAAGAGCTTTCCTAGTGACCCTAGCAACGAAATGTGAAAGTGAGCTATTCACTCTGTAAGCTATTGGGTAGTGGGGAAGTCATTCAGTAGATCGCTTAGCACCATCGATTTAGTACGAAGTGCCATTTTAAGTTCACGAATATCTTAAACGGAAAGCGAAGAGAGTGTATTTAAGTTCGTGCTGGTTCCCATCGATACTTGTGAAGATTTCGTTGCAAAGATGCACGCAATACTCAAACAGCCTTAGAAACAACCTGAGAAATAACCCAAGAAGCCTAATATAAAATTCTTGTTTTCGCTTTGGATTGAAGCTATTTAATTGTATGAATCTATTGAAGCTATTTAATGTAGTAATTGCATTTCACATTAAACTGAAAACGTCAATATGCTTTCTAAGTGATTTTTATGGCATCAGGGATGGATTAGTAATATGGAGCGCAAGGATGTTTTTTCTTTCATTTTTTTCCGTCTGATATTGCTGTACCCCAATACTATTAAAAAACAAATTGCATAGTTAACACATGTATTGCTTAAGTATTCAGATGATTGCAAACTGAAAGACGAAAATTTCCGTCACTCAAAAAAGGTAAGCAAACCGGAAGACATTTGTATGCCATAAATGGTGTGTCTAAAAGCGAAATTAAGAAATAATATTTTTATAAACTCATTTGCTTTTAATTTGATGTTAATTAAAGCTTTGTATTTTCCTTTTTATTACCATATCATCATCAACAGCAATGTAAATACTTACTACGACATAACAAAAATATCCATTAAATATTTCGAACAATAGTGACAAAACAAACCGCAAATGACATCGGTCTGGCAACTCGCTAGCTATCAATCACAAAACGAAGAAAAAAATTCAATGTTTACATAAAACTTTTTTTATATAATAGATTGATACTTCGCCATAAATAATATTTTCATCATAAGATTTTGATTTTCCTGCTTTTATCAGATCAAATGAAAACAGCAGAAATTGAGGAGGTTAAATAGATAAAAGTATTGTTGAGTAGATTTTCTATTTAAACGTATTTTTTTCTGAAAATATGAGCATTTTAATTTGTCTTCTTAGGATGCAATAATTGATATGATTAATTTAAGAAAATATATTTTTAAACTAAAGCTTCTAACGTTTTGTTGTTGTTGTTTTGTTTACTAGAATTAGTTACAGATTTTTTTTAAAAATTTAAATAGAAATACATAAAAGGGCAAATATATACCATTGTGTTTAAATGCCTATAATAAGAAGCTATGCATATGTATGTTTTCGGATATTTGAAATATAATAATTCTAAGACATGAAATATAAATAGCCTTTAATTAGGTATACTGAGATTGATACTAACTAAACCTTTAATTAGGCTGAAACTGAGTAAATGATGCTAAGTAAGATTTTTTAAAAAAAGCGATAAGAACTTAAGCAAAAAAAAATTTTGCAATGTTTTTCATATCCAGATATTTTATCATTTGCCAAATTACCATAAACTGTGTTTGCTTTGTTTCAAAAGTGAATAATTTTTGTCTATTTCAGTTTCGTTCACTTGATGATGATGATGTGGTGTACGCTTTCCCACGGAAAGGGGGTGCAGTAGCTTCTGAGGGTAAAGACCCCTGAGCACCCGAGCGCAGAAGTCTGACTTCTAGCTCATATGAAGATGACACACACACATTCGCTTGCACAACCCCTTTTTACATTGGGGCACATTCACACACCTCACAGATAGAGGAAGAACAACCATGCCCGAACCGGGATTTGAACCCGGGACGCCCAGATAGATCACGGGGAAAATGCGCTACCCCTATGCCAGGACGCCGGCCGTTCACTTGATAAGAATCCAAATTATGCATTCTTTGGTGAATTAGGAGATATGCTTTGACATTAGTTTTTTTATTGTTATATTTACGAGGTTTTAAATTGACAAAATATGGTTTTGACAAAATAAGCAGTAGAAAGATAATGTAAGGATTACATAAAAATTTCAGATTTCTTCACTTAGCTGGACTGATTATCTATTTCGGAATTGTGCATATTTTCTATATCATTTTTTTTCAGTGTTTTAATTATTAATCTAATTTTTTGTAAAAAAATACAAAAATATAACAAGTTGAGAAACCCATATACTAAAGGTTTTGTTTTTGTCTTTAATTTAATTTAGCCTTTTTATACTTTAGTACCTGATAGACCAAACTTCACTTCGTAGATTGTTGGGTTTTTTTTTTTCTTTTCTGTTTTGTAAAATCATAAATAAAATCCTATCGTATGATTCGTCTAAAGGTATAAGCGAAATCTTAATGAATTGTAAACTCACTATCAAACATGAGAAACATGCATGGGAGTTCGAAGCTCTATCAACTATTCCATCTCTGACACGCTTTTGGGAGTCATGTACAGCCACATGTCAGTATTTAATAATAAAAAAAAACTGTTTGTAAAATCATGGTTTTTTTTTGGAGGGAGAGACACCTACATAACACATATATAACTTGAAAAACAACACTTATCTAAATATAAAATTTGACCCAAATTGTTAGAGCCGTTATCGAGGTAACACGAAATGAATTTATATATATATATACAAGAATTGCTCGTTGAAAGTTATATGATATACTACCTTTAAGATATATTTTGTGCACTCCTTGATCCTCTTTTTTCAAGCAATAAAGAAATACTTTACCTATTGTCCTGAGATAAATATATGTATATGTTTAGTTCCGTAAGAGATATTGATGGTCAATTATATAGATACTATCAGCTATAGATACTACGAGCGAACCACTATTCCATTCGATATTGGGAAGAAATCCTGTTTGTCTAAAGAACATAGAAATAGAAATCTTCTCCTAAACAAGAGAGATGTATTTGCTCAAATAAACTTTTCATTACGCTTACTATGAATATAACTAGATTTGAATGTGTAGACTGTCTCTTTCAGTACTTCAGTGTCATATGCCAATGGAAGAAATCTACTCAGTACGATCATATCAGCTTTATCCTTCTAAAATCTCAAAATTGCTATGAAATTCATAGAAATGAATTTCTCAAGCTACTTAACATCCGTCACATTCAGCCTGATTGAGACGCGTTCCAATACATTCAAAAAGCAATATGATGATAGTCTCTTCATTAATGACTTGTTATGTCATCATTAGATGGAATTTGCTCAATAAGACCATTTCTAACTTTTCCATCCCAAAATTCGAAAGTTACCTGCAAGTGTTTGGAACTGCGCTTTTAAAATAAATTGAAATTTATCTTATCTTATTGAAAAAATTAATTAATTGTATGTGATCTTTATAAACAAGCTATTATCTTGTAATTATCAGAAATTACAACATTTTATTAAAAAACAAAATTTATTTAAAAAATAAATTAAATTAAGGAAAGGGATGAATTTAAATCATTTTCTGATTGGAAAAAAACATTCACTTTATTTATTACAAAGTTATTATTCGTTTAACCAAACTTTTATTGCAGGTTCCTTGAATCACGGATTTAATTTCTTTTAACCTGATAATGAATGCGTATATGATCATTCCTATTCTGTGCATATTGTAGGTGTTTCGATTTTTCTGGCGCTTGTCAAATTGTTGATTCGTTTGAATGACAGAAAGTAATGTCACATTCTACAATTAACATTTTTAAGATGAATTTTTTATGAAAGGTAATAAATTATTATTTATAATAATTTATCAGCGATGAATTGTATATGATGAATGTGTATATGATCATTCCTATTCTGTGCATATTGTAGGTGTTTCGATTTTTCTGGCGCTTGTCAAATTGTTGATTCGTTTGAATGACAGAAAGTAATGTCTCATTCTACAATTAACATTTTTAAGATGAATTTTTGATGAAAGGTAATTATTTATTATTTATAATAATTTATCAGCGATGAATTGTATATGATGAATGTGTATATGATCATAGGTGTTTCGATTTTTCTGGCGCTTGTCAAATTGTTGATTCGTTTAAATGACAGAAAGTAATGTCTCATTCTACAATTAACATTTTTAAGATGAATTTTTGATGAAAGGTAATTATTTATTATTTATAATAATTTATCAGCGATGAATTGTATATGATGAATGTGTATATGATCATTCCTATTCTGTGCATATTGTAGGTGGTTCGATTTTTCTAGCACTTGTCAAATTGTTCATTCGTTTGAATGACAGAAAGTAATGTCTCATTCTACAATTAACTTTTTAAGATGAATTTTTGATGAAAGGTAATAATAAATAGATTGTTATAAATAAGTTAGCAATGAAACGATAAGGCACGCCATTATTGAAAAAATAGTTACCTTAGCTACCAAAACTTAACGTTTAATTTCAATTAAATCCCTTGCACAAAAATTGGTCTCGTTCCTTCATAAAGTATTTTTGTGCATCATATTGTGATAGACGAAAGGCTGTGCTATTTTAATAACTTTAAACCTTTATATTTATTTTGCACTTGAGCCATCCCAATGGACTCAAGCTTAATGACATCTTAGTGTTATTGAAAACTTCTTGTCTGTGTAATTTTTTTTCAAATTGCATGTTATCTTTTGAAGTAATGTAACTTCACTTTCAGACTCTACAGGTAAACTATTGACATAATTAGAAGAATTTTTTCCCCTTAGTTTTGAACAATATAAGAAAATCTTATTAAATATTTCATGAACTAACTAGAACTGTTTGAATTTTGTTGCAGAAAGGAAATGTGTTGCTGAAAATTATGTAAAAATATCTTTTAAAAATTGTTAAAATTTAAAAAAATATTGTATGGCAGTTAATCAAAATACATCATCAAAATACAACCTTTTGAATTTTAAAAATCAAATTTTGCATTAATATTTTCGAAAACTATCGAGAAAATATTTTAAAATCTCAATTCTTTTTTAATTAAATAAAATATATGCAATATTTTTGAAATTGCAAGTTTTTATTTTCCAAAATGCATCTATATTTGGTAGCTCTAGGTCTAACAAACCGGCTTGTGGAGTGTGAACACATGCGTGTCTTCTCCTTTATTATTAATGGAGATTCTGCTGATGGATTGCTATTAAAGGTGAAAGGATTTCTTACCTTTAAAAAAAAGAGCAGGAAACAAAAATAAAAAGTACAATTGATAGCTCACGAGCCAAATTTTCTGACAGCAGACAAACCGTCATCGCTAAGTGTCCTAATATTAATTATGAAAAAAAAAAGAATATCATAATAGCTTAAAACATCATTAGAAGAAACTCACACATACATTTGATTTCCTCAACTGCTATTTAAAGCGAAACAATTGCTTTTGACTTGAACCATTACGATTCAAACTCATCTCAAGAAATTCCCTTCTTCTCTGCCATAACCCGAACAAAATGAGGGGGGGGGGGGGGTCTCGAGTTGGCTGGCATACGTGTTTGTTTTAAGCGTCTCCAAAAAACCAATTTGTATATTAATGAAACAAAAAAAAAGGTAAATAGAATTTTACTCGACGATTTTATTAAACCAGAAATGCGTTAGATTATTTATTCGAGGTTTTATTCCGTTATTTTTTAAGGAAGAGCAGCATTTGATTAAAAGTTGAAATGTGATGGTAAGAAGTGATGTTCCGGTTTAATTAAATTTCATCTGCCTGGAAATCTTAGACGGGTGGCTACCTCCCAGCGCGAGGGCAATTGTTACCTCCCAGCGCAAGGGCAATGAAAACAATTGCATTCCTCCTGCATAATAATTGGGCTGATTAATTCTTTGCATGATAAGTTTCGCCTCCATTTGCTTTTTGAGAAAGCATCGAGAGGGCAAAAACATTAAATTTGCCTTTCAAGAACGCTGAGTGCTTGCGTTGATGAATAAACCATAAGGAATTCGTTTTCAAATTAAAACTTCCGGGCAAAGGCTTTTTGGCGGGAAAAAGATAATTATAGCGGAATTTTCGGCAAATTTTGCATAAATTACGAAGAACTTGGCAACATTTGGAAAATAAGCTGTAAGAAATTATGCAAGAGGATGTATGGTTTATTTTGAAATCTCTGCGTGGTTAAGACCGAATCCAGCTGCAAATTGTAACTTTTCCATCCTTAATGATGGGATAGATAATATATGCCAAAAAAGTATTTTTCTTCTGAAAATGGAAAAAAAAATATTCTAAGGTTCAAATAGACAGAATTAAGCTAATATTAGTCATTCGAAATGTGTAATTAACCTAAGATACATTTATTTAGAACTATAGTGGTTTCTATAAATTAAAATAATATCATCTGAACTATATATTTTTTATGAATCTTAATTTAAAATTAATATCCTACTAATGCAAATATTCTCTGGTATCGTCTTCATCAACTAATTATGGTTAAAAACTGTGAATTCCCTTTCCATAATAACTCTCATTTTGCTTCAAAATAGGACGCAAATATATGTAAATTAAACTAAATGTGCAAATATTTTATAGCATTATTTTTCTGCCTTAATTTCTTTGTAAAAATATTCATTTACATTTGTCAAGTTTTCACTAGCCATTTTTACTTTTGAGCATGAAAAACTAACATAGAAACTATTATTTATTGTAGGAATTAGCTTAAATTTTAGAAATAGATTTAGTAGTACAGTAAATAACTTAAGCTATCATACATTTTGAGAATTAGCCATAACTGCCAAAATTTTCAATATATTAAATCCATTTTTCTCTCCTTTTCCCTTTCAAACTGAAAGCGGCGTATATTTCAATAATCGTAGAAATAATAATTGAAAAGGCTATCCTTTTATTTTGTCGAAAATTTTTCGAACTCCCCCCCCCCCCCCCACGTTTTTTAAAGAAATTACTATCATTTGTTCTCATCTTTAAAAATATAAAATGTTTGGATTTATCAGTCAAAATAATTCAATTAAATAATTCATTTACTTTGATGATTCTATAGAACATTTTCACGAATGATGTATTAGGAAAAAGTTACATAACTTATAAAATCTACATATTTTAGTGTTTTTTAAACGCATTGTTTTCATTGAAGTTCATTTCAAAATATAAATAAATTATCGAACATTTCTGTTTATTTGAAAGGAACCATGCTATCTTAAATACTTTTTTGGCATAACTGTTTACAAATTAACAAATAATTTATTAATTGAATATTAAATAATTAAATAATAAATAATAAAATATAATTTATAATAATAAATAATTGATTAATTTTGAGTTGCCCGAAAATTTTCTATCAGATCTGTGGTTTAAAAAGTATCAGAAACCGCAGCTTACACACTTTTTATGTTATTACTGTTATGTTTGTAATATAAAAACAAAAATTAAATAGGTTTTTTTTTTAGATACGAATTCGCTTTGTATTTCGTATTATAAAACGAGGGGATGATAAGAAAGTTTATAGGCATTTTAAAAAATAATACATAGTACATAGAAAAAAAATACGTAATAATAAATATATGCTGAATTTACGTAGATCAAACAACACTGGGAAAACATTTAATTTAGAAATATAAAAATAAAGACAAAATAAAACGAAAACTAATAATGTGTTTTTTCAGTGAAGGGGAAAATATCTGCTCATTCAAGACAAAGGCAGCTAAAAGTTTTGTTATTATTATTGTTGCTGTTGTTGTTGTTATTACCTTTCTTGAATTAAAAAGTGTTATATCAGAGAAATTATGTTTATACATATTTCATAAGTGTTATAATACAGACTATATTTTTAAGGCCTAATATAAAGCATAAGCATTCCCTCAGTTGTGAAACAAATCTGATACTTGAAGAAAAATTCAATCGGATTACCATTTAACCTTTATAATTGATTATATTGATGTAATGATATGCTTGTATTTAAAAGAAATTTCATCGGATGTATATAAAACAAATACATCTATCAAAACCCAATTCATATATTCATATATTGAATTTTTAAGGCATGTGTTGTTTTTCAAGATCAAAAATTAGATATAATTAGTAATTTCATATTTTTCATGACATTTATGCTGTTTCCCTGATATACAAATCAAATTAAAATTTTAATCATAATAAATATAACTAGCAAATTAATTAGATTTTAAAAATTGATTAATTAAAATAAGTATTGCAACTCTTAAATAAGAAAATTATTTATTAATACTGTAAAAGCTAACGATCAATAAATTAATACATATATTTGCATGTAGCTGATCTTTCAGATGATATTCGCTAATCTGCAACTAGACAACAACTAAATTCAAAATTTCTGCTTGTATCGCTTATTACTGCTTAAAACATCGGCTTCTGCTTTCTTTCAAACTTTTCTGCCTTATGCCACTTTCAGGTAGGTAACTTTTTGAATAGAAAACTTTGAGGCTTCCTCTTCAAGATATGATTGTTTTTGAAAAGCCAGCAATTCCGTATTTTATAAGGGGACAAGCGTCAGGTGGGCTTTTGAAACACGCGCGTGAGTTTGAGGGGACACACGCGATGAATCAGGGAAGTTCTTGGCTTCTATTGTGTAAACCCTTAACCCTATCATTACATGTGCCTTCCCCATGAAAAATTGTCTGTAAAACTTTTGGCTTTTGTTAAACCAGGAGTCTTTCATACATGACAGACCCTACCCACATCGAAGATAGTTTTATACATGTACACACCTGCAAATCAAAATTCAAATCAAATATCTAAACAACTTGTCAAGTAAATTATGGTGTACATCCCTTATCTATAGAATGGAAAAAGTGATTTATACTTCCTGGATGTAAGCTCAATAGAAACAACCATTTCATGCACTACATAGTAGAAAGATCAGTATTCCTTTGGATAGTGCATAGCTTACGAGTAAAATTCTTCAGCAAGTACTGCATCTAAAATTGATAAGGAATTTGAGGTAGTTAACTATGTTAAAATATAGATTTTTTTGGCGAAAATATGAAATTTTATTATTTAATAGTCTTAATATTTTTATAAAAAGCATTATAACTTCATTTCTAAGTCTATTTTTTGGGAGGTTACACTAATTTTTGTATTTGCATTAACGCGAGTTATAATGCTACTTTACATCTTTAGATGTTATTTTCTCAAACTCTAATCTTTGATATAATTTGCTTACGAAAAACTTCATAAACAAAAATCTAATGCATATTTTTCGCTCAAATTTCTTATAATATTTTCTCAATATGTTCTTAGTTCCTGACCTAGAGAATAAATAATCTATTCATTAAGAAAATATTTTATAGTTGTTTTAGTGCTTCACAATGTGATAAAAAAGAGAATTTCGTGTTATTTATCAGTCGAACCACAATATTTAAAGAAAGGGCAGCTTTTTTTTTTCAATTCGGAACACCTAGATAATATTTTATTATTTGTCGTGTTTATTAATAATTGAGGCAGATTAATCCGTAAGATTTTAGTAAGAAGGGGGCAAAGAAATCATTACACGGCGACATAATTTTACCAATACCATAGAATAACCTTTTAAGAAGTTGATAAGAATTTATCAGATATAGATTAGATAATAATAGAAATAATAAAGAGAAAAAAATTATTTCATAGCAAATAGATGTAAATAATTCTATGGCGGAATTGAAATTGTTAAATATTATATAATTTTTATATTGCTTAAATTTACAGTAAGTAAAATGTCTTAAAAATTAACAAATAAATCATTGTTTACCTTAGCATATAAAGATTGCACACTTATTAAAACAATGGTTGAAATGATAGTCTTTATGAGTTACATATTTTTCCTTTCTTTATTTAAATGTAAATGAGAGTTTCGATCAGTTTAGAAAATCTTGCAGATGCTGCATAAAAAGAAGAATTTTTCATTTCTTTTATTCCTATGGTTTCGGCCATTGCCATTGAATTTTCAGTGATCGTCGCAATTCAAATTCAATTCTTGACAACAGAAATCTCTATTATAAACCCACTCACTTGAACCCTATTCCCATCAGTAATTAATATCTTTATCCTTTAGCTCTCAATTAAACGACAGGCAGTTAAAAGTGGTGTATGTTCATTTTACAATTATTTAACTTTAGGAAGAAAAAGCTAAAGGAAGCCTTTCACTGAAACGTAATTATACCGACATCACAACATTTACTTTCAAGAAGCTGACAATCACGGAATAATTAGTGATAAAGAAATATTTGAAAAATAATAATGTGAACTTGACATCTCCTTCATAGCCAACAGATACAAATACAATAAAGTGGAACTGAGAGGATTAACTGGCGAGCTTTTATCATCCACACAGAAATGAACCTCTTCAACTGACAGCTGTCATGGTTCTAAAGAAAGTCCTCTGAATTGCAAAGGAATGGATATTTTTCTGTCCGATAAATGCAGAAATGAATATTAAAGAAAAGAAAAGCAGATGAGAGAGAGAGAGTGGAAGTAATTTTTTTTTTTTTTTTTTTGCGAAGGTGGAAATAAAAAAAAGCAGCAATTAGTTGACAGCTGTCTAGGTTATCGCAGTTTGTAGGGCGTTTGGAATTCCACCTTGACCCCGCACCGATACATCTTCCAAGCAATTAGTCTACGTGGGGCCGTTTCTGTCTTTATCAAGCACACAAGTTGAGGTCTTACAGCTTTTTTAGCATTTCTTTTTCTGATTCACATGTATATCAGAAGGAATAACAAATTTGTGTGTGAAGGGGAAAATTCTGTATATTGGGAATATAAACTTCCCGATTGGCAAATTAAGCACATTTCAAAGCGTTTAGATATGTTTCATAAAATGCCATTTATTAGAAAAGTAATATTGAAAGTATACTTATGGGATAAACATTTAAAAATTTAAATAAAAGGCAGGCAGGAAAAAACACGTGACTATAATCAATACTAAAAATTATCAAAATTTTATCATTCTCTTAAAATATATTGATAACTTCTGGGGTTTTTTTTTCTATGCCTCACTCTGCGTCTGTCCAGCAATAGTTTGTTTTTTATTATTTCCAAGATAATTATAGTTTAAGTTATTATTCATTCTGTATTGTAATATCTGTTCATTAATTTTTTTGTCATCTTTTTGTTTTAATTTTAACCATTTTGATTGAGATTTCAACTACTACACTGCATAATTTACCATCATTAAGTAGTGAAAATATTTTTGAATGATTTTCAAATTTCAGCCTATATACTAAAATTTTCTGTGTTTGTTAAGAAATGTGATTAAAAAATATATCATTATTTAAAAGCTTAAAAATATCCACTGTTGTATCGTTTGAAACAATATATATATATAAACAGTATTTCTTGTGAAATATATATATATATATATATATATATATATGTTTGTTTTTATTGAATCATATTATTCAAATATTTTAGATCGTTCAAAAATTGCACAGACATTTGAAAATGAAATAGATTAATTCATCACCAGATAGAAATTAAAATTATATGAATCACCTAAATAGGTTTTAAGTTTGCTTTGAATCAGAAAAATAGCATCACTTAAATTTCATCTAATTGACTGAATTATATAGATTCAAAATTTGACTATTCAATCTTATACAACACATATCTTATCGCGTAATTAGACTGATCTATATAGTAAATAATCATTACTTAAGCCAAAAGCTTTCAACTTTCGCCCAAAGACTTTCTACTTCTCTTCGAAAAATTCTTTGCAAAAGTGTGTAATAATATTAAAGATCATGTGAATATGTGAAAGCAGACAATTTTCTCCATAGGGCTTCAGAACTCGTCCAAACATGTTTAATTTTCTTCACAGGTTCATTCTGAACCTAATTCCTTAGCATTTAAATATTTTTTTCAATAAAAGTTTTAATATTATAAATTTATTATTATCATCATCATTTTCCCTCATTAATTAAAAAGTGAATAATTATTTCAATTTTGCATTCAAATCAAAAACCTAGAAAAAATTTCTGAAATTTTAATTTGTTGCAAAGCTTTGATCTAAAGTTACAGAAGTCATGGTTTCATCATACAGTCAAAAAGACAATGAAATTTTCTAACAGTAACATGGACAATTTCATTGATAAATTATTCATTTTGCATCGTATCTAACTGATTAACTTATGATTACTTCGCTATGATTAACTTATTTTACTCGAAAATTAGAATGGCCTGTGGTAATATTACATTACCTTTACGGAAATCATTAGTTGTACTTCCACCAGTCATCATTTAGCAATCGCAATTCTACATTGTTTTGGGGTCTTATTAGAAACACTTCCGGCACCCATCATTTAGCATGTAATCTACAAAGTCCATCACTCAATTCAAAAAGTTTCAAATATCACTGACATGACTACAGCTAATCTGTTTTCCCATGTAGTGTGTGTAACCGAAATGGAACCCTCCCTCTTCCACTCATTAGTTCCTAAAGCACCCTTCTGGACATTCCCTGACCACCCCCTTTCTTGAAGGTTGGCGTGACGCAAGTCGTTGCGGAAAGGCCTCGTCATCTTTCATTGCAGAAGAGCTGTTGGTCAACGCAACTGGTGAGAAGAACACGGAAGAGCCCCCTTGATTAAATCTTCACGCGACTCTGGGGCTTGTTTTCGAATTCGAAAGAGGCCGCCCCGGTGCGTGCTGGGGTGGCCAAACGAGTCGAGGGGGAATTTCGAAAATGCGATGCGGGTCCACACTTTGCGTGCTCATGGTCAGGTGGGAGAACGTGATGGTTTCATAAAAGGGAATCTGCAACATCAAAAGCGTGATGATTTGGGTGCAGATCAAGCTTGCATCGTGCAAGCCCACATTGCCATTTTCCCCCCCGTCATTTGTAAAGTGAACAGGTCATATAGAACTTCTAGATGAAAATTTCTTTTAAATGATTAGATTTATGAATGTCCTCATGCCATCCATCATCATTAATTCCATAATGTTAGGGTTGTGTCATTAGCTCTTAACAACTTAATATGCTTCTTGAAGTATAATTATATTTTTTTTTTCACGTCATTATGAATTTGTTCATTTTTCTTGTATGTCACTGACAAAAATTTGTAAATCGGATATTGATAAACGGTGTTCTTGATATTCTTTCAGTAACCTCTAAGCTTTTGAATAGATATATCTATGTTTATGTCCGTCCGTATGTAGGTATTTATAGCACAGACCATTGGATTTAGAGCTACAAGATTTGTCACTCATTCGACATATTTAAAAATATTGTGCACCTCTAAGTGATTTCATCTAAATTTTAATAGATTTTAATTTTTAAAATTAAACAAGATTTTGGCATTCTTTAATAATAACAGTAAAAAGTATTACACAAAATTGATTTTGTTTTCATTATTTTAATTTTTTTAAAAAAATTGTCTTTTTTAATGATATCTTTTAAATGACGATTCTAGAATTTTTTTTCCCCATAAATTTCAACAATAATTGAAACTGTTGTATGAAACAAGATAAATTTAATAATAATAATAAATTTAAACTAATTTACAACAAATTTAAAAAGCTGTATTTTTTTAATGATACTCTTTTTTAAAGGTGAATATTTTATTGATAAATTTTTAATGATGTTTATTTTATTGTTATATATTTTTTTCCTAAATTTTGGAAATTTTTAGAAAAACATGTTTATACATAATTTTCAGCTATATCTCTCTTTGTTCCAATGAAATTCAAACTGTTTTCAGTGTTTCATCAAATATTTAATTATATGATTTTTTCTATTGTTGGAAGCTAGGGGTGAATGTTTTTATTCAATATCTGTATAGTTTACATGATGAATAAGAAAGTGAAGTTACAGTATAGTGAAAAACAACATAAAGTTAAAACATATATGAATTGGACAGTTACGTTTTATTACTGCAGAAAAATAATTTTTGCATCTTTTTGACTAGTAAAACAAGAAGAAATAAAGCTATGCGGATTTGAAAATGAAATTCTTAACATTATATTGCTCATTGATTAAAGTGTTTTTGAATTTTTGAAGCAACTTTAGAACGAATTATAGCAGAACTTTATTTTAGAATTGCTAGAACTTTAACTATCTATCCAATCTACTTGACACTTACCTAACAAGATGTTGCAATTTTTATTTTTATTTAATAATATTTTTAAAACTTTAAAAATTGTGATTAATGATGATATTTTTTGAAAATTTTCTATAAATAAAAAACTGGGAAAAAATCATGCTAAAATTCAAAAATTTTCTGACCTTTTTATTTCGCTTGATGGAAAAAGTTTTATTTCGCTGAAGACGATTATGCTTATGCCACTACCATATTAGAGAGAAACATGCACATTCCTTAACTTTATGACGAAACACTAAACTGAATGAATAACACAACTTAAAAACTTCCTTGTATACAAGTATAGGTAAAACAACGCGGACTTTAACAAATCCATTCTAAATTACAAAGTTATAAAATTCAAAACAATGGTCAAACATTTTCTGCTAAAGCAAAACAGATACCGACAAAAATGTGCAAGTTTGCTTTTACAAATAGTTTGCTAGAACAATATTTCAAATAAAAAAATAAAAACAATAAAAAATACCAAAGTTCATTCCTTGGCCAATTGTTCTCCACTTGCGCATTTGAGTTTGATCTACCCCTGCAGAACACAAAAAGAATGAAAAGAGAACGGGAGGGACAAAATCGAGTTTAGTATTAGGACAAAATTTAATGTGGAATAAAATAAGAGCGCAGAAAACAATTTTCGGGAAAATAATATTTGTCGGAGCGTCTGGCCGTGCCACCTGATCGATAGTCGGTCTCCCCTTTGATGAATGAAGATATTTGACGAAGAAAAGGTAAAGAAAGGACAAAGGGGCAAAAACAAATTGCCCGGGAAAAACGTCCTTCCGCATAATGGATGGCCTTTGCGACGACAGATGGTGATGTTGTTTGAGACTTTCCTATTAATGAAGAACTCGAAGGATCAAACGTTTGCCTGCCTTCTTTATTTCGCTTGACGAAAAGAGCTTTTATTTCGCTGGAGGAGATTATGGTTGGCATTTCTATCGACAGGGCATGTCGATAGAAATGCGACTGGCGCGTAAACATTTGATGGCATTTTTGCGTGGGTGGCATGCTGGTTAAATTAGTAAGTGTATTTGGCTGGTTGAAAGGATATGGCAAAGATGGATTTATTCTGGAATGTGTTCAACCTTTTTTTTTTAAGTCAGATTATAGATTTGAAAACAGAGGGCAAGTTTTATGTTCATTAAATTTAATGCATATCTGATATACAATCACTGAATTCAACAATTTTATTTTATCTTTTCTTCTGGAACAAGACTTTTTCATGAAGCTGCATAGGTGCTTTGTAAAAATTCTTAATATAAAATTGGACTAGTAGAAATAATGTTCTTAGATTTTATAAATGAGGGGTAAATGTAAAATTGTTCCACAAAACTTAAAATATTAGTTACAATAAGTAGAGCATACTTTCTAATGATAGCCCAATAGGTAAGTTTTCCAACTTTGAAGACAGGCATATATTTTCATTTGTAAAATTACTTTAAGCTCTGTGTGTTATACAAGTATTGAATTATCGTTTTTGAAACTCGTGAGCTAACACTAAATCATTTCAAGACGTTATAATACAATGCAAAAATTGTATATAATCCACACATATTCCAAATATTTTATGGATTCAGAGTTATCAGTAAAACAACTAATTCCTAAAATTTCCTGTAATTAGATAATAGAGAAAATAAAATAGTTAAGAATTTAAATAATCTATATTTTAGGATTTTGATTTAATAAATATACTCCTGAAGTAATTATAAAATTTTACTGAGTACGTCAGTCCTTTTGTCCACGTTTAGCAAAATATTCTTGATATTCTGACATCTTAATTAAAAAAAAAAAATGAAACACTTCTGTGATTAAGGCTTACCAATTTTTGAGGCCTTGGGTATCATTATTTTAGAAGATTTTAAACCATTTCAATGGTAACCTTGAGGAAATTTCATCAATCAACGTTCCGTTCAATCACGGATCGTTGATTGATGAAATGATTAATGATGATGCCTTTCGTTAACCGGTGGATTACATTCCAATCGAGTTTTTGATCGAGGTATCCTTCAGTTGTCCAAAAATAATGAAAATCAAAACTTCATGTATCAGCGATTTTTAATCACAAATGAAGGAAGGGTTTTTTTTTTAATTTTAATTTTAAGAGTGTCAAAATATTTATGCTAATATGATTAATCGAACAGACAAAACATAAAAATTTGTTATAGAATTTTTTTTCATTAATACTGTCAAAAACAACATAAAACTTAACATTAACTTAGAGGTATATGTCAGATAAGGCACTTTCGTCATTTAAAACGTTCTTCCAATAGGAGATATATGCCTATCTCTAACGTTTCTGGAATAATTTTAACTATCATTTATAATATTAAAATTATATTATTATATAAAATATTATTATTATTAATTATAACTATTAAAGTGGAAATCTTATATAAAAACGTGATACTTTACTGAAATTCTTTATAAAAGTAGTAGTATTAATTAAAACCCTATGAAAATATTTTTTATAAGTTTAGGAAGTCCATAAAATGTTTGATTCATTCATATGTTCAGAATTTGAACAAAGAAAACCATTCACATCAGCGTCAAAATTACCATCAAAATTTCATATAAAACGTATAAATAATTTTATCTGAATAAGCTATTGATATAAATTTAAAAGCTGTGGTTGAACCAACAAAATAATGTTAATTGCATAGCACACACATAAGCAAATTCTTGCCACATTTCTTTCTAATGTATTTGCAAAGCATTAACACTCCGGACAAAGACATTAAGTACATAATCCAAAGTGAATGTGAAAGGTCATTATGAAATGAAAGGTAAAAGGGATTGGTAATCATGCAGGAAAATGGAATGACTCAGTAAATAAATAAAAGAATATATTATGATCATGTTTCATGCTGTTGACATGACAATGTTCGATTGAATATATTCATTAAAGTGAGAATGCGTTGAATTCAGTGACGTTACGCTTCTCTATCAAAGACATTAGGTGAACTTTAAATGTTTATTTAACAGGGAAGGTCTTTATTGATATGGTAGATTGCGAATAGGTTAATTGCTTCGGCCTTTCATAGACGTAAATTAAACTGCTAATGGATATTAAAAGTCAGCGGGGAAGTTCCGTCTAGATGCTGTTTAGGCTGCAAACAGATATATTTAAGGAATTATTATTAACCTATTTAAATAAATTTGTTAAAAAAAATTCAAATTCTATTAATCATAAAATATTAGGAGAGTACTAGAACTTTTTCAAGTGTCATTGATTAATTCAAGTCTGTTTCATTGAAGTGAAACAGATATGAATATTGAAACACCGAGAGTCTAAATAAGTAATATTGGTTTCTAATATGGATATTTTTCAGTCATAATAAAGTAAATAAAGGCATGTATACTGTTAGAGTTAATGAAATAAGAAAAATATCTTAATGAAATGTTGAATAAGTTTAAAATGTCTCAATGAATGAGAGAACTTATTATGTGCATTTTGGTCGTAAAATGCCTAAAACCGCCATTGTTGAAAGCTTTAACCCTCGCGTTAGCCAAAATTAATGTTCCATGACATTAGATGTGATGTCATTTATATTGGCACATCTTTCAATTTTTAGGTTAACCTAATTATTATAAATGATAAAGATTCTTCTAATTTTATTTTCTATTCGAAAACAATTTTTTTCAGTTAAATTGAATAACTTTCCATTGTAAAAATAAGATGAAAAAAGAGAGAGAAAAAAAATTTCAAGCTAAAACCGAATTGCAATTATCCAGTTCTTAGTGCATAAAAAAATAAAATATTATTTTTTTTAAAAAAACCCGAAAGTTTGTAGGAAGATACAATTACATGAACTGCAAAAAAAGTAAATGCAACAGAATGACCACATTAAGAATTTTGAAATGTACTGCCTAAAATGATTATCAAAGTGAATCTAATGCTAATGTTGCTCCCTTGAAAAAATAAAACTGTAGATGTAAATGCAAATATTATGAAGAAAAACTTTAAAACTTAAGCATATTCTAAGCAAAAGTGACATTGTAAAGTCAGTCAGCAGGTCACGTTATTGAAGTTCCCAAATCTACACTATTCCGAATTTCGGAAAAAGAATAATCCATAAAACTAGTTTGATACCATTAAACCATTTCTTATAGAACGGAATTAGAAAGCAAAGATTCGCAGCCAAGTTTAAAGAGCAGTAAAGAATTATCAAAAAATTCGGAAACAATCTGAACATTTAAAATAACCATTAGGAGTAGTATTTTTCATTTATTGTAGTTTTATAGTCTAGTTCTTGGATAATAAATATCATGTTCTATATTTTTTTTCTTTTGCTACTATTATTATAGGACAAATTAAAGTAATCAACTGTTACTATTATTGGGGGATCGAAGGAATAATATTTAGGTTAAAAAATTCTTTTAAAAAATAAAATTATCTTTAAAAAAAGTGAAATTATTTTCATCTCAAAAGTAATCAAATTGCTTTATTTGCGAATCAAAACAATATAAACAAAAATTATAGATTTTTTATCACAATGATTTTTGTTATGATTAATGTTTTATAAAAAAAATGTCTTGTTTAGTGTAGAATAAATAATTTTATCTTTAATTTCAATTAAATTACTTAAAATTCTGGCATTTCTTACACGTTTCGATTATCTATACATAATTCAGTTTAAAACTTGTGATTATTTATTTCACATTAGTCAGTTTATGAATTCACACTCGGACTGCTTGATCAGTTAGCTATTAATCATGAAAGGGGCTGAACAGCATTTTAAAACTTAATGCACTGATACACAATCAATTCATAAATATTATTCTAATTTTTGATAGGTGATTTAAGTTATACAGTATTTTAAAATACAACTAGAAATTTCAAGCTCATTATGTTTATTAAAAATCTTAAAATAATCAAATTAATAAAAAGAATTTATTTCCTTGAATATTCATTGTAATTTTAAACATGGTGACTAAGGCAACATCTTCGTGATGATGGTAATTTATATGCAGATAGTCAAAAGAACTGAAAGTTTGCTTATTTGTCTGTAAATTATTAGAACAGAGATTATTGCAAATAGGTTAAGATAGAGGTGGTGTTGTAAATTTAAAAAAACAACTTGATCAAATCTTTATTGAATTGATTCCGAGTAAGACTATTTGAATGAAAATCATATGATATTCAAGATACAAATTTCTCTACTTAATACAATAAATAATTTAAATTATCTGTTTTCTACAACAGAAAAATCTCAAATTCTATAGAAATTAAATGATGACAGAAACATGATTAATTAATTTCCTTGAGAATCAATCAACAAGCACTTTCTTTCAAAAGTATTCTGCTGGCTTCAAACCTACAAAAATGAAGAAAATTAGTTCAAAACCTATTAATGTGCATTTACAGAGAACTTTTAACAGTATCATCATGCTAGATGTTTGTAAGAGATTTGTTAACACTCTTGAAACTCATAAATATAATATTTGTAATCAAAGTAAACAATTTATTTTCGCATTTGATTCAAAAACTAACTACTCATGATATTCCTAGAAATCATATATCAATTTATTACATCATTTTTGCGATTTCAGATGAATGTTCTCGTGTTTTATTTCCCAGTTTTTTTAGCCATTTGAAATCACAAACCTAATATTTTCTGATTTAATGTTTAAATTAAATCGAATGCACGTTTTATTACGACCTTCATTTCTAAATTTTACTAAGATTAAAGATAAATTTTTAAAAATTCATTTACTTATAGCTTTTGAAGAGAAAAAAAAAGTTTTAATTAATTGCATAATTACTATTTTGGATAATAAATGTTATACGATAACTTCATTATCTTTCTTTAAATATTTTTCTGTACTATAAGATTTACAAAAATTCTATTATTTAATTAAGAAATTTCATCAGTGTTTGTTTATTTAGTTTTATTGTTTATGTAATATTAACTAAATAAGTAGAAATCTGTTTTTGCTAGTAATATTTAAAAATGAAAGTTGGAAAAGCAATTGAGGAATACGAATTGTATTTACTCCTTTAAACACTGAAACTTTTCATAACTTATTTATTTGATTCAATACTATATTCACTTGTAGTTTGCATTAATTTATAAATATATATAAAAATTTAAAAGCATTTTTATTTTAATTGAAATATATTTCAGCAGTTGATATCTTTCATATTAGGTCATTTATTTTCCATGTTAGTTAGTTAATGTAAAAAATATCTTACGATCTCTAAATTCAATAACTTATAAAAGCTATGAATTAAGCATAACCATTTATTATACCTAATTCTTAATTGAAATGCAATTCTGAAATCAAATGCTATCGAAAACTGACGAAAGGTATTTGCCATTGTTCAAATATAAAATGTGGAATATTTACCTTTGATTTATATATTATCTTAGCTTATGTCGTTTTATATTTTTATGATACTTTTTTGAAGTTCTAAAAATATAAGGCATTTCGATTTGCCCAAACACTATTTTCATTAGGAAATTAAAAGCATTTTCATTTCTAGAAACTTCACTGAAAAAAGTTCTAGAAACTTGAAGGGATAGAATAGTGCAGTTTCAGAAAAGGAGAATTTTCCCCACGCCTACATTTCCCCAACATTGAAAACTGACACGCCAACAATGGTTTTGAAAGCGGAGATAATCAGTTTCGTAGGACCAGTCTACATGAACAGTTGGAGACTTGTTAGTGTCCTCGTTGACTTCTTTTCTGCTTCCCACTACAGTAGAATAGAAGTTGCTTTTGTTGTATCTGAAAGATTTAGACAAGAAACCTATAAAGTCAAAATTTTACAGTGAAAAATATATTCCAATAGTTCCTCGAAAATTAGATTTTTTTATGATCGTTGCAATAACTATAGCCATGTATTTGCAAAGATTTTTAATGAAATTATGAAGTAAGCGGTTTTATTGTTTATCAAGAATTAATAGACAAAAAATATTTCTTTTAATAAAGTATATCTTACGCTGCTTTTTAAATTTAATATTAATTGAGAAAGAATCATTTTAATGATGGCCAATTCTATTATGTAACGACTTTTTCTTAATGTAAATGTCTCAACTAAATTTCTTTGTTGGAGAAACTATTTTTTTACTGATACTAGCTTGGAATATGTATAATAAAAATTTAAGTTTTCATTTAAAATTAAGAAATGAAACTTGCTTATGCATTGAAGGAAAAAAATAACTAATTTTTTTTAATTAATGCTAACTGTGAAATAACCTTTTAATGAAGACGAGCTTTCTTTTGTATCGATATTTTTATATTGTAAATGGCTAAAGTAAATATTAATATGGTAAAAATATTTTATTTCTTTGAGTATCGTAAGAAGAGCATATACAATGTAGTTAAAGTATGCTTATTATCTTAATATAAATAAAAGTCATTGTGGCTATGTATATGTATGTTCCACATCGACCTGGGCAAGTTCAGCGAAACTTTACATAAATATACTTTAGAAAAAGGTAAAGAATACTACAAAAAGGTTGTAAAGGTAAAGGTTCTGCACTTTGAAGGCAGTTAACTCTTCAAAGTCCATAAATTTATCAAATATTCAATTAATTAAAAGTTAATTTTCTGCAACAATTTCGGAGAAAATTCTTTTAAAACATATATTTTATTACCATCTTAAAATTCAAAATTTTATTTTTACAATGATATCAAACACTTTTCTATATATTATTTATTTCAATTGTTATTATTTATTATAAAAACGTATCATAGACGATTTTGAAATACAATAACAGTGCTACGATTCTGATAAACTCTGTTTTTATTTTTTAAAATTCCCGATACATATCGTTAGAGAAATTCTTTTATTGATTTAAAGTCATTGTTCAATGGGGCCTAAAAGAATTGGAAAAAATAACTTGATGTGTTTTTGAGCTTCAAATGTTTGAAATTTCCTGTTAGGCTCGTTTTTGCCATCACCTTGGCCAGTTGCTGTCAGTCAAATGTTGTGGTGTATTGTAATAAAAAGATTGTATGTGTTTTAATAATATATAAAAAGTTTGATTTTATAATGAAAATATCCACATGAAAGTACTTTAATTCTTTTATTGTAGTAATTCCTTTACTTTAGCACTCTATTAACACCAGGTGTATCAACTAGTCTGAGATATTTCTGAAAATATATTATTATTTTCAGACTAATAACAAAAAAAAATTGATTTTCCTTGTAAGCCAGTATACATATTTTAATTATTATATTAACATTTTTATGTTTTATAGTATATAATTTTCTGCATAAATTCTATAAATAATAATAATTTTGAAAAATGTCTTAAATAATTTTATACAAGTTCAATAGAATTTAACTATAATTTTATTATTATGTAGCGAAATGCAGAAGAAATTCCCTAATTTCTAAGATAATTTTCAGTTATAAACTGGTAGAAAATATTAATTATCATAGAATTTACTTAATCTTAGGTTGCAGCTCTGTTTGATGCAAAATACACCATTGCTCACAATTGCCGATTTCATTCAAGTTTTATTCACTTCATTAACATATTTTTCTAAATTAAATATTTTATGTTAAATAGCTTAAAATTTGCTTGTATAATTCAATTCATTATAAGAAAAAATATTGCATAATTATTATATTTTTATACGAAAGGCATCACCTCTGTAAATCCATTTTGGATTATAAAGTGACGGAATTTAAAATCTCGAACGAAACATAGATTTTCAAATCAGGAAATACCTTCCTTCTAAACTTCTCGAATTTGTGTACTGTCCCCAGCGAAACTTACCGAGCTTAATACAAACTTAACATTTGCTTGTCTTATTCAATTAAATATGAGACAAAATATTCTATAATTATTCCTTTTTTATAAAATAGGTATCCTCCTTTCAAATATACTCCTAAATTATATATTTTCAAATATTTTATGTTAAATAGCTTGAAGTTTGCTTATATTATTCAGCTTAAAATATGTCAAAATATTGTACAATTATTACATTTTTGTGCGAAAAGTATCATCTCTCCAAATCCATTTTGTGTTATAATCTGAAATCTCGTAAGAAACATAGGTTTACAAGTTAGGAAACAACTTCCCTCTAAACTTCTCCAATTTGTGTACGGTCCCCAGCGAAACTTAGCGAGGGAGGAAGAGTACACGCTTCGTTACGCAGCCAGAAAAAGGGGGTAAGGGAAATAAGATTATCATAAGCATGACCACGGCCCGCGAAAAGGGGCTTAAGGCAACCGATGCAAATGCGAAAGAAAGCCCCATGCGAATGGTGCCAGCCGACCTACAACGTTTGAGGGAAGGAGGGCTGTTTTCCTAAACAAATTCCCCCCTCCCCCCGTGCTTCCTTATCAGTTCCACTAGATTAACTGGAAAGCAGCTACTCGCGCTATTCAGAAAGAAGAAGCGACTATAAAATATCCATTATGAAGCAGCCGGGGCTATACACGGGAGATGGCTATAATGTGACTTAATTTAGAGCGGAGAAAAAGTGTTTAGCTTGGAGTTTTGCAAGCAAAAATTATAAAGAGGTTTCATATCTTAATTTGTGAGATTTCTTTTCCACTTTTTCCCTCCTAAGTCTCAGGTTATTCTTTCTTTGGGCCATTTTTTTATTTATTTGTTTTTCTTTGTCTTATAGCTCAGAATGCATATTGAGCTTAAGTACATTGTTTAACTAGTATAAACTCTTGTTGTTATAATTTTTTTATGTTTCAGATGGTAATTTGTAGTCAATAGTATTACAGTAATAAGGAAAGAAAAAAGTATTCTACAATATGTCATTTCAGGTTATTCAACTTTATAGGAAACTGAATGTTATCTTTTATAGCTACCATATTTTTATCTGTCTACGAATCAAAAGTAAAAAAAAAAAAAGTGGATTTTACTGGATTTTTATTTCAAATTCACCTTTTACAAAAGC
The DNA here is from genome assembly GCF_947563725.1 of Argiope bruennichi. Lineage (NCBI taxonomy): Eukaryota > Metazoa > Arthropoda > Arachnida > Araneae > Araneidae > Argiope > Argiope bruennichi. The sequence goes on from NC_079158.1 coordinate 102,147,095, forward strand.
CAAATTCAGTCTCCCTCAGATAGCATTATATGCAATTGAAAATATTTAATAAATAGCTAATGCATTGAATAAACTTTTTAAAGAACATCAAATAAGTGTTTGAAAATATTAGTGAGGCTCAAATATTGAGAAATTGATTTTGTTTTAAATACATTGAATTAATGAAGTAAATTCCGTAAATCTTTGAGACGAGATACATTAATTTGAATATATCTTTTAAGATAATAAACTCACAAGAAATAATTGATATTATTCATAAATCTTAAAAGAGATACGATTGTCTTGAATTATAATATTTTTATAAAGGTCAAGATCCATAGTTTATATCACAAGTATTTTCATTTTGATTCAAAATTGTCTATTAAAGTTATTAATCTTGAATTTTTATATATATATATATATATATATATATATATATATATATATATATATATATATATATATATATATATATATATATATATATATATATATATATATATATATATATATATATATTCCATAACAGACGAAAATATATAAAACTGTTCAGTAGAATGTAATAAAAGTTAGAATTCAATTAAGCTGCTGAGCGAAGAGTGAAATAATTTGAAAACTGCATATTCTATTTGCAAAAATATCTGCCAAGCGCTTCTTTACTTGGATTTCATTCTAATAAATCTGTTGTGAGAAATAACCTCATAATATAACTCAAAACATAATAAAATCTATCATTCAAATAAGCTACTGAGCCAACAGCGAAATAATTTGAAAGCTACTACTTTTATTTGAGGAAGTATCTATCACATGCTACTTTATTTGGATTTCATTCTAATAAATTTGTCATCAGTAATAAACTCGTGAAGTGAAATCCGTTGTGTTTTAATTTATATTATAAAGTCAGTACATTAATTCTTATTAAAGGTAAAGACAAATTCAATAATATTTAAATACCTTAAAACACAATAATCATTTTAATTCTCTAAAAATTTATTAATTCAAAATTAAATTAAAACAATAAAATAATGAAAATAATAGTAAAATGAATAAAAATATTATATATTAAACTTATTATATATACATAAAAATTATTATATATTATTATATTAAAATAATTTATATCATCTAAATGATTTTTCTTCAATTTAAGTTGCGATGAACTTTAATATTTTTGTTTGGAAATTCTCTGCAGTTACCCATGTTCTTGATTGCTGATCAAATTAATAGAATTTCTTCAAAATACTTTTTTTTAAAAAAAAATGCGTGACTGTTTAAATTGCCGTATGAATTGCTAATGACTGATACGTTAGGAAAATAAATAGTTGACTTTGTATGTTTATCGATTACTGGTCTTGGTTTTAATTAAATTATACTCATAAAAACACCTGCATCCATACTATTAAGATTGTCTCAAAAATTTTGGAAACTCTGTTTTCCAAATTATCTGAAACATAAAAAATAAAAAAATAAAAAGTTCTTCTTTTCAGACTGCATTTACAAAAAGTGATATTTTTTTGAAAATCCTTGATTTTTAAATCTGTTCTAACTTTTTCTAGAAATATTTTTTTTTTTTTTCAAAGAAACAAATCGAAAATTACTGAATTTAAAAAAAAAATGCTTAGCTAAAAAAAAAAAAAAGTATATAATATTTTTACTATATTCTTTTTCCTAATCGCGATTATCTTAAAGTTTAAATATTATGACGATAATCACACCACGAAATTTAATCGAATATGCAAGTTAATAAATGCTTTTTACCTGAAGTTATTAAAATAAATCAACTGAAAACTTTTCCTGTCTTAAACTGTGACCAGTGACGATCAAGTCTGATTTACTTCATATCAGAATAGGGATACTCTCTGTTAAGCAGTTATTAAAAGTTTACCCTTTCTTTTAACAATATCTGTAATTTGGCTCTCAGTTAAAATATGTGCGGTTTCATGTCTAACAAATGAAAGCAGTCATAGACAATGTCGGTTAAATATCCATCTAAAGTTTTATTCAATAGTTTATTCTCTATAAACATGTATCTAATATAAGTAAATATCAACACCAATTACATAATAAAGATATAAATATATATTTAAATTTAGACAGGCACGTTTTCAACTGTGACGTAAGTAAATATCAACACCAATTACATAATAAAGATATAAATATATATTTAAATTTAGACAGGCACGTTTTCAACTGTGACGTGATAAAATGAAAGTCAATTCCGCCGCCCACCCTTAACAATTCATTCATCAGATAAAAGCATAAAATAGGAAGTGTGTAGTATGGAAATTCTGCTTTTTACTTCAAGGCAAACAGGCCGCACCAGAGCACCTGGTTCCCTTTTTTTTCTTCTGATCCAGTCCAAAAGCGCAGAAGATAGTTTTAGCCTCACAGTTTGTATACCCAGTGAAAGAGAGATTCTTCATCATACATCAAAATATCTCCAGTTTACCTTCCGTGTCTTTCCATTTGACGCGAGTCGGTTGGCAGAGAGCGATGAGTGGTGGTCAATTAATCGCCCGACACAAAACTCGCATTTTCCATTTCCCTCCTTCCCCCCATGATCCATCATTCCTCTTCTCTCCAGAAATAAAGACCCCACGTCCCCCTACGCTGGGCCCTGGGGGCTTTTAACGGCAGAGAAGTGTTGCACTTTCTTTGCTGGAATGCACGTAACCCCACCAGGTAGAGGACTTCTTTTTTTTTCTATCTCTCTCTCTCTCTCTCTCCACTTCTTTTCCTTTTTGCGGTTGTCTTTGGACTGTTCCAAAAGAAAAGGGGAGGTATTTTAGGAAGTCAAAGTACTAGAATAATACAGGCGCTGTAAAGTTTCTAGGAAAACCATTCCACATATAGGTAAATTTGCGCAATGAAAGGCCAATCACAGGCATTTCAGATGAGGTTAGGTGGTAAGCAGTTAGAATTAAACTGTAGAAATTCAGAGAACTGTAAGGGGAAAAAGTAAGAGGCATGATAATACAATCATCTGTGGTGTGTGCTTCTGAATATGGGTGAAATGACTAAAAAAAAAAAAAAAAGAAGAAGAAGAAATATCTGATAAAAATAAGTGCTTACTTTAGATCTTTTTACACTCATCAGTTAAATCAAGCATTTGAATGCTTTTGTCAATTATGAGAACTTATTGCACTTCTATACAACGGAAGTTTCTAATTAATATAAACCACGTGATGGAATACATGGTTGCATTATTATGTGATCATCATAATAATATCATTGGGACTGAATAAGACAGCGATTATGTTATATTCATATAAGGGATTGTTCGCTCTTCACCCTTCTTTCATCATTCATTTAAAGAAAAATATTTTGAACCATTTCCTTAGCCATGTATTAAAGCACTAATCGCAGATATTGGTATTCTTGGGATCGCTATTTTTCCACATTATATACTAAAAATGATCAGTCGATTTCTAACAACCCTGTTGACTCTGTCTATAACATGAATAATAATAAAATTAGAATCAACAATTTCTCATAGCGTAATTTTGATTTGAAATTTGATGGAGCAAGAACCAATATACAGTTTATAATACACCAAAAACAGTCTGGTGCTGATTCAAAACTGAACAGACGTAAACAGTTTCAAGTAAAGTTTTTCAAACAAATTATTTATAAAATGGGAATAAAGAAATAAAAGATCACACACACACACACACACAAAAAAAAATTATTCCATATTAAGGCATAAAATCTGATGGACTTTAAAAAAGAAAAAAAAAGCTAGTGTACAAGCAACACTGAATAAATCTCTACTATCGTTTAAAAGTAAAACAAGTGCTGAACATCAAAATATTATAATTTCAAAATTCAGTAAGGATATCTAAAACTTCTGGTCCACAATTACAATGTGGGCCCATAAACAATTAATCACCTAATAATAGATATTTATGTGAGAATCTATATAGTTTAGGAACAGATATATGCATACAAAATATAAGTAGTGACATTTGTTTGTTTCTTCTTACATTCTTGCCGATGAGCAGTGGATTCATGGAATGCTGAAATTCGAAGTTTTTTAATTCCCTATTTAATTTCTACATTCCATACAAAATCTTATATCCCAAATTACTCTATTCTCCTATTAACATTTATTTGTTACTAAATTTTCGTATTGGCATAGATAACATAGTACTGTTGTAACGTGAGAGGTGACTTACTACTGTTAAGGATTAATCATGCTTTTTTTAAATTAAATATGAACTGTGGAAATATACCAATATATTTTAAATCCATAAGAATATTTAATTCATATTGTTGTTCGATACTCTATACCTCACACTTCCTATGATGTCTCCACCCTACTAGTCCTCCCTTCTCATATTCGCTACAGGGATTAGGCGCCATAGTGTCTGCTTAGTAACAATTAGCGTAATAGACTGGATCAAAATGGAATATGACACATTTTAGCTGATGTTTTATAAATGAAGAGCTTGTTTAGGAGAGTACATAGAACTATCCAAATCAGTAGTTGACCGTGCTTGAATCTTCTAAAAAGTATAAAGTATGTAATATTCTAAACTGATTATTTAAAGTTTGCTATGATTAGTCAGAAATCAATTACAAATCAATACTAGTATATTCAACCCCGTTTTAAAAATAGTTGTGTGTTATTTCTCTCTTATTAAAATCAAATGCATCTGAAATCGCCCCCCCCCCCTCCTTAAACATGTATGGAAATAACAATAATAATAAAAATTACATCTTCGGGAAGGAAACATCAATAATCAAACAATTTTATCTCCATGCTTTTCTCTTTTTTCAAAAGTATTGGGCCTATTTTATAATTTATTATTGCCAAGGAAATGCTTCTACATAGTATGGTGGAGGGGGGGGGGGGGGGTGTTTTTGTAAACTTTTTTTTTTGTTAACTTAATTTTTAGGTAACATAATTTCCATTTTAATTGTCTATTACTTTGCTGAAAATGGATTGAAAAATAATTTCCATGGTTATAAATCTGAGATAAACTTATGCTTAAAGAGAAACTTTATTTTATTATAATTACATTGTTGTTTGTGTATATTTCAAATAATTATTTAAAAGTTTTATTTCATTACTGGTTTTTTTTTGCTTCATTTTAAAGAATATTTATTAAAATATTAATATGTATAAATATTTCCTTTTCAAGTAATAAATTACGTATTCTTCTCCGTGTAAACCTCATATAACATTGCAATAAAAATATATTTTCTCTCATTTAATTGCTCTTCAAATGCATAATATTTGCATCTAGTTTTTGAAATCCTTATATCAGTTAGTAGCGATACTTTTGTTAGATATTAAAAAAAGAAACTATATTGAGCATAACCAAATGTATGAAAAGCAAAATTTTTATATACTTATTTATTAAAATCATATATTATAATTAATTCAAATAACTTTCTCATTCAAAATTTAACTTCAAATTACCTTTTTAAATAATTAGGCGCTAGGCATAACATCATTTTACCTCATTATTAAAGAAATGAAGAAAAAGTTTTATTTCATTTTTTTAATGTCTAAAAGTATTTGAATGAGTCTCGGTGAAATAGAACAACCACAACCAATTATCACAAAAGAGAAAAAATAAATTAAGTAAAATTTTTATTATATAAAAGGAATTGTTTTTATAAATCTATATTAGTTCAATTGAGCATCGAATTTCTCTTCTCTCGTTCAATAAGCTGTCGAAATCGGTTTCGGAAAATTGCAGCATAATCAGACCTAAAAGTTTGGCAAAATGCAATTTATAACCGACCCCCGTCCGAGTAATTTTCCGAACAACTACTTAGTTTATCGAACGACAGGTCCGACGTATTGTAGAGTTTCGATTCAATTTCACAGTTCATTAGCAACGAACGTTGTGAGCAAGCACTTCACAGCACCTGGTCAATGTATATAACGGGAATAGGCCGGCTTGCCTTGCTCACTCGCTATCCGATCTCATTTCGTAATGACCATCGGTCAATGCGGTCCCTTGTGACTGTCCAGCGGAACGACAATAACGATACGGCAAGAAAGAAAAACACAAAACCGATTAATCGCGAGCTCGGCATTTTCGAAATGGAAACCGGAATCTGATAATATGTTGAATTTAGAAAAGGAAACTTTCTAAAAACTGGTAACTTGCATAAAAAACCGGCAACTTTCATAAAATAAAATTTCTGCATATTTTTTGCCGCCTAATAGAACATGTAATGTAATATACTATTTGCAATTATATTGAGATAAAAGAGATTTTATAATATTTATTATCGAATGATAAAAAATAAGAAATCTCTGAGTAAAGTAATCTTCTTAATTTTGAAAATTGCCTTCAATTAGTTCTGTGGTATTAGATAGATGTATGCAAAAGTTAGGCCTAATCAGCGTAACTTAGACAAAGCGTTATAGAAAATTTTTAATATACTTTGTTGCAATTATAGTACTTAAAAAAATAATTGTGAATAAAATAATAAACTAATATTCCCCTAAAAATGTAAAAATAATAATAATAAGGCATTCATTAGAAAAGTTCTTTTAAAAAACAATGCAAATAAAATAAAATAAAACATTTGATTTTATCTTATTTTGAAACATGTAAGCAACAATCGAAAAGTGTCATTTAAGTTTAAACTTCATATGAAAAATGGTAAAATATTTCAAAAAGACAATTCTTTAGAAATAATAGAAGATAAAGGTTAAAAACTTATTTTCTGAAGTTAAAATTATGTTAAAGAATAACTAAATATAGATTAATTTAGAATAAAATGAGAATTTCATAATATTCATAATTTTTTATTAAGTTGAAAGTATATTTTTAAAAACTTATATATTCGAGAAAAAGAAGAGGGAACAAACTTATTCAAAAACTTATAACTTAAAACTAAAAACACTATAAGTTAATAAATTTTAATAATTTGATTGCATAAACTGGACTGTCAAGAAATAAAAATACGAGTGAGAAGTGGTACGAAAGAAATAAACATATGTAGTTTTTTCCTGCAGAATCGACAGTGCATCATAATTATATCCGATTAAACTTGTCGATTGTCTTTACGTAAATCACGTGGACTGAATTCTGGCGGAGAAAATGCCGCCTTCATTCCATTCTCTTTTTACCTCTTTCACTGCTTCGCCGAAGACAGACGAGTCATTACAGAACTTTTCTCCGGCAACGGATAAATAATTGGCCACCTGTTAATTTCAGGCGTCGCCTTTTGGACGCCTTTTCAGCCGGTCTGGTAGCCTCCCCCGCCCGAAAAAAGTCTCACGTGTGGCGACCAGTCTTCGAGGAAGGGTTCTGGCATTCTTTTGATGTCTATATCCAGTGTCCGATCCGCGTCGAACCCCGAAAAGTGGCATGAAAATCGCAAGAAACCTCACTCCGCGCGCCATTTTGAAGGCGTGACTTCCTACCATCCATCAAAGTCGGAGCCTGCGCAGAGGTCGGGGTCTCTCCTCCCGATTCGCCGAGGCGGTCCACGTGATATGCTAATTCGCCGCGGCGGGTGGAGCCACGGCACAGTTAAATGACATCCTGCAAAGAAAAATTATTTCCATCCAATTCACCCAAAAATTAATGATCATGGCATCGTTCGCGAGAAACAGCCAACAGTATGACGATCCGGACCCGAAGTTTCCGCCGTTAGAGGAGTACTCTCAGGGTAACTACATGCCGGATTATTACGGACAGCATTACGGCAGTGTTTTTCATCCACAACCGCTCAACTACGGGCCCGTCGAGAATGGGACCGCGGTGGGGGGCTATACCAACCACGGGAATTCGCCGCACCCTTACTACACTCAACGATCGTGCAGTGTCGGCCAGAATTTGGGCACGCCACTTAGTGTCGTTGACTATGTCGGAACAGAGAACAGTTTGCATCACCATCCCAATAATAACAACAGGTCGTCGCCGGACAGTTCGCCACCGCCTGGGTCTCATTTGCAGAGATCGGACACTCAAAATTCGGACTGTTCTGGATCCGAACCGGCGATGGGAACCACCATATACCCCTGGATGAGGAAAGTACATACAAACAATAACGGTAAGTCCAATAATATGCTTTTTGAAAAAAAGATCTATCATCAATTAGCAAAGATTGCTAAGTTCATTTTAACAGTCCATTTTCAGTAATCTAAACAAATTCATAATGCATTAATTCCTTTTCATTTTAAATATGTTCTATAAAATGCTAATTTAACATTTATAATACTTCGAACTTTAATCTGGTAAGGATAATTTTAAATCAGTAGGCGATAGAATATTTAGCAACAAAATTTCTGATATTTATAAGAATTTAATCGAGTTATTTTTCTTTTTAATCCCAGGCGTTTTTGACTGCTTCCTCAAGTTATTGTTGACGATAATTAGTTGATACTTAAACGTCAATATCTACATCTTTGTTGCAAGTTTATTTTCTTCAAGTATATGATTCGAGAAAACATTAACAGCTGATTTCGTTTCGAACGGAACACGTGTGCAAAAGTCTGTTAATGTCATCTAGTAAATACTGAAAAGAACCGATAAAGCTTACACATGCTAGTCGTTACTTATTTATTTGTGTGGCTTTGTTGAAATTTTGTTGATTTTTATTTATATATTATAAATATTATGAATATAATCCTATGGTTATATTTGTTTAAAAGTTTAAATGGATGTAGGCTGCATCGAATTTCTGAATAGCCATCAAATATTGCTGATTAAAGTTAGCGAAACGCTTGTAGAAGTAACTGATGTTATTAGTAGCTATTTCAAATACATAAGATGTAAAAATAATGCTACATCAAAACCCTTGTTTGCAATTTTCTATTACAAACTAATTGCTCTGCTTGTATGAAGTTTATACACAAACAAATGAAGAAAATGGTATAGACGTGTTTTCCAAAATACAAAGAGATTCATAATATGTTTTTTTTACTTGAGCAACATATTAAGAATAGAATGGCATAGCAACTTTTTTATTCGTTGAAAACTGATTACAATTTTCTTCTACTTTTCAAAATTTGATTTAGAAGCTGCATTATATTTTAATTTCTATTACAGTTTCTGAGAGTGGTGTAACTATTCATTAAATATTTATGATTATTTATGTGTTTGTCAGAATGTAAACATTCAAATAACAAGCTATAATACAATATAATAACTACGTTTTGTAATTGCTAAATGTGAATCCTAATTTTGTTAGTTTACTAACAAATTAGTAAATTAACTTTCTAAACTTTGAGACTTCCGACTGTTCTAACAATAATAACAAAACTCGAAATCAGCTCGCATGAGAATGATTTGTTAATCTTTCAAATACTCCTTCAATGTGTCTCACAGATTTTAAATTTGTAAAAGCATTTAAATAGTATTGCTTTTGTTATTAAAAAAACTAAAATAAAGACATTATGAGTTTTATGCACGTTTCTTTATTTAGAATTTTCTAAAAGAAATAAATCGAAAATGAATAAAACTATTATTTATTTTTATTTTTCTCTGTTTGCTGATTTGAAATGAGCAGAAATTGCTCTTTTAATTCAGTACATTTATTTCTTGTTCCTTAAAAACTAAATGATAATGTAATTCAAAATACAAAAATTTATTTAAAAATGTTTGTATTATATTTTATACTGTTTGATTCAAGCTTAAAATTCTAGTGATTGCTGAGTGCTAAGGACGTAATGGAAAAAACTACTGACAGATAGATCTTAGAAAGTATTTTTTTATCCACTGAATTTCTATGTTATGGAAAGAGTCAATAGACATCTATTTTGTTTTTTCTCCATAATACGTGTATAAAGATGCATCCACCATCGAGCTTTGAGCTATTAAATTCGATGTTGCATTTGCGCTTTATCAGTTAATAATTTCAACATTTATTTTGTAATTAATGCTTTATAAAATTGAAAATTGCATTCTGGATTTTGTGTAAACTTGATTTTCGATTACTTAAGTAATTCAAACATTATTTTGGTTAAAAGCAAATGTCTCATTTATGATTTTGTTTACTAAATAACGCATCGCTCTTGGTACTTTTAAGATTCTTCATTAACTCTACATTTTAATATCATCTGAAAAAAAGTACCTTTTAAACTTTTTTCAGAAGGCATTATATTCCTAGTGTTTTGAAACTAAGTAATATTTACTCATAAAGATACTGGGAAAAATCTCGCTGATTGAAACTTAACGACCGACAAATTTTTTTAGAATTTAGTAAAAAATAAATTATTGCACTCTATTTTATGCCAGTTTTTTTGCCAAAATTATGTATTAAAATTTAAATAAAAGTTATTTTTTACAAAGGAAAAATGGTATAGTTTTAAACATTTAAAAATTAAATTAAATGCATCAATCTTTGAACTTGAAATGTTCATAAAAATCAAATTTACAGTTTTCTCTTGAAAGTTTTAAATTACTCCATCGTCATGTAACTTAGGTATGTTGCAATAATGTATTTTTAGTGTAAAATGTTATTGTTTGTAAGCATTTTTCCAGCTTTAGAATTTTAAATTCCATAATTAAAATTAGCTAACAATTATTTCGGCACTGGAAAACAATCTACATTATTTCTGCTGTTATCAGATTTACGAATATCATAATCTAATAATAAAAAATACTTACATACTTATCAGATTTTGTAATGCTTTATTTCAATATTAAAAATTCCTTTAACAAATAATTTTTAGCAATAAAATTAAACAATCAGCACTTAAAATATTAATATGTATTTTTTTGTTTACATGATGCAAACATGCATTGATGTTGGAAATGTGCATAATTCCTGCATTAAAAGGATTAAAATTGAAATGCATTATTTTCCTAGAACAGTAAAATATTTAAATTTTCTTTATTTTATTTAAAATTAAGATTATATTATCTTGTTTGGGTATCAACATTATAATTTGTGTATAGAATTCATACATTTGATTATTCAAACATTTAATGCTTCCTTCCCTATTCTTTAAAAACTGATTACTGACTCTTCATGATATTAAAAAATAAATTTGTGTTTTAATGTGGGTAATTTTTATAGAAAGTGTGCATCCGCTGCAAAAAATATGGGTTGAGCATTTAAATTTTTGATTGTAATACATTACAAAATTTTACGTGAAACTTTTTAAATAGTACTAGGCTTAAAAGTAAGAGCAGAAACATAAGATAATATACAAATTTCAATACGATTAAAGGAATGCAATGAAAATATAAAAGAGGAAAACAATTGTTTGTCTTTTATTCCTTATGTTGTCGGTTCTCTGTTTTAAAAAATTAATAAGGCATTAGTAGACACTTCATACACGATTTTATATATTTAAAAATAGTTATAGCTTGTAAACATGTACATTTTAGATTGAAAGTAGTTATTGATTTATATCCTTATATTTATGATATTTTATTTTATTTTTTTAAATAATTTGAAAGCTATTTTGACTAAATACAGTTTATATTCGACACTTTTACAAAAAAATATTACATGAAATTTTTTTTCAATAAACTTTTAAATTTGGGACATTTAGTTTTTTTACTTATTAATTCCTTCGTTTATGTTTTTATTTTGAAGAATCATTAAAAAAACCCCTTTGATTCTGTAAAATATTATTTTAATTTATTGCTTTATTTAGCGCTTTTTTTTATCTACATATATAATGAGATGTAAAATCACGTAAAAATAAAATAATGGCACAAAAATTAATTCTGAAACATGCATATTTATTTTATTTTTGGGAAAATATTCATGAAATGAATTTTTTTTTTGCTTATTTTCATACAGCTTTGCAATAATCCATTTTTTTCCATGTAATGAACTTGATTTCCCTTCTTTATTTTTCATATTTATTTTTTATTTGTCATATTTTTTTGGTTTTTCCTTTCAAAACATTCCTATATCTCAGATTTTCTAATAGTCTAAATTGATACCTATAATCATGTGCAGAAACATACAGCAGACTGATAATTAAATTGATTCTGTATTATTAATATTATAAAATATTAAAAATTATAATATTATTATTAATTATTAATATTTTACAATATTAAAAATGAAATGAATAAATAGATAAAAAAAATTGGGATTAAGTTACTATGAAACATGACAAAATAAATTATTAATTTCGAATTAAAAGCTCTGCATATTTTCTTTTTCTTTTGTTCTTTTTTTTTTTTTTTTTTTTTTTTTTTTTGCGTATATACATATGTTTCTTAAAAACTTATTTCAAAGAAATACAATGAAGCCAAATACATGCCATATTACTTATTACCTCATAAAGGAACTATATGTTTCTTTATCGGGTAAGGGATGCATATGGTAAAATTGACCAATAATAAATTATGTTCTGAATACTAGCAAGCAAAGTTGAAAAAAAAAAAAGTAAAAGATGCAGAAAAAATAAGAATAGGGAAGCGTTCATGATATATGCAATACATATAATCTCAGCTTTTCTTTTCTTTTTTTCTTTATCTTGATTTTCCTACATATTGCTCTACTTATAATATCTACTTAAGATTGTTCAAAACTCATTATACGAAAAAAGCAAAAAAAAAAAAAAAAAAAGTTCAAGAAAAAATTCAAACGTATTTTTCCCCCCATAACAGTTATGCAAAACAAAATATTGAACTAAATATAAAGGATGCAAAAACTCATAGGGATTTCCAAATTTTTGTTACATAAATCTTTGCACAAATTTAAAGATAGCTATCTTACAAATTGCAGTCTCTATAAATACAAATGGAAGGATATAATTAGTAGCCATTATTATGTCACGTGCTTTTCATAGCAAAGGAGGAAAATTTAAACCCTTTTTCTCTCAACTTCATAAGCAAGTGGTTCATAAAAAAAAGTCTTTGGATAATAAACATGATCCGAACATTTAAAATAATTTTTCCACGGAATAAGGAAGCTGTAATAAGGTTGAAACACAAGAAAAAAAAATTTTAGTATGTGTTTTGAAATGACACTATTTCGTGAAAATGTTATGCGATTGGAAAAACTTGATTATTGGTTTAAAACTTATGGGCATGGGCAATTCACAAAACATACGGTTAGGGTGAAAAAACTAGAGATGCATATATTATTTTTCCACGACTCCATCAATTATGTATTTCCGTATTCTACATTATTTGTTTTCGTTCGTGGACTTTCTTAAATTCGTGCTAACAGTTAAAAAAAAAAAAAACAAGCATGGAGAATCCTTTGCATAATATCATCAAATGCTATCTTCCCTGTAATTCCTTGAAAAAAAGTTCAAACAAAATAAAATAATGCAACATGGACTGATTATGGTTTCTTGCCGGAGACTTACCAGCGAATGATAACATCGGTACTTCGCTAGGCTATCAGAAAAGCATTAAGGGGCAACACAAATTGAATTCTAGTCTAATGCAAGGAGAGACGAGTTTCAATAAAACGCGTGCTTCCAATTACTGCTTTTGGCCTTATTGTCGATCGTGACGGATCGCTTTAAAAGCAAAAAGACGCAAATATTAAATTATATGTTTTGCAGCCGAAAAGAAAATGATTCTGCAAAAGAATAGGCATCTCCGTTTCGATCAGCAAAAATGTGATTTTCTGCAAGCAACCTGTTTATTTTTTCCTGGCTTACTTTTTATTAGTTTATTTCATTTTTCGTTCAGAAATATCAATATTCATGGCGATATGCATCTGTCAGGTCCGTTTAGAAGGCTGTTAAGGTCACTGACTTGGTTCGCTACGTTTAAGATAGAGATCGGCGGAACATTTGACAGCAAAATCGGGGAGGCTTTTTAGCATGCCAAAGTGAATGCCAAATTTCAGTTTATAGCATCTTTTTATTAGTTTCATTTTCTAAAATAAGTCATGGATCTACTTTTTGGTAATAATAAAACAATTTTCACTTTATCCAATCAAACATCAGGTAATAAAGGAAAAATATTTCATAAATAGTAAAAAAAAAGATGCTCTCTCTCTGAGATGCATTTTGTGATGATAAATTGTCGCTTCATTTAACCCGTTTTCTATTTTGCTTTTTAAATTGCCCATTACTTGTAGGTGATCGATCAAATGTAGAACAGCCTAATTGGCCTTTCTTGGCATATTGCGAAGAAATTCTACTTCAGTCAAAACTTTGAAAATACTAATTAATTTTTTTTTATTTATCGCATAAATTTTGTGTCGAGTAAAAATTCCTTAATGATAGGCTTTCTGTTGCGATTTAATTATAGGATGTGTGAAACTTTATGTTTTGAACAGAACTATGCGAGAAAAAGCTCATTTCACCATCGCACTTAGTGGATTTTATTTTAGTTTCAACAGAGTCTTTAATTCTTGATAATTTTGGTACTATCAGAAGAATTTGGAAAGATAACCTCAAAATTTTGGTAAAATTTAAAATAAAAAGGCAATTTTTTTTTCCTTTTCATATTTAAATTAATGGGTGCAAGCTTTGTTTCAGAGTCACACTGTTGCTATTCAAGTAAGCATATTTTTATAAAAATTAGTAAATATTTTCTTTAAAAATGTGGTAGAAAATAGATGTTCAAACTTCTGCAATTTACTAGAAATTATGAAAATTTTATTTAAATTTAGAGACGTTATTTTTCCTTGTGTAGCTTCGTTTATAAATTCTATGAGCTTGAGTGTATTATTGATCATAAGTAATTGTTTTTGATTCATCATATATTTTTAATCAAATTTAAATTTAGATATCGGTAATAAATTAGATAAATTATTAGTTCTCAATTTTTATAACGAAGTTGTGCTTTCATATCTAGCAATACTGCTAAATTAATCAAAAATTATCATTAGTTCGATCTAACGTGAAAGTAAAAATATAAGTAAATTTCACAGTAAATGAGGTTATAAATTGATTGGATGAAAAATGATTTTCAGTTAGTAACGCTATTACATAGAATGATAGTCTAATATTAAGCTGACAGTATTTTATAAATTACTTCGAACAATCAGATCATTTATATGCATTTGAGACAGTTTGATATTTTATAACAAATTGAAATCAAAAAATAATTACAGAAAATTTAAGAGCGTATAGGATTTTTTATGTATAAATATTAGAAAAATAAATTAAGCTATTACCTCGAAGAATACATATTATTATTTGCTCTGGCTTTAAAAAAAATTAAATCTATTAATGAATATTTTTTATATAAATAAAATAATTTTTACCAATACTTAATGTTTCTTGCATGTTTATATTTGTCATAAGGATGAATGATAGGAATAAATGATAAATATATATATCATATAATAAACTAATGCTATTTTAAAATAGAATATTCTTGTATAGTTCTGATTTTAAGCAGATATAGACAATTTCATAGTTTATATTGAAAATATTATATCGTATTTCACATTCAGCCTATACATAAAGAGTACTATAAAAATATAGGGTGTTCATTAATTATTATCGGGGTTTCCGTACCTCATAACTTTCGAATAAAAAATATTACGCAAAAACCGATTACGTATTCGTAAATTACAACTCAAAGAATTTTATTAATGATATTAAAGTGTAAAGTTTGCACAATTTGCACTTTGTAGGCATTCAGCTGAAGGCGATTATGTATTCGTAAATTCGCTGAACAAATTTTGACTCGAATTGAGGATGATGAAAATAACCTTTGGAAATGGTTCTTCAGTGACGAATCCACTTTTCATGTGTCAGAAAAAGTGAATAAACGTAACTGTAGAATATGGGGCTCGGTGAACCCGCACGATTATCAAAAGTCAAATTTTGTTCAGCGAATTTACGAATACATAATCGCCTTCAGCCGAATGTCTACAAAGTGCAAATTGTGCAAGCTTTACACTTTAATATCATTAATAAAATTGTTTGAGTTGTAATTTACGAATACGTAATCGGTTTTTGCGTAATATTTTTTATTCGAAAGTTATGAGGTACGGAAACCCCGACAATAATTAATGAACACCCTATATATTATATATGCCAAAATATTATTTTTTATAAAAAAAATAATTAAATTTTCTGGAATACAGAAGGAGATGAAAGAAAATGTCAAGTAAAAGAATGAAATATTTCGTTATTTCAAAAGTGTTATGATTGTCCTAATTCATTGCTCCCATGTTTCATATCTGTTTATAATAGAATAAAGGTTTGAATTTACAATACAATAATTAGAGCACTTTAAAATTTTATTTTGAGAGGGGGGGGGAAGTACTGAATGAAAATATATACTTCATAATACTTATACTGAAATGAAAGTACTTTAAAAAAATTACTAAGAATAATATGACACTATGCCAGTAATTCACTATTATTTTTTATTTTTATATCTTTGGTTATAATTTCTAGTATAGTTTCAGTAGTAAAAGTATTACCTGCCATCTTTAGGATATTGAAAGAAAGGTAATTAGCTATTTTTAAACTGTTTTAATTTTTAGATTTTAATATGATATGACTTTATAAATCAAAGCTAAAAGGGAAAGCAGATCTTACGATTCATTGTTAAGTCACACATATACACCATTTCCCCCCACACTTCCCCTCAAAAGATATTAAAAATGCTTATATAACGCATAAAAAAAACTAATAAAAATACTTGTTATATGACAAATTTTAATGACACGCAAAAAAAAAAAAAAAAAAAAAAAGAAATAGCCATATTTATTTGAATAAATTTATTTATTTGTAAAAATGTCGATGCTTTTTATAAAGAGCTTTCAGACTCATTTTATGTTATATTTTAAAATTCTTATACATTGTTAAAAACCAAAATATAACTTTTTATATCTCATTTACAATATAAATTATTATTTTTTAAGTGCCGTCTATTGACATGAAACATAATTACTTGACTGAAAGATTTTTTTATTTAAAAAGACCAAGTAGTTTTGATTCTTTTCGATATTATAAAAATTAAATTTATATGTTATTATGTTATTGTTTTAAATATAATAAAAATATTATTATATTTTTATAATATTTCAGCAGAGTTTATTTTAAAAGACTTTGTATGATATAAAAAAAGAGTTGACTTGAGTTGAGATAAAATTCGTCATTTAAATTTCAGAAAATCAAAAACAATTTTATTTTTTATATTCATTTTTATATTCTTTTAAACATTTTTTATATTAAAAAAAATTCTTTTAGCTCTGGTTTTAAAAACATATTCCTTAGTTACCAAACATAAAAATTGCAATCTTTTATTATTAACAACATGATAACTACAAAAACTAAACTCTTCACAAATATTCACAGAAATAGATAACTATAATATCTGAAATGTGTGTATCCTAATATCATATTCTGACCAGTAACCTTAGAAAACCTTATACTGAAAACCACCTCACACATATTTCAAACATATGCCAGTAGCTGAAAATCACTGCCATTATGAAAGGAAGAAGATTGACTTTTATAAATGCTTCTCGTTATCTCTTCTGCCACCACCAATTTGATTCGCCAGAAAATCTTTATTGGTGTCATTGCTTTTTTTACCCCCCCCCCCCTCTCCTTTATTCGAAATAATGATAAATCAAGCTGTTGCCCGAACTCATAATATTCGATTTATTTTAGAAGACTTTGTTTATTTTGGTCAGTAGACTTAGCAAAACTTATGCAGTAAACGAAATATCCCCCTCACACATATTTCAAACATATGCAAGTAATTAAAATTCACTGCCATTATGAAAGGAAGAAGACTGACTTCGTAAATGCTTCTCGTTATCTCCTCTGCCACCACCAATTTGATTTCCCAGAAAATCCTTATTGGTGTCATTACTTTTTTATTCCCCCCTTTACCCGAAATAATGACAAATCCAGCGGTAGACCAAACTCGTAATATCTGATATGCTATATTTTGGTCAGTAACCTTAGCAAACATTACTAAAAACGAAGTATCCACCTCACACATATTTCAAACATATGCCAGTAATTGAAAATCACTGCCATTATGAAAGGAAGAAGACTGACTTCGTAAATGCTTCTCATTATCTCCTCTGCCACCACCAATTTGATTCCCCAGAAAATCCTTATTGGTGTCATTGCTTTTTTATTCTCCCCTTTACCCGAAATAATGACAAATCCAGCGGTAGCCCGAACTCGTAATATCCGATATCGCTAAAGGTCGCGTGTCCATAAATATCTGAAGAATGGCACAGATATCGATCAAAGCGCAGTTGAAGAGTAGATTTAAGCAGAGGAACCAACACTAGCACTCCATTGAAAGAGAATCAATAACACCACGTGACAACCCCATGACTCATCTCTCATCAGAGCGCGCCCAAACTCAACTTTCGGGGCTCAGACTCTTACGAAGACAGTTGATTAAATCGAATCGGTGTTCCAAAAAGAAAGGTGGAAAAAAAAATTATATGAAAGGTTTTGGGCATGAAAGAAAACACGCGATTTCGATTGATTTTTTCCCGAATTTTGGATTTCCAACAGCAACAGTTTTTCAATGCGAATTCTATTCTTTTTATCCTTCTATAAGTTGTTAAATGAAACTTGTAACAAACGGCCCTCTCTCTCTATTTTAGATAATATTATTGGTTTTTATTTTCGAAAGCATTTACGTTGTAAAGTATCTCACAAGAAATGATTTATTGTATAGAAAATTTATTATTTCTTTTATAGCTATATTTTTACTATGATAAACAGAATTTCAAAAGATTATATATCATGGTATAAATAAATGTCATTGTGACTATGAATATATGTATATATGTGTGCTTCATATCTCCTGTTAAACAAATGGAGCGAAATCGGCCAAACTTTTTACACTTATTATTTAACACAAAAAAAAGAATATTTCCCACTTTTCAAAGCAAAAAAGACAAAACAATTAATTCGAAATTCATGGAAATTTTGTTGTTTTTTTCCTGACCAACTTAGAAACAAATTATATCGAATTAAATGTTTCTATACCATTGAAAAATTCAAAATTTATCTTTGCTTTGGTATTCATTTCGTTTCCATATAATTGTTCTCCCAACATTTATTAATTTTTCAAAATTTTTTTAAAAAATAATTGAATTGATGCAGCAGATTTTAATTTAAGGACAATTATAGTCGGTATTTTAAAAATTATCTGATTTGAATTATATTAATATTTTAATTCAAAAAAGGATAAATTAATTAGTTTATTATTTTACACAAAAGTAATTTTTTCTCATCAAAAACTATTATATAAGAAAGCATTTTAATTTCGAACAATAGTAGATACATCACCTTCTTGTCATGAGCAACGGCGGAGTTCTTTTCAAATAACTTTTTTTTTTCTTTTTTCGTTTCTTCCTGATTAGGCAGAATTATCAGCTATTGAATTAGTTTTTAAATTTCTTAAATAAATTTATAATAAAATAATAACTCACTCAGCAAAACAAGACAAAAAGCAGAAAAAAAAGAGACCGTGAGAAAGTGTTTTGTATTTGTATATAAGTTACAGAAATTAGACTGCAAGAAGTATGGGGAAGGCAAAAGTCCACAGAACTCGGTAGTTACAATTAAAAGCTTGAATTCCAGTCATTAGAAAGTTATCACATTAACAAAGTGTATAAATTTAATCTGTTATATATGTGATTTTGTCAATAATTAATTATCTATTATTGATACTAACAGCAATCAATATGGTCAATACCGATCTAAAAATTCAATTAATATTAATTTTTACTAGTTATTATACAAATATTGAATCAGCTTATATAATATAGATAGTTTAAAGATTCAATTTTATTCTGATTTTTCTGATTCATGAAAAATTTAAACGTTTCTGAGCTTTAAAGATGCAAGAAAAGAAATTGAATAAATTTTATTCTGATTTTTTTATGAAAAATTTAAACGTTTCTGAGCTTTAAAGATGCAAGAAAAGAAATTGAATAAATTTTATTCTGATTTTTTAATGAAAAATTTAAACGTTTCTGAACTTTGAAGATGCAAGAAAAGAAATTAAATAAATTTTATTCCGATTTTTCCGTGAAAATTTTAAACGTTTCTGAGCTTTAAAGATGCAAGAAAAGAAATTAAATAAATTTTATTCTGATTTTTTTTATGAAAAATTTAAACGCTTCTGAACTTTGAAGATGCAAGAAAAGAAATTAAATAAATTTTATTCCGATTTTTCCGTGAAAATTTTAAACGTTTCTGAGCTTTAAAGATGCAAGAAAAGAAATTGAATAAATTTTATTCTGATTTTTTTATGAAAAATTTAAACGTTTCTGAGCTTTAAAGATGCAAGAAAAGAAATTAAATAAATTTTATTCCGATTTTTCCGTGAAAATTTTAAACGTTTCTGAGCTTTAAAGATGCAAGAAAAGAAATTAAATAAATTTTATTCCGATTTTTCCGTGAAAATTTTAAACGTTTCTGAGCTTTAAAGATGCAAGAAAAGAAATTGAATAAATTTTATTCTGATTTTTTTATGAAAAATTTAAACGTTTCTGAGCTTTAAAGATGCAAGAAAAGAAATTGAATAAATTTTATTCTGATTTTTTTTATGAAAAGTTTAAACGTTTCTGAGCTTTGAAGATGCAAGAAAAGAAATTGAATAAATTTGAATAAAACGGCATATGCTCTCTTTTTCATAATATGATTAGTTTTATTTTCGGAAATATTTAAGTGGCAAAGCAGTCATTATTTATTTGATCAAAAATTTAATATTCTTTCCTATACCATTTTACATATACAGGTTGGAGATGTTTTTGCTTATATTGGATGTGCTATGATTTTCTTAGCGATTTAATTTTATCAAGATATAAGTTAATAGTTTAATGTGTGAGAGGCGTAATGTATAAAGAAAGGAAAAATTAATGGAAGAAGTAAGCTTTTTATACATAAGAATTGCAGTGGAAATAATTATTTGGACATTAGGAATAAATGAATTTTTAAATTATAAATATATTTTTTAAAAAAAATGGGTATCATTTTAACAATAGTCGTGTTCTGCTACTATTTATTATTTATTTTATGCATTTTGCCAGTATTAGGATTATTTTAATTTGTTGATGCAAATAAAATTCGAAAGCTCGTAAATGTTCTCAAATAATAGCATTTTTTTTAAAAAAAATTCTTTCTAAATATGGAAAGAAAAAGTGAAAGTATCTTGATATATAAAATTTAATTTTTAAATTTTTAGCTGCTTTAAGTTTTATGTAAATTTTCAGTTGAGTCTTAGTTAATTTAAAGCTAATAGATAAAGAAGTTCGTATTTAGATGCAAATAAACTTTAGAAAAATGCGAAAGCCGATTATTTTTTACTTTATATAACTTATTTTTGAATAATTAAATTTTAAAAAATCAAATAATCAGTTTCATGTGGAGAAATATTTTTTTATGAGTGATATTTTCCTTTGTATAGAAATTTAGACTCTGGATAAAAAAGTTCGATTTAACTTCCACTTCTTCAATAGAGGATATTTAAGATAGTAAAAATGAATGACATAATTAACCTGCAAATTATGAAATATAATGAACATGATTTTTGACTTGATAAGCTAGAATTTACATTTATTCTAAATTTTATAATTATTTCATATGTTAGCTAGTCAAAATAATCCTACAAGTTTTAAAATCTTAATTAAAACAAATTCCTCAATACAAATTTTTTAAATGGAAGTTTTGAAAACAATATTAATGTGCATATTATAATATGCATTATCTTCTTATCATAATAATATTATTAAAATCAACTCAACTTTATGACATTACACGGTTACATTAGATAAAATTAAATGCATAGAATGCACTTTCGTAATAGACTAATAATGTAAAAAAAACCTTGATAAAACTGAATTTGACTTTTGACTGTTTTTCATAAGATTTTGTCATTAAATATGACATTCTTATGTTATTCAAGTAAGTTTATTTTCATAGATTATGTTTAAATTATCATTGACTCTAACTTCCTGAACATTCATGCTTTTTCATTTGATGATATGTTTTTCAACATTTTTCTTTAAAAAGAATAAAATAAATCATTTTTAAAAAATTAGAAAAATTTTTATTACAAAAAAGTGGTTTAAATCCTTTTTTTTTTTCTTTCGAATATTAGAAGGAAAGGAATTCGACTCCTGAAACAGGAAATGCACATCAGATAAGGAAGTTCAGTTTTAAGCGAAAACAAAAAGCTCGAGGAAGATTGTTAAAAGTAAGCACAATTGCTCCTTTTAGGAGAGATTTAACTGATTACGGTTTTAACAGGCAAAGATTTCACCTTAAAAAAAAAAGGAAAGGAAAAAGAAAAGAATCTAGCAGAACTAGAAACATGCAAGAACAATAGGATTTGGCTGTACTTAGCTTTCTTTAGAATTCTTTGTCCTGCTTGAAATCTCCCTTTAGAACAACCTTCCAATTCATGAAATGTTGATAATAGCCGGCCGTAGAAGTATCAAATCTGCTTTTCCAACTGACCTTTACTACGATTATCAAAAGAAGAAATATTTCGATTGTGTATCTAAATGATCATGTGATTTCCAGAATAACGGTCAGTTTTCAGAAGTATCACTGCTGTCACGAAATATTTTATACAGTATTCAAATATAAAGCAATACTGGAAGATTTTTATTTTCTTAATTAACCCTTTAAAAAGATCTTTAGGATTAAGATTAGCTTAAGAAAAGTGTTTTATTTAGCTTATTAGATAAATTTAATTTGATGAATTAATAATTACGTAACAAATAAAGACACACTGTTCTGTGTGAGATAAAGAATTGAAGCATCTAAACTTCTGTCTTATTAAAAAAAATTTCAGAATTTATGCCAATATATGTACATAATTTCATGCAAAGATTGATGAAATTGGTGGGAAGTATACTTTTCATTGCCTTAGAAAGGGTTAATTGCCCTTAAGACAAAATATATTTCAATTCGTTTTGTACAAAAAATTTAAAACAATCATCTAAATATTTTTTTAATGATGAACATTTGGTTTTGTACTTTCACAATGAGAACTTAGAATTTGCTTGGAAAACATCAATTTTTAATAATTTTTATCATTAATTAATGTCATCATTATTAATAAAGATAAAATAATATATATTATTTGTAGATTGAATTGTTTCTATTAGTTCCTATTAGATTACATCATCTAAATATTTCAAGACCAAACTACTCTGATCTCGAAATCTTTTATTGCTATCTTCTCTTTTATCTCATAAAACTAAATTTTATGAATTTGCTTTTAAAAACAATTACTTAATTTATTCCATTTCTCTCTTAATAAATAATAAAATTCCTTTTCCATTCATTACCTTAATTCATAGAGATTTCGCATTCAGAATGCGTGTTAAATATCTGTCAAAAGATCTTTAATGAAAAGGATTTTTAAAGATCTGATCTAAAAGCTTATAAAATTGAAAAAAGCTTTTTTTTTTTGACTGAAGCTGTAATTTTATTACCAAGTGAAATTTAAGGTTATTAACATATTCAAAAGATGGTAAAGGAGCTTAATTTTTTTCAGTTAAATTCTGAGTTTAATCTTTCTAAGTAAAACTCGAGAAATTCAGCAAAACAGTTTTAATTACTTTTGTCACCGTAGTGAAGCCGTTATCACCAAAATATAAGGTTTTCAATAATAAAAAAAAAGATTTTAATTTGAATGGCAAGTGATCTTACTGGATTTTCTCTATCAACAATGTTCTCCTTTTGACATATGCAATATGCTTTAGTTTTCTTTGAAAAACTGAAGAAAATCCTTTGAATTACTTTTTAACAATAGCCTGTAATGCCCTTTTAAAATAAAGTAAAAAATTATAAGTATTCAATTGAATGAATAACAAATTTATTTTTTTGTTATGGTAGTAATGCTTTATGTCACTGATACGTATACCGAGTTATAATCTTCTGAAATCTCAAAAAAATCCTGTCCATTAAAAAGATAATGATGACTAATATTAAATAGGATTTATATTTGAAATTTACTGAAATAGCTGACTGTAAACTGTAAGATATTATAAGGCAAATATCCCATTACCATGTAAAATCTAGCCTCTGTTCGTCATTCAGTTTGTATGGCCAAATCTATATATAGGGATTGGCAAAAAATTATAATGGAAGCTATATGAAATGTTTTAGTCAATGTTTCACAAAACAGCGAAGCCATTAAATAATCTTAATTGATATATATTCATAAAATATATCTAAAAAAATTAGAAGTAGCAAATACCATTGACACAGGGCACCATATCATCTAGATGTAAAGAATGGCCACTATATATATATGGTTTAAACATCAACTGAAACACATAATAATTGATTGCATCAAATCCCATTGCATTAATAGCCATCAAAGTGTCGAACCTTTGCCCCAATTGCTTAGCTTAATAGGATGTATAACTTTGTTGATGGAAGGTGAATTTTAGAATGGCATCCACATTCAAGTTTTCTATTAACCCAATATAATTTTAAGACTCTCGATTCACTACAGAATTGCACCATGTCATCTAGATACATAAAATGGCCATTCTTATAAGATTTAATCATTAACTCAAACATGTAATAATTGATTGCATCATTGTCCATCTATCAAATTAATATAATTTTAAGACTCCCGATTCACTACAGACTTGAAACAGCAAATATTTCACTGTAATTGAAAAAGTGTCGAACTTTTGCCACAGCTAATCAGTTTAATAAGACCTACCACAATTTTGTTGATAGAAGAAATGTTTTTGTATTGTATGTATTGCCAAGTGCAGGCCATTCCAATTTTATATTATCACCAACAACTTGAAATAGGAAATATTGCGTTGTAATTGAAGAAGGGTCGAACTTTTTCAGTGATTGTTCACTTTAATAGGAAACACCTCAACTTGATTGATGGAAGGCGAATTTTAGAATTGTATCCACATTCAAACCATTCCAATTTTATATTATCTAGTTAAGACTCCTGATTCTCTACAGACTGGATTGACACAAAGCACCATGTCGTTTATATATATATATATATAAGGGCCCCATTATGCTGTTTAATCATCAAACACATAATAATTGATTCCATCGTTGCCCATTCTATTAATAGCTACCAAAGTGTCGAACTTTATCACGATTGTCCAATTTCTTAGGGAAGTAACTTAACTTTGTTGACGGCAGGAGAGTTTTATAATTGTATACTTTCAAATGCGCGCCATTCCAGTTTTATATTCTCTATTAAACCAATATAATTTTTAAGACTCCCGATTCACTACAGACTTGAAACAGCAAATATTGCGTTGTAATTGAAGAAACCGAACCCTTTTCCTCCACAAAATCCCCTTCCCGAGACGCGCGCGGGTGCAAAATTAATTAAGGTCGTTAAAGCGGCGACAAAAGCAGACCACTTCAGCTGATAACTCCCACACACGTAGCCTCGATCGATATGGTTTTAACCCAATGGAAGAGAGATTGAATCTTTTGCTTTAATTACGTTATTCTCGAAGACTAATTACAGATGCGATTGAAACGCGGGGGTCTGGCGGAGGTTGCAACCTTCCGAAAGGTTCTGTTTGTGGAATCTGCTCACGTTCTTCCCTCGCTGTTATTTGCACGTTCTGCAGACCGCTACGGAGTTTGGTGCAGGGGAGAGAATATTGATCCCGAAAGGACCCATCTTCGTGGAAAATGGAAAACGCATTCCGCTCTTTCCACGTGGGTGCATTCACTCATTCAGGGAGGTAGCTCGTGAAAAATTATCTGGCCTCGCAAAAATATCTGGATGATTAAAATTGCTTATTATTTTGCGGTAAACACATTCTTTTCTTTTATTATTTTTTTTCTATCTTTTCTTTCTGTCGTTTTTTTTTAATGCGAGAGGAAAGAAAAATGAATGGTCATAATGAGGTGAAAAAGATCATGATGCCTAGCTTGTGCAAATGAGTTTTTGTTCTTTTACACTTCTGAGCAATCGTCACGTATATCATTAACTTACTTCTGAGAACTAGTTTGCAACTTATATGGTGTTTCACGGAATTTGTTTTCCAGAATCGGCAATCATCAACTATTTCTTCAGCTGTCCTCTAAGAAATTAAGCTTTGCAAATAGGCATAGCCGATTACCAAAACTGGGATCCATCCAAATCGAGAATCATTAAAAGTTGAAAGTTGATTTAGCTATAAAACCGTATTATATTCTTGATATAAAACAGATTTTCCTGATATTTTTCAAAACTGATTACGATTTGGGCTTACATAATTCTTTACAAATTAAATAAATGCGTAGAACGTATGCGTATGCTTTTTATAAAATCTTTTTAAATTAAATTATGAAATTAATACCAAATTTTTTAACGAAAATGAAATGATAGAAATAATTTATTATATATATATATATTTAATGCGTATTCGTAAATGTAATCCGCATAAATACCATCTGAGGAAACCAAATTCAAGCCGATTTTAAAGGAAACAGACAGGTCAGGTTTAAAAATACTTCAAAAATAGCATTCATACTTTTCATGGCAATCTGATCAATTTTGTAGTCTAAACCGAAATTAATCAAGACGCTATAAAGTAAGGTCTTGTATTAATGGTTAGTTATTTGATGATCATTGAAAGACGATTTACTGATAATTTTTTGTTATTTCAGAAGCTCAGTATTTAAGCATTTTTGATTCGAAAAAAAAATACTAATTATTATTCTAATATAGGAACTAACGAAAAAAAAAAAATTAGCTAAAAGTAGTACATTGAAGATAAAACATTTTTTTTCAATGTTTTTTTACCTAAAATTTCTCGTATGAACCCTTTTTGGTGCAGAAATATAAAATTTTTGCTTCGGGCTTTTTACTTTACGTTGCTCATGATATTAAAGATTATCATAGCAGGAATATTAAAATTATTACCATTATTTACTGTCAGTTGATTACAAAGGATCATATGACATTATAACTTAATGAGATATTATTTAAAATGTTGATAAATGTCGCTACAAGAATATTAACATTATCATCATTATGTGCTAACTGTCGATTACAAATGATCGTGTGATATCAACATTTAATCCGATATTATTTATGATGTTAATAAATGATTTTACAATCATATTTACATTATCAAAATTGTTTATTGATTATAAATGATAACATATAAAGCTTGATTTGGCCACAGAAATGTTTACATCAAACATGTCAATATTCCTACTATGCGACGCCAAATTTACGATAATTTGAAAGTTAACAATAACAGAGAAGAGTTTTTAACTAAGCTTGTCTACTTCCTTCATTTTTCTTCAATTCAAGTAATGAATTATTCATGTGTTCGAGATCACTCGAACTGCTGATCCTGCCACAGATAAGAGCAGCGCAACAGGTAGAATCGTGTTGCGAATTCTTGTCTTATTTGTTCTTTTTCTCTTGAAGCTGAGCGTATTGGTTCCGACTGCTCTTGAATGAAGGGACCTCAAGGTCGCCTACGTGTATGCTTCAACGGATTTACGTAGTTTTTATCTCCTTCTGCAGTCAAGAATAAGTAGTTGGCCAATATTATAGGTTAAACAGCCGGGCAGGTTAAAGGGAATTCAAGTTAAGAAAAAAGTAGCTTAAGTACTTTTTCATTGAATTAGATAGAAGGAGCCAAATGAGGTTAGAAGTCTGAAGTCCTACTTATCAATTACTTGCAGTTCTGTAAATAGTTATTAAATCGAAGGTAAGAATTGTCACTGGATAGGCGGGCTAAAATCTACGTAACTAAAAAAATGAATTTTGAAAGAATAATTATAGGTTAAATGATACCATCGGCCGGAATGTCGCCACTTACCTGAATACATATATTATGCAGATGTAAAAACTGTATCTGTAGATGTAAAAATAGTGATAATAAACTGTCGGTTTGTTATTATTATTAATTCTTAAAAATATTTACTATCGAATTATTTTTTACAAACATAAAATTACCATTTAATGCATAAATATAAGAAAAATAATAAACATTTTTCACTACAAGTTATAAATATTCATTTGTGAAAATTTTTCATGTACCTTACTAGTTGAAAGTCTTAATTATATAAACTATTGCTGATATTATCCCTTCCCATATTTACTGAATATTGTATGTAAAATAACCTTTGTATTAGACTGGATTTAGAGCATTAAAACAGACATTGAATAGGATTTAAAATTTTCGATTAAAACTAACTAGGAATTTGAAGTTGCTTTAAAAACTTGATGCAACTGCATATAATTTAAACATTGTATCTTGCTACGTATTTGAAAGAATTTTTTTTTTAAATGTAAAGTTTTCCCCCTTATGTTGGTTTTCTTGGGAATCGTAATAGTTTCAAGAAAGATCAGAAGCAATGACCACTGGAGAAGGAATCAAATTTGTTTATTTCAGGTTTTTCTGCATTGTACTATGTGATGATCAGAAAATTCTGATGCATGTTTTGTGACAATTCGTTAAAAAAAATAAATAGCATATAACATGAAATAATTTCTGAGATACGGTACAGAGTATGGTAAAAATGTAACAGGTAATATTGACTAGTTAGAACAGAGCCTCGCTGTAATTTAACACTTGTGAAGATCTTGGTACCTCTACCAGACGAAACGATTGCCATTGTATTAGTAACTTCACTCTCCATCATTTTCACATTGTGTTAACTTGAAGTTATGTACACTATGGCACATCAATGATTCTACTTGCCAAACGCAGTATCATAAATTAATAATTCAGGATTCGTGTCTATCACTCAATCACCTTCTACAGTGAACCATCTATTCACAAAAAAATGGCATCATAGACAGGTACAACTACACATAAAATACAAAAAAGAAAATAGAACAATTAACCTTAAGTAGCCGAAGCACGTCACCAATGAGGTATTGGTGCACTACATAAAAATTCACAAGTTTACACTCTCTACGTTAATTATAGGAAGGGACAATCCTCTTCCGATTCTTGAAGGGCCTCCAAACATTTATAGTAACTTGAAAACCTGTACACTGCGGCAGATCCTTGACTCCACTAATCAAACGTAGTAACATAAACATAGATCCCAGAATCCTGAATTACCACAAAATTCGGGATTCATGTCTATCACTCAATCACCATCTCCGATGAAGCATCTATTCATAGAAAAATTGCATCACAGGCAGGTACAATAATACATTGAATATAAAGAAAGAAATGTTACAATTAACCCTTCGCAGCCGAGGCACCATCACAGAGTGAAGTGTCGGTACACTACATAAAAGTCCAATCGTGACCCTTTCCGCTAATTACAGGAAGAGACAATCCTCTCCTGATCCTTGGAGGGCCTCCAGACGTAAACAACGTTTGCAGCACGTGCTTCCGTCTCTGGCAGACACAGGCCTCTCTCCTAATAAATGACTGCTCGCAGCCTCGGCCTCCATCGGCATGCATCACACTGACTGCTCCCGATAAATCAGAGGAAATGGCCGTCCGTTTAAGAGCTCTCTTGTTCGCTACTGTTGCTCTTTGACGACATTTTCCGTGTTGGAGTCGGGTAATTTGTTTGGAAGAAAGATGTACTGCTTTCGTTTTTGCTTCCCCTCATCGTGTACTTTGGGAATTCATCACGTTGGGGTGGTATATTTATGACTTCTATTTCTATAGCGTGTCTTTTTACACTAGGTGGGACACATGTTCGGAAGTCGATGGCCCGTTCTGGATTATATGTCTTCCTCGCTACTGCGTGCAAAGATGTTTGCAAACATTAAGTGTGGTGGAGGTATGGAAGAAAGATTTACGCACTTGATTCATCCATTTTTTTCACCTCTGTGATCTCCAAACTGTGTTCGTCTTGTTGTTGAGAAATCTATCACTTTAAAGAGGGTTTTTTGCCCCTTCCTTTTGCTGACTTTGTCGTGTTGAGATTATTGTTCAACTTCTAACTTTGGATATGGAATGATGTAAAGGAAGATGTTGGAATTCCTCATTATGAATTATATATTTGCAATGGATTTTTTTTTTTTTAATGTTTGGAGGGAAAATGTTTTTGGCTGACTGCTTTTAATTAGAGTATCTTGTATCTCAACAGTTATTTTTGCAGCTGTAATCATATTAAAAAACACCAAATTAAATTATTATAATTTTTCTCCTCCAATGTTTTTTTAGCAGCATATACGTAATACAAAGGTGTTTTTTTTTTCTTTTTTACAACATATGCAATGTTTTTTTAAAGCGTATAAATAATCTTAGACAATAAAATTTGCCTTATTGTTTTTGCTAATATTATTCATTTATTAAAATTATTTTGTGATATTGGGAAGTTTTCAGAATGATACACAGCTAAATGAAATGGATATTTAATTTTTTCAATTTTGAAGTATTTTGAATTACCAGAAGAAATAAAACTGTCCAATTTTCATATCATATTTGCTATCATAAAATACATTTTTTTTTTCTTCCTTTAAGCTATACATGCTGTTCGAATTTCTTTGACAATATTAAGGTTTCTAGTAGATTCAAGAAAAAGATTTTGGATTCTTTTTTTTTCTTCTTCTTTTATGTTTGATGTATTGTTTGTAAGTTATTACTGATGCTTCAAAATAATAGTTCTAAAAGATTTTTTTCAAAACATTTTTTTTTAGAAATTATGAATTATTTTAATAAAAAGGATAAATTTAACTATTTGGGTGCAATGCATTGCTTTAGATTTTATTTCTCTTCCAGTTCTTTTAACTGAAACTTTAGTAAAGAGAAATATCACTTCTAATGATAACAACTCAGATGATTTGAAGATAGCATTTGAATAAATTACAAATGTAGTAACTTTTTTTTTCCTTACCACAACTATTTTTAACTGTTTTTAGTAAGACCAATGATAGTTAAAATCTAAAAATTATTAGAGCTTTTCCTTTTATAATGATAACTTATTATTTATATCGGAAGCAATTAACATTTTCATTCATCTAACATTTCCATGTTCGCGCCATATTTGTAAAAATATTTTTGGGATAACAACTGACAAATGATATATATGATTGCTCTTGAAGAGATTTCATTACATAATAAATAAGAATTCTACACACATAGAATAAAAATTCCCTAATATTACTTTTTTTCGTATATGATTAAAAAAAAGCAATTACTGAAGATTAAAATATTTTGATATTTCTGCTGCTATTCTAATTACTGGCATTAACTATTATTTAATTACAGCATAAAAGGTAAAGATTTCTTACTAAAATATTGTGTACTGTTGTTAAATAATACTAAATTCAAATTTTTGACAAATGTCCATTGCAAGTTATTCTTCTCTTAAAAAGAAGAAAAAAATTATATCTGGTGTATGCAACAAAAATTTAATGGAATTATAGTATACTAAAACTATAAAAACATTAGTAAAATTTGTCTAACAACATTGAGCATCCGATGAGGTAAGAGACCAAGGTTCTGAAAAAGTCAACCTCTTCCGCTATAACGACATGTCTCACATGTACATCAAATTATTGAAATTTTAAAATTTAAGTCTGAAATTAAGTGAAAATATTACGTTATTTAAAATGCAAAAATCATTTGGTAAAGCCTCGGTATTTCAAGTGTCCTTTATGTTATTGGATAACATAAAGGATGGGATATAACATGTTTGGGACATTTTGTAATTAGAAAACAATAAATATCTCAAATAGGATTGCATCTAATTAGGAAGTTAAATAAATTCGAAAATGAAGAGTTTGGTATTTGTAATAGAGTTTCAATATTTACTTCGCAACTTTAGCGTTTTCTGCCAATAGCCTATTAAAACTGCGTGAGTTTCAGTTACTAAGATATAGAAATTGCATGTAAATAGATATATGTTATAAATGCATTTCATATTGATAAGTAAAATAACTTACTTACATTTCATGAAAATAATCTCAATTTTTACTAACTTTGCTCTTTCAGTTTTAAAAATAAGGGTTTGAATTGCCAGATACCCGTAGATTCTTTCTCGTTTAACGTATTACGTTAAATTTTATTAAATGTTAATGTTAAAAAAAATGACAGGACATTCATGATTTTTTATTATTTATAAAAACATTTCAGTCATGGAATATTTTTCATCTTTATATATTTTAAAAAATGATAGTAATTATTAACATATAGATGCGTTTCAACAGCATATAAATCTATTCATTTCATGAAGCATCATTCTAAGTTCATTAAAATAAATTAATTAAACTAGCACTATCTCAGTTTTTAACATTTTACATTCCAAACTTTTTCTATTTATTTTTGCTCTTTCTAAAGAACACTGGCTTTTTAATTATTAAAATCAATTAACTGAATTGATTCTCTCATTAACTTTTTGATCCTCTTCCTTAATTTTCTTCGTTATCGTACCATTGGTAAATCTTCCTTTTGGACGTTTAAAACATTATAAAGTGGTAGTGAATTATTATCTCGTAAAGAATCAGTTTAACAACATTCTGTTGCGTTTTAAGGTCGTATAACCAATGCGTTTACCTGCCAAGTTAAGCTGAAATGTATTCATGGTGCCCTTAATCACTAAATCATTCTTTTCTTCAAGCCTGTTTAAATAAATGCACATCTTGTTGAAGCAAAGGTTAATTCATTCATAAATGGATAAATTCTCATCTCAAGTAATTTAAAACGAGTTAAATGGCCACTCGCAAATGCCGCAACGTTCGTAGCATAGTAAATAGGTGTTGCAATAACTTTTTTTTTTTTGCCCCTCATTTAATTGAACTGTAGCAGTTTAATTTTAAAATGATACAAAAATAATCTTTTTTTTTTTTTTTTTTTTTTTTTACAATTGTATTTGTATTCATATAATGTATGTTAAATACAAATTTAACATTTTGGAAGATAGCTCATCACATTTCGCTTCAAAAGTCTGAATTTTCGTTAATTAGTAAGTAATGGTTCAAGGTTATAGCCACTTAAATAAAATAGAGGTATTTTTATATGAATATATTTTACTTTTATAAAACTAATTTATTCTCACAAAAAGAGTTTGTAGCATTTAGTATGCAGGATTCCTCAATCGAAATTTCCAGTTTTTATTTTTGGAAGAAGCTAAAAAAAACTTTAAATAAAAAATATTCCCAAGTTAATTAAAAAATATGATCATATTTATGCTAACTATAAGGTCACTTAGGCACTATTTCGAAAAAAAATGGAAGAAACCTTTTTAAGGATTTTAGTTAGATATTTTATTATCATAAAAATTTGTTCTTTAATTTTAACACGTTAAGCATCAAGCCTTATTTGACGTCCTTTCTGTCTAACTTGACGACATCCGATTTCTTTGATAGGCTTGCAACTACAGATTTATGCCAAGTTGCGATAATACATCATGCATTTAAATGCATTATTTTGTGATCTCTAGATTCAAATTTATTAAGAGAAGGCAATTTTTTAAATGTATATCATCAGTCAACAATGAATAACACAAGCCCAAACGAAAATTATATTGTCAGTTGACTCATGTTTCCTGAATGGAAAATACAAAGTCAGTCACCGGTGACTGATGAAGTCCGACCGTAAAGTTTCGTGTGAATCACTGGTGATTGATAAGGCACTTAACATGTTAATTTTTTAAAATGTGACTTTAAATATAGTAGCAGCAGCACATCATTGTCTTAGTTATCGGAATCATAGTTTCGCGAATATATTATTTTTTAAGAGCACGTTGCTGTTGCAATATAATTCAGAATAAAAAAAATAAAGATAACATTGACTAAAATGTTATACTAATCTTCAGGAAACTAATGGGCGTGATCACCCAAAAAACTTTCTTGCATACTCTCTAATAAATTTGTCATGTCAAAGAACGCTTTACATGGCAATGGAGAAATATTAACTTTTGGCGAGAATTTAGCATTTTTGCTGAATCTGTCGTGTAATACTTGACGAGGTTTTTGGCGATTAATTCCTGGCGTGCGTTAATAGTATCCGAAAATCGAATTTATGATTTAAACACTTTTTCTCAACCGATTGAAGAAAAAAATGACACAAAACTGCTCTTGGAGTCATAAAATTCCTTGACAAATTTGATATTTTTAAACTGTTGCATTTGTGAATTATCGCATTTACATTTTTATGAAAGTGCAGACCGACATACGGTCAACCCTCTGTTGAGTTTGCTCAAAATTTTACGGGATAGATGATAAATCTGAGAACCGAATTTTATCTATTTGGATCTCTTCTTTTTGTAATTATTTTGTTAACTTATATTCGAATAGCAAGACAGGCGTACTTCTTATGAACAGATTTTACTCAAAATTTGATAGAAATCTATAAATTTCGTGTAAAGACCGTATATCAAATTTCAACCATGTAACTCGAAGCGTTTCTAAGTTATCTTTCTCACAGACAGGCAGATGAGCATTTGAAATATGTTTTTCCACTCGGGGGGGGGGGGGTCTAATATGTAAAGATTCGTCAAACTCTACAGTTCGAATTTTTTGACGATTACTGTAATTTCTCTATGCTGACTAAACAAGAAAGTAAAAAGGTTAAAATTTTCTTCATATGAATTATATTGTGAAAATGATTTAGATATGTAATCAATGGGCATGAAATATTTGAATAAAAATTATTTTTTTTATCCTTTCTGATTTAAAATTAAATAAATGAAAAAAATATATTAATTAAATTTATGATAATTGAATATTTTCGATTTTTTTAATATCAAGTGGGGGAGAATATTTTGTATAGAATTGCTTTAAGAAGTATACGTCATAATATTCTTATTTTCAAATGCTTTAATACGGTGTAAGGTAATTAGCATTTAAACTCCTACGTTTTCTCAACCCCAAAGCAAGGCACGGAATTCTGATTCCTACCCGTGTGACATCAACTTTCAAGGTTAAATTCCAGCCACTTCGATAATGACAGGGCCCGGTACTCGCAAGGACAATGCCTGACAATACTACAATGGAGAGTCCAAAGATGGGAAATCGGTGGGATGTTACTTACAGTTACCCTGCCCAGCGACCTCGCCAAGTGTCGCCAGTGTTAACCTTCCTTTACTACAGACTATTGTGGACCTAGAAAATATTTGTCACAATGATTTTCTTGATGCAGAAAGAAAGTCATGAAAGAAACCCTATATGTATAATTATTAAAGTTACCATATCGAGTTATAACTCTTATATAACTAAAAAATTTGCTTATGGTATCGATCAATGGAATCCGTAACAGAGAAAAAGGAAAGGGTGGAAGTTATGGTCAGAAAATATATTTAAAAGATGAGGTATGTAGCTTTCAAAGAAACAGAAAGGAATTATCCAAATAAACAAATGCAAACATTTAATGCGCATTGTCCAATAAATACGCATTGTCCAATTTAATGCGCATTGTCCAATTTAATGCGCATTGTCCAATTTAATGCGCATTGTCCAATAAATTATCCAAGTACCAAAACAGCAGTACTAAATACTTTAATGGACTTATTATTGTAGTAGAGCTGAGCAGTAACATTTTCACGTTTCCAGGCTATATCATTTATTGGACAAAGAATAAAACAGAGAGTAAAATGAAATGGTAGGAATGAATTTCTACATTATATCTGAAGTAGTATGTTAGATTGATTTAAACATTTTCAGGTGTTTTCCCCGTAAAGTTGCTAATAGCCATAAGTAAGGTCTATTTAATACATTTTGTAAGTTTTCTAAGAAGAACCTGCTAAGGTACTGATCACTTGGCATGATTTGAAACTAGTTATGATCTAGTAGTATATTCCCCATCTCACTCTAAAAAAAAAGTGTATAAAGTATTTAAAAACATAAATTTAAAGCCTGTCATGGGTTTATTTTTTGTCCTTGTTTTTTTACTTTAAAGTAAACTAAAAATAAAGAAGGTCAAAAGTCTTTTTTTTAAAGAATAGCAAATCCTTGAATGAAACAAAAAAAAGTGAAGAAATGGTCTACTCATTTGCTAAACTCTATCTTAAAACATTATTCTTAGTTTATTGGAAAATAACCCTTCTTAGGCTTATAATCTCATACAGATTCTCGGTGATTATCTTCAAAACTCGGTTAAAACAGTATCTATTTTGATACCATCTCATTCTCATCAATAAGATTTCCATTATGACTGCTACTTTGTTTTTAATGATATTCTCTATGCTTCAGCAAATGCTATTTTGAATTTTACAAGCACAAATTCTTTCCTCAAAATGCGCAGTCTTATTTCGATATCTTAGAATTTCATGTGTTACAGTTGCAGTGCTTTACAGCTACTTACAATGTATTGGTATCTTCCGTATCCAGCATTGTTTTTTATTCGTCTACCATTTTTAATTGTTGCCGCTGTATGGCCTTCATTCCAACATTTTGGTTTATGCTTTCAAATATCTCCTTCATTCCAGCCATTTATAGATTTCGCGATTGAGATTTTACTTATTTTCTAAATATTAAACTACTTATTTATTAATTAAAAAATTATTTTCATTGAATTTATTTATTTTCCCAATTGCATCATATGCAATTTTATCGATAAAGAGTTTATATACCTAAGCATTTATATAAGTTTATATGCCTTTTATATATTCTCAACTTTTATTCCTTCAGATTACCTAAAAAGCTTAATTTATGCAAGAGAAGAACGTTTCAAAACCAGGAAAATTCCGCAATCCTTTACATCTGAAATGATTTTAACTGTTGATTGGTGGCCGAACTTATATAAATTTTTTGGAATCTTCAAGGTCTGAGTTTCTGCAATTGATATTTGACATAGTAATTACAGGCGTTTCTTTTAAATGTTAAAATGGTCATTTGACCTTGCCCCATATTTTTAATGAATGGGTTATGAATCAACTCCTTTAATAAAAATCATGCCGCACAAATCACGAAATTATATACTCAGCAACTAGTATTTAAAATATCCTCATCTCTCGAAACTAAATCACATGAAAATTGTCGAGTATTTGTTTCACGAATGCTTTCTTATATTTACTCTGGTTTTAGATGATATCAGATTGCTACGAACTTTGAATTAGTTGTTAGTTGTTTTATTGTCTTATGAGTTTTTAGAAAATAATTGAGGAATAACAAAATTATAATTTTAAACTCTTCCATACAAAGAAATCTCCAAAGATTTACTTTTAAATCGAATTGTGTTTCAATTCAATTCTTTTGATATTTGTAAATCAATGAATTAAGTAAAGAGTTTATTATCTTTTCATACACTTGGACATTCTTTGAAAATGTAAGTTAATATTTCTTCATGTGTGGCTCTACCAAAAAACTATGATCTAGTTCATCTACACACTTTTTTTTTTAATTATTCAATTGTATTTTTTTTTGTATAATCAAAAAAAAAAAAACTTATTTAAAGCGTTTGATAAAAATTTGCTGAATTTCTATCTGTTTGAAAATCGGATCACGATAGAGAAAAATATTTAAACGTCCCTTACTAAAAAAAAGGTTAAATTGAACCCATGTTCGGACTGTGACAAAAATATTTTGCTGTGTTTATTATTATTCTTATTTTGAATTTTTAAGTCACTCTCAAATGCAATTGTATAAATACATAAATCTGAAAAATCTTAATGCAAGTTATAACTAATTATAAAGAGATATAGAATTTCCGAACCAACAAAACTGTGGTGACCACACCAGGATTTAATAAGTTAACACACTTAGGAAATTAGGAATTTATATATTAATTCCTTCACCATAAACAGTGATTATTTCAATATATGATTCTCGAATAAGAATTCTTGAAATGAGTTATTATTAGTTACCGAGTTAAGTCTAGTTATTAGTTACCAATTTAGCGAGTTACTGAGTTATTAGACTTTATTATTAGGTATTGAATTATTAGACGTTATTTATTAGGTATTGAGGTGGCATTATAATTAGGTATTGAGTTATTAGATTCTACTATTAGGATCTGAGTTATTATACATTAGTTACTGAGTAATTATAACTTCCTGTTATGTACTGATTTATTAAATGATATAATTATATATTAATTTATTAAAAGATATAATTATGTTTTGATTTATTATATGTTATTATTAGGTTTGGAGAAATTTAATTTCATCTTTTTCTTTTCCCTATTTAATGAAAATATTTTGGCGTTTTTCAAATTATGAGTAACCCTTCATTTAGATTTATTATTTACTTCATTTATTATTACTTCATTTAGAAATTTAAATTCCTTAAGATTGAAGATTAATTCTTATGTTCTCTTGAGCAACTTAGCAATACCTGAGATAAACTTCTTTCGCTTAATAAAGTTCTGAAAATTTATATTTATTTTTAATGAAAAAATTACAAGAGAGAAAAAACTTTGTTATTTAAGATTAAAAATTATCATGAACAGTCAGAGTAATAAGTATCTCTTCAAGGTATGGATAAATGTCAGAATTAAAAAGAAATTAATAATTGATCCACATAAGTTTTCATACCGAATTAGAAAATATTGTTTTAAAAACCATATCTATTTGCAAAAATCTATTAATTAATATTTTTGATTATTTTAAAAGTATAACTTACTGATTTTAATATCAACAACATTAATAAAATTTCTGAAAGATTAAGATTTTTGGAAATGTAAATTTTTTTTTTTATAAAAACTAATTATCGAAAAATTATTCTGTAATTTATCTTAAAGAATTGGATTTCACCTGTTTATGAAATTAATAGGTTAATGGTGTTAATATAAGTTAATTAATTTTTCTGTATTTAAATGATCAAAGTATAAAAATATTAAAATAAAATCAGATGTATTTAAAGTTTATTTTTTGCTGTATTATGCTGGGTCAATAACCAAACGATTTTAGTTTAAGTATTTTATTTCAATTTTCATACAATTATTTTATAATTGATATTTATGAAAAAATTAGGAATGAATATTTATTTAAATTTCTGAACATTTTGATAAATTACCTGTTTTTTTAGGTTGGGGGGGCGTAAAGTGATCTGATTTTAATACTTTTTAACCAATTTTACCTTACAAAAATGCATTTTCAACATTTACTTAATCTGCCATTACTATCTTTAATATTGAAAAAAGCAGACAAATAGAGTTAATTAAGATATTTTATTTTATGGATAGCTTTAAGATATTTATATTTTTGAATTTCTTGAATTTTATACATAATATAACATCTATTAAATTGTAATAATGAAAAAATCTGACAAAAATTAAAAGATAGATTTGATAATAATTAAATAGATTAATATTTAAATTAATTTAATTTTTAAAATAAACAGTAATTAACAACAAATAAACATCAACTAAAATTGTTAAACTAAAAAAATATCCCAAATAGTAA
Source organism: Argiope bruennichi (assembly GCF_947563725.1). Taxonomy (NCBI): domain Eukaryota; kingdom Metazoa; phylum Arthropoda; class Arachnida; order Araneae; family Araneidae; genus Argiope; species Argiope bruennichi. The sequence goes on from NC_079158.1 coordinate 102,186,150, forward strand.
AATAAAAAAGTGAAATTAGTTTTTATATTTTTGGAATATAATCTTTTTATATAAAAAATCCCAAATAAAAAGATTGTATTTAAGATTTTTCGAGCATAATGTGGGCTCACATTTCTTTATAGTTTTATTAAAATAAATGATACTAAAAAAATATATATATATTTAAAAAAAATTGTCTGAAATAATCCGGTTTTCTTAATTTAGTTTCCATTAAAAACTAACTCAAAACACAGAAATGAGTATTATTAATATCACAACTTAATCAAAATAAGAACTTTTATTACTAAACCTTTAAGTTAATAAATGTTTTCTTTCAAGGAAGAGTGTTTTTGCATTTTAAATTTAGGTCAGCTTAATGTTCTGGAACCAATGTTGCTTCTAAAGAATATTTTCAAAAGATCAGAGTTCAAGCATCATGCAATCAACTCAAAAGTTGTGTAAGGCCAAGAGATTTCTGATCTTGGCCTTTTCAAGCCACTATCTGGCATTTAAGAGAAATGAATCGTTTCAGAATTGCTCATTTAAGGAAAAAAATTTATTAAAGTGTTGAAAAACTAAATTTAAGGTCAATATAAGTCAGGAAATTTAAAGCATGAAATTAGAAGATTAAAGGCAGAAAAAATATATTTAATATGAAATAAAATAATATTTCTTATTCAATGCTTCATTGGTTCATCATGGAAAATTGTTTGTCCAAAGATATTTGGCTTTTTATTTTTAAATTTAGTCTATCGAAATTCTCTAACCATACATTTTACAAAGCAAAAATAAATTTTAAGGGGGAAACAAGAATAATTTAATTGATAGAAAACATGTATTTCACATTATTTAAAGCATGTTATATTAATTTAAAATATAAATAAAAATAAAATAAAAGTTATTTTATTTATAGTGATATTTCTTGTTTAAATTTGGTGATTCATTATCTATTAATAAAAATGTTTTAGGTAATGCTGCTATAAAATCTTTCTGTTTCTATAAAAGCAATTGTTTACTTAAAAAACTAAGTGGAGGAAAATAAAAGAAAAACAGCAGGCGAATATTTAAAGATGAATTTTCGAGAAATTTGAGAAAATGATTTAATGTAATGTTGAAAAATAAATGCTAGAGAGGGATGGAAAAAAAAAAAGATAGCAGGCGAATTTTCTGTAGAAATGAAAAATAATTTCAAAAATTTCATTTTAGTTATTGTTAAAAGCTTTAGCTTAGTTGGGCATTTCTTTTGAATAGATTCAAAAATTAAATGAGTTTTAGAGCACGGTTACTTAAGCATTTTTTTAATCGTAAAATTCTTCTATATCGCCATCTTTATAAAATATTTTTCATAATATAAGTAAGCCAAAAGAAAGGTGGGGGGCTTTAATTAATGATACAAAAGAAAATTTGATCGAATTTTTTTACTTTAGAAAATTTTGAATGAATTATTTCAAATAATGGTACTTTTTTTTTTTAATTTCTGTTTGCTTACAGATATTGGAAAATATAGTTACTTACTCATTTTGAAAATTTTCACGATTCCATTTCAGGACGAAACCCATGTAATGATATGAAATAAAATAATATGAAACTATGAGTCTTATAAAAATAAAAATAATAACTTATAAAACAAAAAAATAACTATAAAATACGGAATATGATTCTTTTATTTATTTCATCAGAAACCAACTGAAATCAATGATAAACTGAAAGTTGAAAAAGAAATATTTAGAAAATTTACAATTCTATTTGAAGATTTTTTTCAAATTAATTAATTAATTTACATGTTTAGTTAATGAAATATCACATAAAAAATTCCATCCCACAATTAAGAGATTCTAAATCCATTAAAAATCTCTTAATATTTCTTCTTTTTCATAATATAATCATTAAACTTGAAAAGAATGTTTATAGAAAATAGAAAATATCCAAAATTTATGAAATTTGAGTATTCCCTCCTAAAATAAATTCTATAAGCAATAAATTTTATAAGTTGTGAATTGAAATTGAAAATATATTCTTTAAAGTAAATGATACTGCCATTTTCATTGAAAAACAATATTCTTTTTTTATGATAATCTTGCATATATTTCAAAAATAAAACTTATCCTTTAACTTTTCTTATTAACAGGAGATTTTGAATTTACAGCAATTATGAAATTGATTTTTTTTTTCTAATTATTTGATTTTTTTTTGTACTAAATAAAATAGGTTAAAGACATCTCTAACTTATTTTGGAACATGTTCTCTACGTAATAAAAAGCTTTATTTTATTTTCTGGGAATGAATTAAAAAATTTGAAATTAAAAAAAGAAACACTACAGTAGACTCCCGATTATCCGCGGGCGGATTATTCGCGGGGCGGATTATTCGCGGTGCGGATTATCCGCGCCGGCCGAACAAAGTTTTTTTTTTTTTTTTTTTTGACTGATTTTTTCAAAAAGGTGCAGTTTTACAGTTATGCTTTTGTAATTACATTATACATTACAGTATTAAAACAGTACATATGTATTCATTTTTCTGTGTATCCTTGACGCCTCTCATAAATACAAAGCACTTTTCTGTTTTCATTAACAATATGCATTTTAGGTCAGTTTTGAGTGATATACTAAAATATTAAGCGTCAGTTAAACATTTCCTGCTGTTTATTTTGCGTTTTATTGTACATAAAACGATTTTTCAAAGTTGGAATGACTGTTTTCTTTTTTGCTATACCAGTTTTTAGCTTTTTTCGGATTATCCGCGATTTTGGTTATCCGCGGCGGCCGTGCCACCCAATTCCGCGGATAATCGGGAGTGTACTGTATTTCCATTTGGAAATTGCATCTTTTTATTTTTATTATTATTATTGTTATCAGTTACTTAATGCTACATAAATCGTTCGAACTAGTTCACGTGTGGAATTCCTAGATTTTTACTAGAAGACATGCTAACCTTTGCACGCATTCAACCTTCTGCAGTCTCTCAACATAGTGTCATGGGAGGTCCTCGAAAAGTTGTAAGAAACCTTTCACCAGAACCCTGTTAAGGGGATTGACCATAAATCACTGCGGATGCGAAACGCTAGTTAGAAGGTTGAATGGAAACGGGGTTCTTAAACTGTGGGTCGCGAACCCGAGTGGGGTCGAATAGAAAAATATTAGAGTCTCAAGAATATTTATAACATTTTCTTTACTTATTCTACAACATTAGTAAAACACATCTCAGAAATATTTTGATTTAAAAATCACATCTCAATTATTTTGATAAATATTTTAAAACTGATTTTTTTTATATATATATTGCTATTTGACACTTTATATTCTTATTTATTTGCTTAAAGCCTAAGTTCTGTTTTAAGCCACTTTTAAGTTGTTAGTAGTTTAAACTATCGATTCTTCCTCATTTCTTTCCTTCTAAATGTAATGTAAAAAATATATTTTCGTCAAATTTTTGAAATTTTTTTTCAAAACTTATTTTGGACATTTCATTTATTCAGATAATAGCAGTTCTTAGACCAGTTCTCTAACCTCGAAAAATCTAAATGCTGTTTTCAGTTTCGCCCAATTATTAAAATAACATATGCTTTTTATAATTTTCATGCAGAAATGGATCATCTGTTTTTGTAAATTTTAGTGCATTTTCTGCTTTTAAAAGTATTTAAAATTTTTGATAATGCTTTAGTTAAAAAAGAATCATATCTATAATCATGTATGTGTTTAAATCATTATGTGTTAAATGTAAGATATTAGAAACCGATTATTTAGAATAAAAAGATAAGATATCAGATTATTTAGCATAAAAACTCACAAAAATACACAATCATAAGGTAATAAGTTCCTTTAATGAATATTATTAAAAGCCGCCAAAAATAAATTAGTTCTTGATTTACACTTACAGATTAGGTCGTAAATATAATTACAGATTTAGTTTATATTAAAAATATTAATCCAACTGGCTAAATATACTACATATAACTAACTATATTACGCAGTATGTTTATCCATGTAATATTTGATAAGCATAAAATTACACCAATATTGTAGCTGAAATCATAATATTAGACAGTTAATATAACGTATATCGCTCCAATTATCTGGCTACACTGCAAATGGAGATTGGGTTTTGAGTAATGATCGTTATATAGATGATATTATTATATCAGGAGTTGATTGCTTAAACAATTATCTACTATTTCTTGTAAACTGGCAATAGATTTAATGGTTTTATTGAACTAAAATACTATTGAATTTATTTTCTATTTTAAAATTAAAGTCTCCCTCTGCATTGAAATATTTATAAAGTCAAAAATAATCAGGGAAAAATCTCAAATGCATCTAAATTATCATTTATTTACTGCGTGTGATTTCCCATTCTTGATATTAATATATAAAATTCAGGATAAATAATGTTACTTCACTGATAAACAAACAAAAAAAATTCAGATAACGAAATCAATGTAAATGGTTTAAACGATATGTGTTAATAAGATATACTACTCTATTTAATGATTTAAGATATATAAATAATATTTGTATTTCAAAAATATTGCAAAGGGATAAAATGTTTAATAACTAATAAATGCGGAAATAATAATAATGCTAATATAATTTCATATATATATATATATATATATTGACAATATCTGGAAAACCAAACTTTGCTCGGCAGTTTTTTTTTTTTTTTGAAATAGTGTTTTTTTGGAGAAAATATGTATATAGAATCATAAGTGAATTACATATGAATATTTTTTATATGACCGTTTTAATCTTACCTATATAAACTGGTCATTTAAATAAACAAAATCATAATACACTTAGTTTAACATGTTATTCGAGACAATCTGCTATATTACAGTATTCATTTTGCAGTTTATCTATCACTGCTTATATTTTTGAGCTTACACTCAGTTTTAACATGATGAGATCGGGTCCGAGAGAGCGCTATATGATTTGTCAACATGAGAGCAGACAGAAAAAGGCTGTAATAGTTAGTTATTAAAAAATGTTTGTTTGTTTATTTGTAAAATCACGTTTTTCCGGAAAGACACCTATATAGTTAAACTTAAAAAGCCAACCCTTATCTAAATATGAAATTTGATCCATACCGTTAGAGCCGTTTCCGAGATACACGAAATAAAGTTATATATATATATATATATTAAGATAAAATATTTAAAATAAAGTATAGATGCATAAGTCCTAAAAAAGTTCATGCTATGCTTCTTCCTACTAGATATTTTAATCTTTTTTTTTTTTTTTCATTTTATTTTTTATAGGCGTTTTCTTTTTTGATTGAAAATTTATTTACTATATTTATAAAAGTAAAATTTTCAAATATATTAAATGAGACTAGATTTAAAAAAGTGATATTTTTATTTCTGATAACGTTTTAACCGATTAAATCAGTAATAGATATCATATAGTATCAAATTCTGTCAGCATTTTTTCTTCAAAAAGTTTTATTATAATTATCTTTCGATTACTTTCTTCATAACTCAAGTATTTTCTTGATTACATTTCATAACACTTTGTAATAAGTCATGTTTCATAAAATACCGAGCTGTCACAATGGCTTCATCAACGTGATAAAGTGTGGTAAGTATGTCTTTTGTAATGAAGCAAAGGTGCATAAAATCAGGGTATTTGAATTTATAGATTTTGATGGAACTTCAGTAAATGAGTCAAAACATTGCAGAAAACTAAAATTTTCAAAAGAAAAATATAATTTGAAAATGTTGTCCTACAGTTATATATATAGTTATTTTTCATATTTGGAAAAATAATGAATAAGATAATAGATTAAATGTTGTTAAAATTTGTTTCTACAGAAAATTTCGTTCAATAGAAAAGTTTATTAAATGTAAGTTAGTTGAATAGAAACTACTATATTTTAATCTCAAAAGTAGTCCTCATTTTGAAAAGTCTTTCATTTTATTTATTATTATTGTTCATTATTTTCTAAATGTTATTTAGTTTTATTTTGCATTATTTCTTCTAATATAAATTCCTCAGTTCCTAACAGTTGTACTGAAAATTTCAAGTTTATATAATGACCAATATTTCATGGATTCGTTGACTGGTCAATGTCATCGAATCTAATTAATTTGCCAAGTGAAATGCAATTACATTTAATATTGAAGCAGTTGAGTTCACTTGAAAAAATTGAACGAAATTGCCTTTTCTACTAAAGTCAATATTCAGTAGAATCGTGACTGAGCTGGTTTGGTATTAATGGAAGATATTTTCCGAATCATTTTTCAAAATTAATTGCAATACATGAATAATGACCCAAAGGAAATGCAGAATTGTCAAGGAAAGCTATTGTATAATGATTTTATATTCCGAAAAGAATTTTCTGTTGTAATTCGCGAAATTTTTATATAATTAATTTTTTTACTAAAATGTAAAGAAAAGAGATCTAGTCTTCATATTTAATTAATGAATTTCATATTGATGGAATTAGTATCTTTGTATTAGAAAATTAGTTGTATGATATTTCTATACGTTTATTTTATTTTTTTATTTGTTTTGGAAATAGATAGACGCACTTATATGTTTAAAATCGGATGATTGCTCAAATTAAAATCTTATAGAGATTTCATTGGTAAAAGAAACGAATATAGTTCTATTCAAGTTGGTTTATCAAAATATTTATTTAAAAAATTCCCTTTACTTTTAAAACTCGATATTTTTATAAAATTTATTCTTTTTTTAATAATCAAAAGATTGTTTCATATGTTTATCGTTTAGTATATTCAATTAAAATTGGATTTCAATCCAAATTATTTTATTTTTCACTGTTCTTTTGAATTGATATAGAAAACAAAATGCTTCTCTTAAATTTAAAGAAATATTCATTTTTTTATTGTTAATTTTTGGTGACATATACAATGGATGTTTTGAAATTAAATGAATTAATGTGACCGAATTAATTTTAGTAATTCATATTATTATGAATTTTAGTTACTTCGGAAACTAATTTGAATAGTTTAAACACTTCAATAAATACTTCCAAAATTATTTTAGAAGTAAATTTGCGATTTTTAATTTGAAGCTGATTAGGTATCAGCCATCGAAGTTCAAAAAGTAATGTTTTATCTCCGAAGTTAGGCATTGGGTATTGAGATAAATATATCTTTGAGCTGTTTCATTTTTTAATTGCTACTAGTTTTTTTAATGCATAATACTTACATAGAATTTAAAAAAAAAAAAAAACCTTTATAAACCTAAATTTAAGGTTCTTTTTCATTCTAGATGTTTTAAATGGATATAAGTTATCTTAAAAATTGGCTAAACTGAAGAAAACTGTATTGAAAATTTTTTTATGATTGAATTTGCATGGTAGCTTAATGAAAGAATAATTATAAATCTCAAGTTATCTGGTGGGATTATAATAAGATTATTTCTATGATTTTTTATTCGTTTATTATTATTATTCAAATTTTTAGAATGTCGATTATTTTCATTTCCAACGAATATAATTTGTAGGAATATATTACTGAATCTGAAACTAACATGCTCGATGCGAAGACGTGAATCCGCAGGAAATCAGAAGTTAGGGGATAGAATTTTATTCCAATTGTGAGATATTATTATTTTTCCTTTCTTTCTTTCTTCTTTTAAGTTTAAGATGAAATGCTCCAATTTTACATTTAAATGCTTTATAAAAATATGTTATCGTTGATTTCTTTGATGATTTTATATATATTGAGAGTCATTTGTTGTTTTGAGTAGTTATCTGTTGCAATTTTAATACACCTTTTCTATTTGGACCAATTTATATTTAACAAATGTACCTCATATTTGTGTACAGAAAGAATTAGTAGTTATTTCATAATAGGTAGTTTATAGGTACCTAAGTAATTCATTGTAAGAATTTCCAGGTAATTCATGATACTACAAATACTTTTAAAATCCTCATACTGGTTATTTTTGTTCTTTCCGCCCATTTTCAATAAGGTAGTAATCCGATGTATATCTATTTCATTCTGTGAATAAACTAAATCTTCCTGAAATCACTTCTTAATCTCGTTCATGGTTTCGGTGTTTTGGTGATAAGATCTCGGCTTAAAGCTAGAGGATTTTAGAAGCGAAGCCCGATTCTACTAAAAACTTGGAAGTGGAGTTGGTGCAAGTTAAATTCATCGGGGTCAAATTTTCAGAGCGGATTAAATCCAGGAATTACCTATGTCATTTTATTGAGGTTCAAAATTATGAGTTCTATCGCAAAATAGCTTGTTCTTTTAAAATTTGATATAAATATAATTAAAGAAAAACAATACTAGTTAAATCCTCGAATCGAAAATGGGTATTTGAAAACCTACTGATTAAGAAAAAATTGTACATTCTTTTAATTTTTTTCTTTTTATATCATATAACACATGCATTACAACTTTTACATTAAGTCTGTAAACCATCTTATCCATTTATTTCGCCACTCTAATTCAGTCTGCCAAAAATGACGAAAATTTTTGTTGGATTGCTAGTATTTCAAATTTATAAACTCGGTGTTTACCATTACAACGGTCATATATCAAATGAATAATAATAAAAAAATAAAACGGGGGAGGGAGGGCAACGCAACTAACAGCACTAACGTCTAATTTATATTAAAAGTATATGCCATGAAGTTTTGTTTTTTTCCAATCTATTTTAAATAAGAGTAACAAAAATGCAAGTAAAAAGTCTCGAATATATATGTATATTATGAACTAAGATCTTAAAACTTTCTGCAAGTATACCAAAAAATATTTAAAATTTCTTTCTTTTTCTGTAATTTCTTAATTAAATAACAATTTTAAACATGCAATTTAATTTTCGTCCATTAACTTAATTAAAATGAAAAACTCATAAGAATGCAGTTAAAAAAAACATTGTGATCAATATCGCTTATAGCGAACATATACTTGAAATTCATCTGTGGGGCTCCAAAAAAAAGTGTGAAACCCATACTGAGTCGGAAAAAAAGGTTCCCTCAGACGCAAATGTAAACAAGCCGACGCTGTGGAAAAGCACGTGCTTTTCCCGTGTGTAATAAATGACTTGGCCGTGTCACCGGCGCGCGACGCTTACTCCCGCCGCATACATTAGGAGCGCCGGCCGCGATAAATCAAACGGCCTCCCCTTAAATGGATTCTCTAAAGGCTTAGTTGCGCTCCTTTGCTCTCTGGCTGCGAAAAAAAATTGCCCTCTATATCTATAGAACATGGCAAAGGTAATTGCTTTATTAATTGTGACCTCTAGCCAGGGGTTAAGCGCAGGAGCTGATAACCGATAGAAGGTAATTGTTTCCTTCGTGATATATGCAGCTTAAAGGAGAGCTTTCTCCTTTTTTAGTATTCTTTTTTTAATTTGATGTCGCTAACGAGATCTCGAGTGATGGGATGTTTAGAGTGGGTGTTTAAAAAATGGCACGCGACAAGTAGATGGTTAGTAATAAATTACAAAAGTTATTGAATGTGTTTGGTGTTGTCGCCATGTGTCTGCTACATGGTAAGGAATCGATGTCCTGTTTATAACCTAATGTATTATTCTGTTTCATTAGTGAGTCGGCCCTTTTTTTTTTTTTAACATATTATAGTAACCGTATTTTTTAACAATTTGTCATTACTAACAGATTAAAATAATGCCAAACAATAATTATTATTTCATTACTTTTTATTTGGAGAGTCATTTTTTCCCCAATAAAATAATAATGCGAATTAAGTAACATTATAAACTGTTGCATTGTATAAATAAATAGAATTCATTCTGGAATAATTCGAATATTTTTATCAGAACTATAAATTCTGATATTTTATGGAAAACTTATCAATTAATTCGTGTATCAGATCAATATTGTGATTGATACTAATACTAAAAAATGGGGAAAAAACTGTATATTTATTTTCTAAAAAAAATCAAGATTAGTCTGTGAATATCTAATTTACTTTGTATGAAATGCATGAGAAACTTAACCAAATTTACGCTGAGAATTTATTTTCAAGAAAAAGAATTTCACAGTTGGAAGCAATTTTGTTCTATTTTTGGAAATAGGAAGAAGAGGCAAAATAATAGTTGTTTGTACAAAATGTACTTATTAGAAAAAAAATTTAATTAGTAAAGCTTTGTAAATTTTATAAAAGCACAAAAACTGGTATAGTATATCTGCGCATACTAAAACATTTCTGTTATTCTTATTTGAATTGCACTTATTTGTTGCTTGTAAGTATTAAAAACATGGTGACAACATTACATATCATACGACTTTGATTTTTTAATTAAAAGTTTTGATAATTTGCTTTTAAATTAGTAAAATTAATTTCTAAATTAAAAAAAATATATTTTTATGAAAAATGTAAATATCATCAATGATTTGACTGCCTTAAACCTACAATTAATTTTATTATATGTGTATATGCTGTTGCTGAAGTAATAAATGTATGAATACTGTTGTCACCGTGATACAAATAATCACCGGTTATGATTAATAATAAATAGAATAGATTGAAACATATAACTCTAAGCTTTATTATTTTTTTCTATTACGAAATAAAAACTCTAAAATAGGAATCAAAATTATAGCTCCTCAACTATTGAGTGGCATTTATCATAACGTTTTGTTTACCAGTGAACAACTTCATAACTGTATTTTGGCAACAAATTTTAATATCTGTGTTTTTATACAGATTTTAAGGAGTCTGTTGAAATAGATAAGTATTAGTCATTCATTTTTTTTTATTTATAAATAGATCATCTCTAGCATGAAGAATAAAATTAACATTCTTTCTCTCCTTTTAAACGTTTTAAAAGAATAAAAAATAGTAGTAAAAACTGTAGAAATATGTAATTTTGAAAACAACTAACATTTTTGTTTTGACTTCAAATTAATCAGGAGTGATTAGCAAAAAAAAAAAATGTTGTTAAAGTTTGGAAAATATTAAAAAATGGAATATAAATATGAAGTAATTATGTTTTCTTATTTATGCGACTGGAGTAAACATATAAGCAATTCATAGTTAGAAGAAAATTTACTGCTCATGTACTATAACTTTCTTTACCTTTCTTTCCTGGCTCTATAACTGAAAAACAAATTATATAATTTCCAGGAAAAAATTCTTAGTTAAAAAGCATTTACTACGCACTCTATATTCATACTAAAACATTCTTTATTTTTCTTTCTTTCCTGGTTCTATAACAAAAAAAAAAAAAAAAAAAAGATGTATCATTTCCAGAGAAAATTTTTACTAAAAGTAAATTGGTATGCATAGCACATATCAATATATAAACACATCAATAATGATAGGTTAAAATGCTGCTGAGGATCATATTCTATAATTAAGCCAATTAAATATATTATAAAAACAGCTTTCCTGTCTAATTAATTTGAATTAATAAAAAATAGCTTTTACAACTTTCAGTCTTTGCTCCCTCCGCATGTTCATTAGCGACATGACGGCCTTGTTGTTGAGTCTCGACTTCAAACTTAGACTGGATTCCATTGAAAATTTAGCCTTTACTCAAACATAGTGCAAGCTATATTTTCTTTTATCATAGCAGAAGCATAATAGGAAGGCTGTATAAGGGGTTCTTATTTAATATAAAATTTTATCATCTAACTTTGTATCAAAATTACGAAATTCAAATGAAATAATTCTGGCGTAACTGTAAAATAAAGCATTAATATAAGAAATGAAAGTTACATGTTCATTGTATGTATTAAAAGCTATCTTTAATTTTTTTGATGAAAAATAGGTAAAGAGTTCAATTGAATTTAAAACTATCTTCAGATCATTCAAATAAATATGTTTTTATTCAAAAAATAATACGATTATATGTGGCATGAAAAAGTTATAATTGCCTATTTAAATTAAAATTTTGTAGATGAAAACAATGCGATTAAAGATTTTACATTGGACGAACATCATAAAGATGGCTAACTAAACTAAAAATCTTAAAACTAAACAGGTTTCGCAACGAACATTTTTTGCATCAAAAAAGTGTTATGAAAATATTGCTTAAACTAATTATTTCGACTATCGGTGTTTTTTAATGCTTGCAATTTTTTTCTTTCAAAGTTATTATCATTACCTTCTTGTAAAATTGTTAAAAAGAATTCTGCTGTATAGCTCAGAGAAAGTACTTTGCAGCTATTTGGAGTATGGCAAATAAAATCTGGAAGCACTGTATAGTTGCCTAGAGTCCTGCCTATAAAATTTAGGCGTTATTTTACTCTTTTAAAATTTTTATCATTATCATTTTGTGTAAATGGATGATAAGAATTGTTCCATCTATGAAAGCATTATATATGAACTGTATTTAAATCCTGAGTTATTCGAATTATCATTACTAAAATATATGAAGACCGTATTCAGATCTATGTCCAAAGAGAAAATTTTATTTTTTATATAAATTCAATTTATTTTACATAAATAATAATTCTCAAGCACATTTCATTGGAGTTAGTGATGTTGCTGCTAAATTTATTTATTTATTTTATTTGAAATAAGCCCACTGCAGAGATTCACATCATTTACAAAATACATTTATCAAAAACACTTAAGGAATACAAGCCGCAAAGCAAATTACAACACACTTAAAAAAAGAACAAAAAGAGGAACTAATTTCAAATTTCTAAACAATATATAAATAAAAAGGCAAACAGCTAGTAGGGATGAAAAAGAAAAACACACACAAGCATAATATCAAAGCAGAAGCATGAGTACACATAAATAGATAAAAACGACGTGTAATCAATAATTAAAAAAATTAATTAAGTCAATAAAAAAGAAGAAATATCAAGTAGATAAAAGTCAAGAACAAGTCGCTTTAAAAGCACTTGGAGTCATATTTATGAATGTCAAATTCTCTTGAGATCCTATCGAAAGTCTTATAAAATGTATACAAAATGAGCCTTTTAAATATATTCAAATTTGGAATAAATATCTGGAAAAGTATGCTGGTCTCTCATAGATCTTATAGGCACAGCGAAGTTTGTAGAACTTAAAATACCAATTCAATCGATCGAACCATTAATAACTTTATAAAATACAAGAAATATCTCGTCTACAGCACAAACAAGACAAATTAAACATATCACGTAGACAAGATGTATTTTGCAAATGAATTTTTTTTACTACTGAAGCATTCTAGAAATTTCACTTTTAAAAATTGGATGAATGAAAAAAAAAAAAATAAGTAGAATTAATTAAAAAAAATATTGAAAAATTTTCATCTTTTGTAAAGAAGATTGAATCAAATTTCATTATTGAATCAAATAATATATGCGTACTCGATTGCTAACAAAGTGCATGGAATTTTCATGCAATGATGCCATTGTCATGTCTTTCTGATACCTAAACTCTTATATTCTAATTAGTTCCTTTATCAAAAATATATAATATGGATATAAATATGGGATAGATTGACAAACCAATGGTTACAGATGCCTTTATGTCGCCAAACACAGACTATGTTAAGAGAGGAAGGGACGCTGCTCAATTTTTCACACCCAAGCCCTATGAACTCCGGTAAAGTCGTTATTGTGAATAGGGAGAGGGGGTTGGGGATGGATTTGGAAGGCTAACCGCTCTGCTCTTTGATAGTGTCAGAAAGGCAGGCACAAGATGAATGTAAGCGATCCGCGCCGCAATTCTCTGGACAGCTGTAAAGCTGTCAGTGGTCTGGCGGACCTCCGGGTTTTCATTGACTGAAAGGTCCTTCGCGGGTGAAGAATCAGCGGCCATTACGTAATTTCGCCCATTCCTCTTGTAAAACGGGTGACAGGAGCCTTGCATGGATCCCTGCTCTTCGGAATAGAACTCAACTGAAACTATGGCCAACTCACAAAGCTAGAAACGTGTGAAATGTCTGACAGCACCTAAAAAATCGATATGGGAAACAGATACACTGAAGCATATGAATAATTGGAATAAATAATTTTGGATTGTGGTCATTGACTCCGTAAAAGAGCAGGAAAAATTCTGGAATATAAAGCGAAAACCTTGTTTTGAAATGTAGTTGGTTTCTTTTCAAATGGAAAAACTTATTAAATGAAGAAATTTTTGATATTTTGCAATACGTTTTTCAGATTCTCTGAGAATTAAAAAAAAAAAAAAAAAAACTTTTTTGGCCAAAAAGATAAAGAAGTTTTAATAAGTACTTTTTTTAAATCAGCGAAAGTTTTTTTATGTTAAATAATATTGTAAATAAATAAGTGAAGAAAAATGCAATAATAATAAGCTAATAAGTTGTTGCATTGAAATTATTATATTTTTTTTTGTTGACAAAGTAATCATATGCATTAGAGACAATGATCAAAGCAAAGTCTCATAATCGTATCGGTTATTATTTGCATTTGTAGAGTATGAAGTGATACTGACAAAAATTTTAATAATTTCTTTCTTTCTAACTTTAAAACTTCATTATTAGCAATAGACTCAATGATCATTTAAATTAAATAAAGTTTTTATACGAATGTTCCAGATGCAAACGAAATATAATGGAATTTTCATATCCGGAATTATCCTTAGCAGTATCGTGAAATATTGACATCTCATAGTATTTTCAATGGAATGAAATATAAAGAATAAGACTCCTGCTATATAGCATATATCAACAACTAATATTTCACTCAGCATTATACAAATAATGATTCTGATGACACAATCTCAAATGGAATCAATTGAATATTGCTGAATCCAAATCGATATTCTTCAAAATACTGGCATACAATGCTAATATAGAAAATGACAATTTTATTTAGTGTTCTAACTTAGATTGAGTCAATACATTGAAAGAAATAGCCCACGTATTTTAAATTTTATATTCTTCAATTAGCACTTCAAACTTGCCATCTAATGTCTGTGTTTACACATGAATGTTATCGGTCTAGATAAAATCTTCGTGTGTAAAAACATGTATTAGATGGAAAACAGACCTTAACATCATGTGTAAAAACAGACATTAACATAGTTTGTAAAAAAAGGCATTAGATGGAAAACAGACTAACATCTAATGTGTGTAAAAACAGACATTAACATAGTCTGTTTTCCATCTAATGCCTGTTTTTACAAACTATGTTAATGTCTGTTTTTACACACATTAGATGTTAGTCTGTTTTCCATCTAATGCCTGTTTTTACAAACTAACATCTAATGTGTGTAAAAATAGATATTGGATGTAAAAACAGACATTAACTGTCTACATTTAAGCTAGAATGTTTAAATGTTGATGGTTAATTATGGAATTTGAAGTTATTTTTTGTGTCAATTATATTTTTGATACGATAATGCGATGATGTATCCTGCTTTTAACCAATATTTCCCTCTTTTTAAATGTTATTTATTTTCTTTATTTCTAGCGAACGGTGCTTTCGCAGGGATCGAACCTAAACGACAGAGGACTGCCTACACGAGGCATCAGATACTAGAGCTTGAGAAAGAATTTCACTTCAATAGGTATTTGACCAGACGACGACGGATCGAAATCGCTCACTCCCTCCTTTTGTCTGAAAGACAGATAAAGATCTGGTTCCAGAATAGGCGGATGAAGTGGAAGAAAGACAACAAACTTCCCAACACCAAGAATGTCAAGAAAAAGAACCAGCAGCAGCCAAACGCTAACAGTAACAACAACAGCAATAACAATAACAGCAACACCAACAACGCGAGTAACAATCCTGGGCGTCCTCAGCAGCAACCAGCTCTGATGCCATTGCAAAACCGAGGACTACACAATCCACAACTGACGACGTGCAACACGCCCATCGAACCCAAAGATGAGTATGGCCTAACAGAACTGTGACAGGTTCCTGCGCAACTTTAAGCCAAATATTTCATTCTTTTTCACATCGCAATATGGACAATGAGATAAATTTATATAAATATATATATATCTATATATAGAACGTGATACGGTGTTACAAGGGCATTTTGTACATGTCGATCATTGTGAAATTCTCATAGTCATGAATGTTTACATAGTCATCAGGAGTTGTTGAAAACTAGCAAAAAGCTGCTGTTTAATTAGAGACTGCAGAACTGTTGAGGACTATCAACGCTCTATGTTTCTTTTCTTTTGGGCCGATCGTTCATTGGCCAGTTACAGCTAAAACATGTCGATCAGAAATTGGTGTTGTGGCCATTATAAACTGCTGAGAGATAGTCTTTGATAATCTGAATTCGTCTGATAAACAAATACCTGTTTTTATATTCTATTTATAAATGCACAAAGCAGAAATTGACTCGAAATGCTGACGTAATTATTTAAGAAGCCTACATTCTGTTGAAAAACAAATCCAGAATTAAACTTTATATATTGTAGAATCCTATGTCAGATATTTAAGTGGTTTTAAAAATTTGGAGTAAATGTTTTAATATAAAATAAAACTTCTGTTTCAATTAAGGAGAATCGGATGGAATAATGTGAAATTAATAGTAAATTTTATATTAGCATATTATATTATGAAAACATAAAATTTTTATTATCTTTTGAAATTTTATCTGTTATTTATTTTATTAAAAATACGTTTGGCAAGACTAATCAATGCAAGACTCAAGTCAGTTTCTGCTGCCGATTTATAATGAATATTCAGCCCTTTACCAGCTTTTAAGCATGTATTAAAGAAATTATCGCATGCATTCTCTAAATCTTGCCTTCACCGATATGATGAAGTCTCACTTTAAAATAAAATATTTTAGCACTAAGAAAACCTTAAAGCATAAAAAAAAAATGTGAAAGATAATAAATTTATTTCATATTGTTTTATTAACAACGAAATTATGAATACAAACATTTTTATTTAAAGTCTTTTTCTAATTATTTATTTCTTCATGTTCATAAGATGAAACGTCAAAAAATATGTAGCAACACATCTAGTTCACTATCTACATTAAATTCATCAATTTTATTTGTATAAATTTCTCAATTAAGCAACATTATTTTGAAATTCTGTTTTCTATAAATTTCAAGTAAGCCCAGTAATAATTGAAGTTTCTTAGATCTTTATTTACTCATCCACTCGCCATTTGGGTATAATTAAATGTCAACAGAAAAAAAAATACTTGAAACTTAAGAGTTAAGTAATGCTGAATTATTTTTTTTGATAAGATTCATAAATAATTATTATTCTGAAAAGATAATGGCAAACTTTCACGAATGGGAATTTAATAGTTGAATGAAATGTGGTATACTGTTCAATATATAGAATTTAGTTAAATAATCTCTATCTATAAATGTTCCTTCTATAAATTGATTCGTATTATTTTACTATAAAATAATATAGGGATTCAACTTTAATTTCTATAAAATTAAAATAATATGTTATATATTAAATCTAACATACAATTGTTCCAAGATTTAAATCAGTTTTTTTAGCTTTAATTTTGTGTGGAAAACAAATTGCAGTCAAACTTCATCAAATCCTAACCCCCCCCTCTCCACCCCCAAAAAATACAGTTTTGACGTGAATCGATAATAAATGTAACTAATATAGATATCTCAGGATCTTTCAGGAGAAGAAACAAAAAGGAATCCTTATATTATATATATTTTTTTAAGTTCAAAATTGTGCATACAGTATAAACTTATAAGAAAAATATTCGTAAATATTATCATAATAATTATTAAGAAATGTTCACATTCATATATTCATAATTCATTAAAATTAATCATAGATATCTGTTTCATAATGTTTTCATTTTCAATAGAAAATGTATAGATAAGCTAAAAAAAAACTTTTAACAATATTTGTTATACGATTTGTCTTTTTTATAATAATGGCAATACATTCTTTTGATTCATAGACAAAGAATATTTGATAAATATTTATCGTCCAAATTATAATGATAATATCAAATAGGATATGCTATATCAGAAATAAATTTATTTATTTTTTATCTATACTTTCATCAATAGACAGAGGGAAATCCGATACAGATCTGTCATTTAATTATAACAACATAATAATTATAACATAAATTTAAAAAAATATGTGTGGATGGTTGGTCATGATAGTAAAAATGTATTAAAAAATTAATCAGTCGAAATCAATTTTTTAAACTCAAAAAATTTGAATATCTTTTTTATTTTCTACATTAATATATGAGTAACTTCAATTTTATTTGTAGAAATCTCTCTCCCTTTTCCGGTCGAAAATTAATATCGCGTTGCAAGTACTTTCCATGTAGCTGGATTGGTTCTGCTATATACTTGTTAATATATTATACAACACGAATATCACATTATTTACGATATGTTAAAGCTTTATGACATAAAATATATCTTATTTAATTTGAAATTATTTACTTTTAAATACACTGTAGATGTAATGGGGTTATTTTTTAAAATTTTTAACTGAAGTATTAAATGACAGTTACTATAATTGGATTTATAGTTTCACGAAAGGAGAATAGGAAGTTCGAAAGCATTATATAACAATTTTTGCGTTTTGCAACTATTAGCCTATGAGAATATGGCACTTCTAGAGCATATATTACTCCAATATTTAATATTATATACTTTCTAATGAATTTATGGAAGAAATGACCAACCAAAGTCTATCGAAACGAGATTTTAATGAGGTTTGACTGCAAGATGACATTTTATTTCAAAAGGATTATATGTTAATTTGAATTTAAATATAGATTTTATTTATTACCATTACAAAATGCTCCAAAACTCATTTCATTCTGCTATTTTTAAAGTCTTTAAAAAATAATTCAATGGAAAGGGTTTAAATATTTCTAAAAATTTCTTTCTTTTGACATGAGTACGGTTTCACTTGCGTAATGGTACCACGTTTTTTCTACCATATCGTTCCATTGATTTTCTCAATGAGCGCACATATCTGTCTCGCGTTAGAAACTAAACATAAGGTAGCCATCCCGAATTATGAGAATCATGCACCGAATTTTTGCAATAAGAATATTTTATAAAGTTTATGTGCACTTCCGTGTGTATCTACCGAATTAATATATATTAAAGATATTTAGATAACATAGATTTTAAAAGAATGCAAATGTGATTGTCTCTTTCAAACTATATTAAAATTTTTGAAATAGTATTTAAGTGAGATTACTTATATTTATATAGTAGCGTGCCATATAGCGTACCATTTTTTTTTGTTCCTATGAGATTTTTATTTATTAAAAAATAAAAAGAGAGAAATTTTATTTTATTAATTATCAAGTATCAGTGTTTTAAAGCCAAATTATTGAATTGATTATTTTTTTTTTCATTTTGTTAAAATCAAACTGTCTTTTTTTCTAGACTTTAATAATGATGAATTATATATTTATACTATTTTCAAGTTATTACGATTCTTTTTTTATTGGGAAAAAATATTACAAGGTTGGACTGGAGAAATATTTAACCTTAGATAAAACTTTGCAATAAAGAGACAGAGAGGCTAATAATTTTAATGTTTAACGCCATTTCATTCAAAAAAAATTTGTTTCTGAGATTCTTATGCTATTTTAAACAGCACAACTTCATCGTAGGTGAAATAGAAGTTTCACTTTTTTAATTGCTTATTATTTCATTAATCTTTTGGTTAGTTGTGCAAATTTAACATTATTTTGAGCAACCGTGTATGTTTTATCATTAAATAGCAGGAAAATGGTAGTAAATTGAATGCCATTTAAAAGTAGTAAATTTACATTACATTTCATGAATTAGCTTTTTGGAGTTTGGAATGTTCCACTCAACTCCAAAATCTGCCTGAAAAAAAACTATTTTCGCTACTTCTTTTTAGAAAACAACTATACATTCTACTCAGTGAACTATACATTCTACTCAGTGACTATACATTCTACTCAGTTTTCTACACTTTTTACGTGAATTATAGAACTTATTGGCAATGATATATCATATTCTCAAACGATATATCGTGAATTTATTGAATGTAATTTTGTTCATGAAAGACGAATTGATACTTCATAACTAAATTAAATTAAAAGGAGTTTAATAACGAGATGCAATGCAATACATGATTGCTTATAGTGCAAAAGATCATACATCAAAAATTAAATTTGAATGATATTTACTTATAATTACCCCTTCATATCGCCAATAGATGCAAAGTTGTTAGAGTTAAAAAACAAGATAAATTTGCCAATTTGGCATCTATTGGTCATATGAGGAGTAACGACAAGTATATTTTAACCAAACATAGACATATATTTTAACCAAACATAACATAATGCAAAAGGCCTTGGATTTAGGCCTTTTGCATTATGAGCAACGATAGGAAGGTTATTAACTTTTCTATATTAACTCGACTCTTTATCTATCGATTTTTTTAATCGATAATTTTTTTCAGTTTTTCATCAAAAATAATCTCAATTAAATCTTCGACTGGAAATTTAAATCGTCATAAGTCAGATTCAAGTAATTATAACATACTTTAAAGTGCTGTATGTTGCAATATATTGCTCCCCTCCCTTTTGCTGGGCCAGTCCAACCTTGTAGGAATTTAAAGTTATGATGTTTTTTCAAAAAAATAATCGTCCGTAAGTTTTTTCCTACTCAACAATCAAATTTTATTACCTAACTTTTGACTGAAAAATAACATTTTGATTTTTTTTTCTGTCATATTTTTAAATATATATCTATTGAGTCCTCGTAGGTCTATCTCTATGTCAGCATGTTGTAGTACCTAAAAGTAACAAGCACTAATCTATATTTGAATAAAAGTACATAAAGAAAATTGCTTTTCAAGCACATATCTTCCAAACTAAAATCCCGAATTATAAAACCTCTCATGAAATATTTTATACTGTAGGTTTTATAAGCCAACTTCATTTCTAATTCATTCGATCATAGTAGTATTGACTACTTAGATATACTTTTGAAACAGGAAATATATGGATGTCCTTTTGATTTTTAAGCACACTTTTGTAATGGCAAAAGGATTAAAGCATCTAATCAGGGTATTGTTTTCATTTATCGCGAGTTTTTTTAGGATTTTATAAAGGCAGACCATTCTCAGTAGATTTTAATTGCAAATATGTAATAGAAAGTTTTACGAATTGAATAAAAGTGCAACGATCGATTTCTTCTTTTTTTTAATGCTTTCAAATAAGCAAAAAGTCATTCTAAATTTATATAATGCTGCTTTAATATTATGAATTATTATATGAAAAGTTTGTTTTAGCATGAGAATAGATCCAAATTACGCATTTCCCTTCTCTGGTTTTCTAACTTTAAATAAGCCCAGAAAACATTTTATTCTAAAACTCCTTTATAGTACTATTTTTCAGTTATTCTTTTTCATAGTAAATATAAATTATGATATATATATATGCATACATTTAATAACATAAATACATACATTTTCTGTAATAAATTGTTAAATGATATTTTGGCAAAGAAGTAGGATTTTGTCTTAATTTGTAATCATAATTTCATTATAATGTGATATTAAATCATTTAAAATTTTTGTCCATTTTAAAGAAATAATTTTAATTCTTATGTCATAATTTAACAGTATGAACTGTTAGAAACTAGTTGCTATTAAAGTTTTTTTCAATTTTTTTTTTTTAATGTTTCTAAACGAAGTACTGCTTCTTTGGCCAAAATCATGTTTCTTTAAAAATATGTATTGATATAGCTATTTAAATAATTTGATATTTTATCCTTTTCCATTCAACCCAGAATGCATGAATTTTATATAATGAATTTATAGATGAACTCAAATCTTGATTGAACTACAAATCTGCAAATCAATGTCCCTCCATAGAAAATAAAATGATTACCTTCCAACTAATTGTCAGCATAGCCAACCGTACCAGTGATCCACGAAACCGAATTATTCCTGTCGTTACGTCCATGAGCCTTGTCCAGAACCAAGCGAAGGTGTCCGAGTTTTACTTCGAACTATTGCACCAGACAGATCAAAGAGTTGCCCTACTCTTCACTAACGGCAGACGATGAAAAGTCTGCATTGTATGTGTATGTTGATGTATGTAGATTGCGCGCCTAGAATTTTTGCGTATAAGCTGTACAGTGTATGTATTTATTTGATGCCTAGCAAATTACGCAGTTGTATAGTGATTGTACAGGTATATATTTATGGAGTGCGTGTGTGAGTACTCTTATACAATTTTTGTGAGAAGTTCCCTGTGACCGTGTTTAAGGTAAACTGTGACATAAAGACTTTGAAATTTACAGCAAAGACAGCACCAAGACCATTTGTTTAAAAAAATAGTTTACGAAGCCAATTTTCCTCTCAAATAAAGAGGGAGATGCATGCAACTCAGGGTGATAATTGAAAACACTTTTGTTAAAACATGTGGCAAAATAAGGGTATGGAAATTTCGTATGATTCACAGTTCCATATTTATTCAATGATAACATTATTTTAAATAAAAATATAAATTTTAACAATACTCTTTGAGGATTTATGAACATTTTTTTTGCTCAGTTTTTCAATGGTAAAATGTTGCTGTTATTAATTAAAGTTATGCTTAAATGATTTAAATTTTTCTTGATTTTTTTTTTATTTTGTTAGATTTTTTTTTTTTTTTTTTTGAAATATTTGTAAACGCATTTCACTTTTTAGTGTCCATTGAAATTTTAATCTTCTTAGCACAGATTTCTTAGCGCAAATGCTGATTCTCTTTTTAAATTTTTTCAAAATGCAGGGCACTTAATCAAACAACTTCATAATGCCTTAGACAACAAAATGCTCTATTATAAAACTAAGAAGAATGTTGGCAGTAAACAATTTAAAATAAATGTTGCTTATTATATATCTCATAATTAAATTTTTCAGGCAAATAGTGCTTAAAAAAATATGCAGTTGTTTATTTTGCATTGAAAAGCATTTTTTCAAATAATTTTTGCTAGAACTGTTTCTTCAAAAGACTTTCTACTGAATATACGGCTTTTCTCGGTTAATACTGAAGTTTTAGCTGTCGAGTCTCTAAAATTAGTCTTGAATATTTGATGATTATTTTTAAAGAATCCTTTACTTAAATTTAATGAAAAAGCCTGTGTCATAATGTGATGGAAATAAAATTTTATGCAACTCAGTGTTATGAAATATAAATCCAGGCTTAGAAAAAATTTTATGATGGAATTATGAATGCTATTAAAGGAATTTGAATAAAAAACAACCAACAATTTCATTTTCATTTTGAAACCTATAGTAAAGAAGAAAGATTAATTATATTTCTAAATTAAAAAAAAATAATAAAATGATTCTGGTTATAAAAATTCTCCTTTATAAAATTTGTTATCCACGCACGTTCATTTTACATCCAAATAATAATAATAATAATAATTGTACAAAAGTTTCTATAAAAAAATATCAATTTTTTTTGGAACGATTTGACATCGAAACCTTCATTCTGTCACATGTTTACACTCTTATTGTAGCATTTCAGCAGTGTTAGACTGACTTTACCTAAGAATATTCACTTTTGCCAGTTGCTGTGCATGTCTTGTTAATGTACTATTTTGTGATTTTTTTTAACTTATTAGATCAAAATGTTAAAAAAAAAAACTGTACCCACGTTTTTTGTATTTGTATAAAATATTGAAAATAAGACTTGTGTTTCCCTTTAGTTTTACGCACAACTTTTTGAAATATAAATAAAGACAATAAGATGAAAATTGAAGTTTTGTTATACGTTTTCATTCCATTAAAATGATCTATAAAATCACTTTTTGATAGTTTCATAAGTTTGCAGACGATTTTTGAAAAGAATTGATTTCTATAATCTTCACTTGAAAATCGGTCCAACCTACCTAAGACATAGGCGAGAACGGCTCACAAGTTGCCGAATTAAGTTGTTTTGGCTAATTGATCAAAGTGGTCTTAGTAAGAGAAGTTTAAAAAAAAATTCTGAAGTTTTTGTCCTTGTTCCAAATTAAAAAATTTGTCCAGAATATTTTATTTCTACTGTTAAAAACTTGCAATTTTACTATGGATCATACTGTTACACAATTACCATCAAAACATTTCAATTAAAAATTAAAACACATAATTGAAATAATCGTTTTCATAAAATCCCACCAGCAATTGGAAATATCTGAGTCAAAACATAATATATCTATTTTTATTAAAATGCAAAATTCATCATTTATTAGAATAACTTGTAAATTATTCACTTGATGTTATTTCATAAAATGCCGAGTTATTCCATGAAATAATTGATTTCATGATTAAAAGGTAAAGTATCTGTCAAAAATTCGATCACAAAATCTTTCTAATAGATACTAGATAAAGTTACTTGTAACCCATCCTGCCTTTTGCATTATAAAGGAATGCGTTCCGATTGAATTGATAGTGTTAGCAAAATGTTTAACTAACTTTATTGAAGTTTATTTGTATAAATAATATTGTCTGTAATAAATAATTTTTTTAACATAGCATCATAAAATAGATTAAATGAGAACACATATAAGTTACTAATAGCTTACTACTAATTAACTAATTAAAAAAAGACAATGTTTCCTTTGAACTCCATTTAAATTAAAATCACTATTAGAAAAATCGTAAACATTTATACCATTAGATTCAAGCCAGCATCAGAAAGTGATTATGAAACAACATTCCATTACTGAAGGTCTTGGAAACCAGAAATTTTCTATTAGAAAAGTTTTGAATTCTGCATAATTGGCCATTAAATGCAATTCAAAAATGATTGTTTATTCTGGTAAGTAGAAATTCATCTACTAGAATAACCGCAGAATTCTGCTAAAACTACATCAAACGAGTGCCAAGAATTTATTTGCATTAATTTGATAGTTCATTGTTCTTTTACAAATTTAAAATCTATAATATATCGGTAAACAAGACGAGATTTTCATGTATGGTGAAAAAAAAAGTAATTGTGATTTCTTTAGAATTTATCTCATTACTGAAAAAATTAATCTTACACAAGTTTTAAGACAAAATAATTTAGTTAAAAGAAAGATATTGACATGATTCACAATTGCTTATTTCTTTTTAAATTGAATTATTAAATTAAGAACGAACCGAGCTTCTGAAATTCTGCTAAAACTACATCAAATGAATGCCAAGAATTTAACTGTATTAATTTTGCAATCCTACTTTCTTTTAAAACTTTAAAAATTATAATTAATCTGCAAACAAGATGACATTTTCATGTAGGAAGAAGAAAATTAATTTCGATTAGTGTAAAATTAAACTCGTTATTACAAAAATCAAATATGCTATACCGTTTTAAAACAAAATTATTTATTTGTGTACATGAAAAGAAGATTAACAGATTCAGAATAAGTAATTTTTTTTGTTGTGTTATGTATAATCTTCATTTGGTATCAAACGAAAATAATACAAATACGATTGATATTTTTTTTTTACTGGAATTGTGGTTGTCTTCGAATGAACATTCGATAAAAGAAATTTTATATCACTTATTTTTAATTTTATTGTGTAACTAAATAACAAATTAATAACAAATAAGCTATGCAGTCTACTCTTATTATTTTTAAACATTTCTCTTAGAATAAAGCTAGTATCTTGCCCTTTTAAATGAGTACTAGATCACAACATACACGAAAGCTTTAAGATGAAATATGTTTGTGAAAAACCACTTAGTCTGAAGAGCATTTCAGTCTACACACAAAAATTCCAACTCCCCCTTTTACTCTTCTTTTCTAAATAAAGCAAACTTTCAGCATTCTTTCGAGAAAAATGCATCTTCAGTATTTTTATACCAGGGACAAAGTTTATGGTTTGAAAGTATAAGAATTGTTAGGGTTACTCCAACTGAGAATTCTTGTTTCATCACATGCGTTGTAGCATAAGCTTTAACGCATAGAGCTTCCAAGTCTGAGATCTTTTATTTACTCTAATTATGAACGAAAAAAAAAATCATAGTCAATTGAGTATGAAGTTTTATACGGAATAATAAATTTTGGAGCGATCAAAACGCATTAGCTTCTTTTATAGTTAAATGTGTGTATGAGTGTGTGTGTGTGAGAGAGAGAATATAAAATAATTATAGTTTCTTTTAATTTGATGCAAAATTCTGATAACTTGAAATATTTTCATTGAATCATTTCAAGTCCAAGTTAAAAAACTCGACTCTAGTTTCACATTAAAACAATATCAATAAGTTTAAAATATCATTTTAATAATTATAATAACGTCCATTTTTTTTAAAAAAATCTTCTTTTGATAATTTCAGGTAATCAATAACATTCAACATTAGTTGGTGGAACTTAACATTTTCATCTTTTTTTCGCTTTTAAATTCCCAATAATTTTATTTGAACATTTAAACATATTTCATCCTTTTCTTCCGAAGTGATTTTGCGTTATGTATCTCTTGAATGTTTTTATTTGAATTACTATTTCTAACCATTTAGATTTAATTTTACTTTATTACCAAAAAACTGGAATAATATGATGAAAGGATTTATCTTCTGTTAGTACACAAAGCCCAATTAATTATAAATGAACTGTTACATCTCTTGTTGATGGAAAAGGCTTTTTTGAAAAAAGGAAAAATTATCGACTGTGAAAACAATTTTTTTGATTATGAAAAATATTTCTATCGAAAACCAATATTAAGTAAATAAATTCCTTGGAATCACCAACATATTTTTTAGTAGAAAATATAATTTCGTTGAAAGGAAAATATTTATTTTAACTATGTAAAGTTAGAGGCTATTAATTTTTTTGTGAGAAATGACCTGCATCAGTTTCTTCTTAAAAAAAATAAATACACGAATCTATAATCAATCCAAAACACGTATACTGCCTATTTCGTATTCACATTACTACATTGTTTACAGTCCAGTATAGATTAACTTTAATAACCGATCTCATTCCGTTTATTGCATAATCATGGCTCCTCAACTAGCTAACTGTATTAAGTCATTTATCCTTCGATTAAATTTTTGAAATTCTGTTGATTAATCAGTGATTTGGGAGGAGCTCAAAAAGGCAATCAAATTCGCTCTCATTTATTGGGAAAAAGAGCTGCCCAAATTCAAACAATCTTTATCCGCCTTGAAATTATTCAATTACAACGATTATGCGAGGAATTATTTTACTCTATTTACCGATAATTCATCTTTTTGTTTGACAGACACGAGCGCATTGCTGATGGTTCCTCGGTCCAAGTTCTGATCTTTTCACGCTTCTAGTGATAAACAAATAAGGCTTCAACGCCCCGATATAGGAACACTTGATGAGCGCCACATCAATCATTCCGGATAACAAATTGCGTTTTGTCGTGCCTAGCATTGACCCAGTAATAAAAGCGCACTCTTGTCGTGATTGTTGGCCACTGACTTGGATGAGTTTGGATCTTTTATATCAATTTAATGAGGAATTCATCTTTTATTTACTTTTTGGCCTTGAGATTTTCCACCGTTTCCTATGCTACTGACTTCGATAATACTCTCAGTAGATATTTGTATCAGGAAGTATAAAGAGTATCAATGTAACGATATATATTTTGACAAATTGGTACCAGATTAAGCTATCAGGGATTACTAATGTAAAGATTCTATTAATTTTCGTTTAATATTTCTTGTGCATCATTACATCGAAGTGGTGAGCACCTCAATTATTTTTATATGAGGTTGCAATATACTCCATATAGTAATAATTAATGTATTTTGATATTTCTTACACCCAATTTTACTTAAATGAATATCGATGATTCTAAAAGGTACCATTTAGCTACTGAGACTCCTATGTTATCTGTTTTATTATTGCTATTATCTGCTTCCCAATCTGCGATACATTTATTAAAAGAAAGTAGCTACAGGCGCGTATTTAATATTTAATGATGGGCGTAAAATAAGTATAGGGAATGAAAAAGAATTGACAAGTCAACTTTTGAGTTAAGAAATGTAATTAAAAGCAGAAAATCTTAACTAAATTGATATAATTTGTTTCTTTTTAAGTAATGTAAGAATTTCTTTTGTTTTGAGAGTTTGTTAAAAAAGGAAAATATATGATTTAAGAGGAATTTTTCTTACCTTCTCTAAGTTTATGATATATGACATGGTTGTAAGTTGAATGATATGAGTATTTACTTAATACTGACTTTAATAATACCGATACTTAAACTTTGATTATATATAAGAGGAGGAAATTATTTGAACTGAACTTTATAAAGTGAAACTAGGTATTAACCATAAAGTTATGTTAAAAAATTAATATCTAATTTTCCAATTTTCATACAATCTGTAATGTAATTAAGGTCTACTCAGGCCAGGTCACAGAAAATGAGTCTCAGCCGGATTCTCTCTAGATTTTATTTAAACTCGTTTATGTCATTACGAGTTTAAATGTTTATTAATAATAAATTATGTTTTCATTATTTATTGTTATTAACATAATTAAAAATGTTTATGTTTCGTTTTCTGCTTTTATTTGTTAGATAATAAAATGGAAAGTTTTTAGAAAAGTAAAGTTTCTATTTTAGGAAAGTCCCAAAGCATTGCAGTTTTAGCAAGCTCAAAGAATAATGAATAAGTCAATAAATGAATAAAAAAAGAAAAAAAAATGGTAAAGGAAAAGAAAAAAAACAAAGATACATAACATACAGAAATAGGATTAAAAGAACCTGGTGCTCTTGAAGAACTTTTATTAATAATTAATAGTTATTTTAGTAATTGAATTTTAGAGTTTTATATTCTTCTTCATGTATAGAAATTTCTATAATTAATAACATTATATAGATTTACATAGAGAACATTTGGTTTGCTACTACATACTTTTGCTTCCATTTGTTCTTTTTCTCTCCCCCCCCCTTTTATTTATGATAAATCAGATTTAATTATATTTTTGTGATGCCTGCTTCTAGGCAGTGGGCGAAGCACTCTGTCAGACGTATTTATGATTTTGTATTTCTTTTTAATATCGTGGTATTATAACCATTGAATAAATTTAATACATTTACTATATATTAACATAATTATGTCCTGGGTTTATTGTATTGACAGTTCTCCTTACATGGAAGCTACCTTTTAAAACTATATGTGATATTTTACAAAACTTAAATAAAGGTCGTCTCCTTAAAAATTTTTGAATATTATTAATAACGAATACGCTTAATCATTCAAAGTTATAAGTGCAGTCCTCATTAAATGATCAAATACTTATTAAGATACAGTTATTTTTAAAAATGCCAAGAACAGTGCTGAATTTCAGACCTGATGTACAGCCTATAAATTTATCAAAATTGAGAATTTAATATTTTCAAATTCTCTGTTAAAAACGAAACTCTGCTGTCTGAATCCTACCAGGGGTGGTGGTGGGCGGAGCGTCAGCGGGGAAGGAAGGTAAAAAAAAGAAGAGGGTCATGTGGTTTCTGCTGGCTTTTCTGCATTGAAGGTGCGGCTTGGCGGTTCAGCTCCGAACCAACCGAGAGAGATTAAATTTGAAATCCGAGTTGAGCCGATCCGGGAACTTCGGAAGTCGATCTAAAACGCAGTCATCTCTTTACTCTAGGCTTGTAGAGGGGTCGCGCACAAAGTGAAAGCAAAATTGTCTCTCATATTTTTAGTAAATAGAATTTAACCTCTTTTTGAGTTTATAAATGCTGTTGCTTTTCCTAAATACGTATAATGGGGATTTTAATGTGGGTTGCTTTAATTCCATCACATTAAGTAACAAAAAGAATTTGTGATATTGTAAAAACTAATGAAGAAATGGGCCCAAAATTGTATTATATAATGCATCCATAAGTGTATGAATCCATTTCCACTGTTACAAGCAACTGATAACTATACTTTTAATTTCATGCAATAGGAAATGATTATCAGAAATTTTTTTAAAAAAATTATACAAAACTGAAGTAAAGAACGAATCGATTCAGTTTATTATTGGATTTATTTGTAAATTACCATTGTCATTGTTATAAATTATTCTTTATTTTTGCCATTTTTTAAAAACATTAAGTATTTAATTCTTAACGTCTTGAAACATATTTTTTGTACCTCCATTTTTAATCTCCAACTAATCACTCATTGTTAGTTTCTTAAAAATAATAAATGCTTAACGCTGCCATTATAATGTTTATGCTGCTGTTTCTTTGCGGCATGCGTTTATTAGTATATTTTGTACTATTTTTATTCAGAATAGTACACAGTACAATATTTGGCACTGTCAAATCCAGAAAAGTTCAAAAGGTACTATTTTGTACTATTCTTTTTATCAAATGTATTATACTTGAAAGCATTGATATATTTTAGACTAAGTATTGCTTTAAAGAAATTTCAAACATTTCATTGCAACTGTTTCTGCAATAACTATCTAAAATTTAAGAACAAGTTATAACGTCGCAGTCATATAGACTATGTTGAAAGGTATAAATAATCGTAAAATTTTAGAAACATTATTTAAATTCTTGACAGATATTTTGTTGATATTCCTTGTAGTTATTTGTAATGCAAATACTTTTCAATATCTGAATTTAATTGAGAGTTGTAGCTCATTGTTATGATTTAATTTAATAGTTTACAAGTAAACATAAATAAAACAAAAAAAAATGTGATGATTTTAGATCTAAGATCTGAAATATTTTCCTATAGCCGTTTTTAAAGTAGAAAATGTAGAAAAGTAAGTAAGCAATATGTGATTTATGACATATACCGTGAATATATTCATAATATATCCTCTCTTGAAAATGAGATAAAGATATGTCACTAGAAAGTTATCAAACAATTTTTGGCAGCAAATTACAATGTCTTATTAGCATAAATGACACTATCTAAAAATATTTAAATAAAATATTCAGCGATTAAATTCGATTTCAAGGAAATCCAAAATTAGCATCACCGTGAAAATTTAGCCGAAAATTAACATATATCTGGACATCGCAATGTGAAATTTAGAGATATCTATCGTTTTGTAATAATGCATCCATGTCAAATCGAGCATATTTTAACAGGGATTTTAAAGATAGGATAAAGACTCAATTTCCTAAAACAAAAGAATTTAATATTTTTTTATGTAAATACTATCATAATTTTGTTTTTCATCTTTTCTTTATTTAAATTATACAACAAAAGGGAATCGAAACATGTTTTTTAGTTGTTAAGCATTAAAGTAATTTAATTTTTATACTACATATATATTTTTTTATTCTTAAAAAAAATTAAGATTCGTAATAGAACCAGAAGCTAGTATAGGTATACTATCCTTAAAAATATTTCGTGTGCATAAGACAACAATCAAATTTATCTTTTATTATATTAGTTATTTCTTCAAAATTATAAAGATTATGTAATCACAAAAAAAATTGTGAATGATTGATTGCAAAGGCCTGAAAACGCAATTACAAAATGCTCAAATAAGGCTGAAAATTATTACTTTTATTTTTACTTTAATATTATAAGCACAAATATAAAGCAAACGGAATTATTTTAATTTATTTCCAAACTTATTATTGAACATTCAAAATAAACCTTGCATTCTCGTACCGTAACCAGTTAATAACCCCATAATAAAAAAAATTAATATTTGTAATATGTCGAGAAATATAGATATACTATCAATAAATTTATTTCAAGCGCATAAGTCAATGGTCAAATTTATCTTTAATTACATTAGTTAATTCTTCAAATTGTTAAAATTCACAAAATCAAAAAAAAAAAAAAAAAAAAAAAACGACAAATTGTAAATGATTAATAATAAAGGCATGAAACCGCAAATACATAATATATGTTTCCTATTTGTTAAACATGAAATTAATTCAATTTTTATATTACGGTTTTATTTATTCTTATAAAAAATAATATTCTTAATATGACGAGAAGCTAGTATAAATATGCTATCCATAAAATTATTTCATATTCTTAAATTAATGGTCAAATTAATCTTTTATTATATTGGTAAATTCTTCAAAATTTTTAAGATTATATGATCACAAAAAATAATAATTTTAAAAAATGAAAAAGTATGAAGATTGATGGCAAAAGCTTGAAACCGCAAATACAAAATGATATTCAAATAAAGTTAAAAATTATTAGTTTTATTTTTACCAGCAATCGTCCACAACCATGCCCTGTTGCCCTGTTCAATAATGGCGGATTGGTCGGCTGTACACAAGAAGAAGTCTTATTTTTACTTCAATAATATAGCACAACTATAAGGTAATCGGAATTATTTTAATTAATTTCCAAATTTATTAATATAAAGTAACAACTAACAAATAAACAAAAATAAATATTCAAAATAAACCTTGCCTTCTTATTCTGTAACCATTTAATTATAAGACCCATAAAATAATAAACAAATTATATTTGGCAAAAAAATAAAACATATGAAAGTAAAACATAAGATTACACCTTTCGATGAGACCGGAATCTGAAAAAAAATTATTGCAGTCAGGTGTATCACGTATTCTTCAAGGTCATCCACTAGTATTTTTTTTAAATTTCTGCAGCATTATTCTCCTTCTGACGCAAACGGGGATTCGTCAGACTTCATTAGACGAGGGTGACTCTCCAAGTTCTTGAGCCTTTACACTATTCATCAACCCTGAAGCAACTTGGGCGAGAATCCGCCGTTTCCTTCTTGTCGTTTAATACCAGCTGTTCCACACCATCCTGCGAGAGAAACTTACCGATATTAAATTACAATTCAATCAATAATCTTCTATCTCAGCCTCCTTGGCGGGAGGGGTGGGCGACTCAGGTTCTAATCGAACTTGTGCCACCTCTTTAGACTGCTTTTAGAGAGACAGGCAAAGGCTCTAATGGACATATCAGATCCTATGCAGGACACCCCCTTGGGCCCGCATTTCTCGCGCGAGCTGTAATTTATGATTTACATATTCCGTCATCCTTTGCCCACCCCCTTCCCTTTGACGAGGGTAGAACGCCCCGTTCCGTGTTCGAATTTGGCCCGCGTTGCAGATGACATTGATCTATGAGATAATAAACTTCCCAGGAAAGAGTTGACGCGCATTTTTTTAGCCTTATTTTTTTTTCTTTCCTTTTTCCAGCTTTTTTGCAGCGGGAAAACAGTTGATTAGCTTTATCGAAATAAGTTTCTTGCTTGAGCTTTAAAAAAAAGCCCCTCCCCTCACCCCTTCTTCTTGCATCGTGAGTTGAATTTGCATAAAGGTGAGTAACTACGCAGCGGAAAATGAAGGGAGAATTTTATAAAGTTAATTTAGAAATGCAACATCACGTCGTAGCGAAATACTAAGTTGGTTTTTATTTCTCTAATTATTTTCCCCTTGGCTTTCAGTTTCATTAACATTCTTATTTCTTTAACGCAAGGAAGGAAAAAAGTAATAAAATCAGACATGTTATATGAAATGCGCTGCACTTATTTTTGTATTTTTCTTCGCAATGAAGATTGTCAGAAAAAAGTGCATAATTTTATTCTTTGCCTTTACAACTGCATATAGCAGTTGTTAGAGCATAATGTTTTGCATACAATTATTGTTACAGCATAATGTTTTACATATAACTATTATTAAAGCATAATGTTTTGCCTATAACTGTTGTTAGAGCACAATACTTTGCATATAACTATTGTTAAAGAAAATAAAAATGACTATGAGAACTCCAAATCTATCTCTAAAGAAGATAACTGACATCTCTCTAGGATTTGAAATTAATTGTTTAGTTTATTTAGATGAACATCGTAAATTGAAGCAGCAAAAGGATACATTTTGGGATGAATCTCTCAATTTGAGCTTTATCTCTATATTTCCAAAACATATCAATGATAACTACAAAAAACTTTGAAAAAGTCTTTCCTTTTAAAATTTTAATAAAAAGGAAAATTTTAATAAAAGAAAGTATTATCTTAAAGTAATAAACAAGTAAATTAATGGAAACTAAAATAGTAAGTTTTAAGTAAAGTAATAAACTAAAATTAAGTACTTAGTTTCTTAGGTAATAAATTCTTAGGAATTTTAGCCTTTTTTGCCTTATATACATAATATTGACTTATAGATGTTTATTACAATCATTAGAATATATTGTAACATTTTTCAGCTTCTTTTACGTATTTTCAAATCACATCAATGATAATAAATAAATAAATAAAGTATTTCTTTTTTGCAAAAATTCTAATAAAAGTAATCTTGTGTTAAAGTAGTAAAAAAGGAAACTAGTAGCAAACTAAAGCAGTATCTAAAATAGTTAATTTTTAGAAATTTTAGCTTTTTTTGCCGTATTTATATAATATTGACTATTAAATGTTTATTACAATCATTAGAATATATTGCATTTCTATATGACATACAATGTAGGATTAATAGGTATCAGGATTGATGTTTAATTATATGATACAGGCTGAATTATATCAATACTCGAAATTGTTAATATGTCCTTCCTTAATGTTCACTTTTTCAATTCTTTTTGTGTCATTTCTTTCCTGTTCTAAAATGTATACAGATAGTGGAATGATGTTTAAATTACTATTTGTCTTCTGAGGGGCTATGAAGAGGTATGTGTAAATTCTTCGAAGTTCATATTTTAAAAATCAATCGTAAAATTTTGAGACTTTTGAAATTTTGTAGTTTTATGGTCGAAAGTCGATAAAAGTATGCTGATATTACAAAATGTTCTTATATTCTTTTTTCTTCTATCACTCATTTTTACAATTTGAATGACATTTTTTTTTAAATTTTTATTTTATGTTCCGAAAACTATTGGCCGAGGATTGGGAGCTCTTTTGGCCATTAGTTATTTCTCCATATTAATGCAAATAAGGGTGTTTTGATTGTTACAATTCGGTATTTAATTGTGTTGAATAGCACTTTTTCTTTAACATATCTTTATAATATATATTTTCCCTGTAACATATCTCAAACATTTTTGTTTCGTTAAATATTCATTATAATTTCATAAAGAATAAATTTATTCTGTATTATAATAACATTATCATTGTTATCATAAAAATCTGTGAAACTTAAGATAACCCTTTATTTAAAACTTTATTTATCCACTTTATTTAAAAATTATAATAAGAAAACAAATCATAACATTATTCCAACTAAGACCTGGTAAAAATTAAATAAATCAAAATTACTGATTTTTTTATCCCATCAAACGGAAGGAAAATAGAAATTTATAACTTTTTTATTCTTTACTATAAAATCATCAATTACAAAAATTGAATGAATAAAATGGAAGGGCAAATTCTTGAAATTTTTATGTCAATAAGAGTTACTTATCTAGGAAGTTTAATTAAACATATTGAGTTATCAATCAAGTAAACTTATGGAAAAAACCAAAATTCATTTATCAATTTTGACAGCTGAAATAAAACTATCATTAAAATATTAAATAATATAGTCTTTATACTCATTATTGATATAGTAATTTTATAAGTGATAATAATTAGATATTATAAGCGAGATAAATAATTGGAAAATTTTACAAAACTGAATGGACTAAAGATGATTATAATGATGTACGACTTTAGTGTATAACAAAAATCCTGGGAATATGTGTGGGTTTTCTTGAAGTATAATATCATATATTTTTTAAAAGATTATTTTGTACTTGAAAAGTTAAAATATAATAATGCATCCATCTTTTTCTTTCTTGCTGTAGAGAAAGGAAAAAAATATCATATATCAATATCTCCTATCTTACTTTCAATATAAGTAGAAACTTTATTAACTTTACATAAAATAACCAAAAACCGGATGCCGAATCAGATGAATTTTAAAATAATTTTATTTCCATTAAAATCTTTTCAAAAAAAAAAAAGAAAAAAAGAAGTCAAATGAAATCCTACAGAAAAATTTATATATCATTAAAACGAAATCCTTTTGATAAATCCAACATTTTCTTATTTTAATAAATGTTGATATTGCACAAGAGATAATAAGCTTTAACATTACTCATGATTAGTTAAATCATACTAGTTAAAAAATACTCCATAGAAATACATAGAGCAATTCTAAAATACCAAGTATCCCAAAAATATCCCAAAATTTTTTTCGTGTGCTCTCTAATAAATATCTATTTGCATTTTATTAACATATGCCATTGGTGAACATTAGTTACGAAATAGAATAGTTACCAATACGTTAGAATAACATGTTTGGATTTTTTTTTGTGTGTGTGCCAAATAATCGCTGGGAGCTATACTCCAGAAAATCGAATACGCATTTTGGGTGCTTTTCCCAACCGATTAAAATCATACTTTATTACAGAATTGCATTTGTAGTCATAAAATCATATACCAAATTTCATATGTTTAAGTCATTTTGTTTTTGAGTTTACATGCTTGAGAAAATACAGATCGTTAGGCGGACAACGTCTTGACGCATTTGATACATGCGTATATACTTTAAATGTTAAACTGATATTTGATACATATATATGATTAAATATTAATATATACTTTAAATGTTTAACGCTCAGGTATCTGTGAACCAAATTTTATCCTCTCAAATTCTTTTCACTTTAGAGTTTTCGTCTTATTTTTGATCATTTAGGAGATCAGATTACCTCTAAATGAATTTCATTCAAAATTTGATAAAAATTACTTATTTAGTTCAAAGACCTCATACCAAATTTTCACTCATCTAGCTCAACGTGTTTAGGTGTCTCAGACAGACGCAATTCTTCAAATGTGTTTTTCGGACTCAAGGTGATCAAAAATGAGAAATTTCGTCAAACCTTGATTTCAAATATTTTGACAATTACAATATTTTGAGTAGTTAGTAAACGAGAAAATAAAAATGTAAAGGCAGATATAAAGGGCAGAAATAAATATATTTGTAATGGCATACTTTTGCGAATTAACCGTTTTAAGCGATAGTGAGACTACGTTTATACATTCAGGAATGCTAAACAATAATAATCCTCACCTTTGAATGCATGGTAATCCAAACTGTACAAAATGTAACCCACGGCCTTTATTGATAGCGTACACAATATATTAAAAAATACTCCATAGAAATGCATAGAGAAATTTTATGCAATATATATAAAAAAAAATAGAACTTTTATACAATATATAAAAAAATATTATAGAGAGCTGTATAAAATCCACCAACAGGATATTTTGCCTTCTCTTTTTTCAAATGTAGTTATAAGATTTGAAATAAAATGCTGTTTCAACAGATGCAGAAAAATCGTTTGCAACAGTTATAGAAGGAATGTTGTTCCAACATTTGCACTTGAATGTGAATCTAACGCGATGGATTATTAACTTGCTTCAGCTATATCAACAGCACACTGCTTCCTTGAGAATCTTCTGCCAGGATCTTCAGATTTGACATAAATCAACATCAATAACTAATGACATATACAGTATATGTCATATACAGCATTCATACATATGCAGCATTTCGACATATATATGTCGAAAGAGCAAAGTCATATACAACAGGCAGAATCTGACATTGGTCCTAAAGGTTCATTTAAAATCATTATAATAATAAATAAATAAAAACTTTTTGATAACTTTGAAGACCAAACAGATAATAAATAGACACAAAAACGAAAAATAATAAAGGAACAATTGACAAAATTAATCAGGTAATAAAGATTCTTTGATAAATTTAGAGACCAAATGGATAATAAATAGACATAAAAATTAATAAATGAGTGCAAAATTAACCAGGCAATTCAAAGAACAACACAAATTACTAAAAGAACATAAGTTGAACAACTACACACAGTTAAGAACATTCACTAAAAAAAAAAAAAAAAAAAAAAAACGTTAT
The DNA here is from genome assembly GCF_947563725.1 of Argiope bruennichi. Classification (NCBI taxonomy): domain Eukaryota; kingdom Metazoa; phylum Arthropoda; class Arachnida; order Araneae; family Araneidae; genus Argiope; species Argiope bruennichi. Next base: position 102,223,731 of record NC_079158.1, read on the forward strand.
CCTTTAAATAATTACCAAACAAAAGCGTAAGCACTTCATAGATAAAAAAAAATATGCAGGCTCTTTTTAAAGTGCTTAACACTTATAAAATTCAATAGTATTCACTATTTCTTGAAGAGTGTAGTCTACAAAAATCTCATACAGATTCGTTTAAATTTAATAGTCTGATAGTAAGGAGTTTCTGGGAATATGCGTGAAATGTCTCTGACAAATGCATAGGTCACCGTAGTGATTTTTTTATAACTATTAATAACAATACTTTCTTGTATATATTATGAAGAGTTGCATTATTAAAATGTTAGTTTATTTTCTCATTGATTCTTATTCTTATTTGCCTATTAACCATAAACAAAATTGTTTGCACATGCTATCTTAACTTTTAGATCCTTTCCATCCATTTTTCATATATTTTCTTTTATTTCAGAATTACTGATTTCGTTTTGTGAGTTTAGTGTTTTATTTCTCTAATTCAAACTAGCATCTGAAGTTAGAAAGTAATTTAAATATAAAAATTGTGTCTTTATTAAAAAAAATAGGCAACTATTTTTAATTGAACATTATGAATGGAATTTGCAGTCAATCATTCTGAATGAAATGTTTTGCGTGCTTGTCGGAGATGTCATAAAAGCCTGCATGGTGTTTTCTGAATGAAAATTCAGACAAAATAAAGATTAATGTTCCTTATTAAATGATTAATTTGATGTATCTTTTGTTTGATTTTCGTTTCTAAAAAATAACTGGATTTTATCATCAGTTCAATAATAAAAGCCAGCCTATCAAACGCATATACATTTTTTTAGTTTATCACGTTAATGTCACGTCTATATTAATGAAATAATAATAAATAAAAACTCCTATGACTATAATTTAAATGCATTGTATTCCGTAAGTAAGATTAATAATATAAAACCAGGTGTTGACAAAATGAAGCACGGCTTCTTCATTATTTATCTCCTTATATCAAGTGGAAGAAACGAGTTATGCAAATTCGCAGCTTGACTCTTATGGTATTATCTAAGATATATAAATGAAAATTTAAATATCAGTTTGGGTATCTCCAAGGATTTAGAAAACTGAATGTAAAGATTAAAAAATAATTGTTTCAAAATAGTTTGCAAAGCGAGACACTGTTCATAACATTCAATACAAGACAGGAGTTTTACAATCATTGTATACATTAATCCTCGCAGACATTTACTGAGAGTAATTCATCATGACTTTTTGCCTCACTGACTGGATCTTCATCTTTGGTTGCTTATATATCTGATAACCCAGAATTCAAGGCTAGATGCATTGTTCTAGATTACTTTTACCTTTTGATGTTTTTATCAGATGCATTTCACTGGCGCAGCAGAAACGAGGACGCTTATCTTTGATCTTCCACGAATACCATCCTTTCCTGTGCGCGAAGGGGGTGTTCGTGTCCTGTCCGTCTCCTGGTACATAACTCACCTTGCTCTCAGCTGTGGCTTCGTCAGTGACAAATCGTACTCCAACAAAAGGATAAAAAGCGCATATATCGTTTTCAGAGGGAGCTCCGATAGCTGAGGGCTATTCTGTTTTCCACAGACCCCTGTACCCCCAAGGGGGTGGGAAGGCCAGAAATGGGTGAAAGATTTATGGTCCTAGGAGATTTATGATCGCAGTGACAGCAAGACCCAAAGCGGCGGGCAGTGGTCAACATTCAAGAACACTGTTCTGGGGGTTACCTTCGGAATTCTCGCTGCTCCCAAACCGGCCAGAAGAATTTCGGCAGGGAAGGTTTCAGGGCACTGATGAAAATCTTTCCCAGAAAGGTAATTTGTTTTTGCAGTCCTCTGAAATGGAAATGTAGAATAAATAATATTCAAAACCTTGAGACTGCAACAGAATAGCTTGTTTACAGAGAAAGTGTTGAGTAAATCATTTCTAAGCAGAAATAGTTGAACAATACCCAAAATACATTTATCGATTAATAAATAAAAGTACCATTTTATTAATTCTTCATTATTTCCAACCTTCAGTCTTAAGAAACCATTGTCATCTAAAGCATAATTTCCAAAATCAGAAACCAGAGAATAGTTTCCAGTTAATTTTTCATTATTTCTAGTCTTTTGTCTTAACAAACCATGATCATCTTAAGCATAAATTTCAGAACCAGAAACCATAAAATATTCTCCTATTAATTTTTCATTATTTTCAGTTTTCTGTCTTAATGAGCAATGGCCAAGTTAAGCATAATTTTCGGAACCAGTAAACAGGGAATAATTAAATTTTCATAATTTCCAGCCTTCTGTCTTACTAAACAATGGTCATCTAAGGCATAACTTTCAGAATCAGAAATCAGGGAATAGTTTCCTATTAATTTTTCCTTATTTCCAGTCTTTTGTCTTAATGGGCAATGGTCATCTTAAGAATAACTTTCAGAACTAGAAACCAGAGAAAATTGTCTCTTGTTACTGTAAAAGAATATATATATATATATATATATATATATATATATATATATATATATATATATATATATATATATATATATATATATATATATATATATATATATATATATATATATATATATATATATATATATATATATATATATATATATATATATATATATATATATATATATATATATATATATATATATATATATATATATATATATATATATATATATATATATATATATATATATATATATATATATATATTATTTACATTTTTTTAGCATGTGCATGATTACACCATTTTTGAGACGTACCATATCGAATACCCCTCTAATAAATTAAACTTGCTATCAGAAAGCAGAAAAACTTCTAGTATAATTGTGTTTTATGATAATTATTTTTTACTTGTTTCCATAATCTGCAAAATTTTATTTTGAAGATTTAAAACTAGAAAACTACAAAATTTTGTCTTAAATTACTTTTTTAAAAGAAGGTATAAACATAGCAAATAAGTTATGAATTGTTCTTGGATTACGTATTACTCTTACTGCATGTAGTTATTTTACAGAATAAATAATTTATTATTAACTTACACGAAATTTTTGAAGACTTTTATTCAAGAAGGAAGAATAAGAAGTTTAAACTTTAATTTTTTTAAAGCCGCTAAGATTTTTTTTTTTTTTTTACCCTGACATTTTATTAAATATACCAAACTATATCAAATTAGTGGCCCAAATTTGCAAAAAAAAAAAACAAAAAAAAAAAAAAAAAAAAAAAACAGTATATTAGTTATTAACTGTTACTATTTTCATAATTGGAATATTAAATCCTTATAATACTTAACACCACACCTCCATTTCCAGAAATCAGTTGGCCTCTTTCCGGTCTGGTATAGATGTAGGTGGATTTTATTTAAAAAAAGGGGAAAAGAAAAAATTACATTGCAATCAGTTGCAAAAGACATACAAATAATAAAATACGAATACATATAACATAACAAAAAAATAGTAAAACCTAAAATGAAGAATATCTGGAGTACAATAGAACTGGATGAACGAGAATCATAATGTACAATAAGAGTGAAAAAATAAAGCAAATATAAAAATTAGTCACTTGAAGAGGCTTAAGGACATATTATGAATAAAATGCAAGGGATATTAAAATATTGCACAGAAAAATTGATAGGGTTTATTAAACCCTTATATAATTTTAAAACTCCTACTTTCCCAGAATAAGGATTTTGAAACAACTTTCTTAAAACCCTGGTGTTTGGGTTGGGCACTGTTGAACGCGATCTTAAGCTGTATGAAACCCTTGCATGATCGTATATTGACAGAGCTTAATTCGCTACGGACTTTGTGTGTCTAATACGTTATAAAAGGACCCCTTGTCAATACTGATCATCCTCTTGCTAGCCGAAACCACACGTGTGCCTTATGAAAAGAACCCAATTTGGCAAGTGAAGGGATAATGTTGATGGAGTGCTTGAAGGATGAATCTGAAGACACTAATTGGGCTTCCTACTGTCATTCGCCCTTCGCCAGAGTTGTCACTTTAGTACTCCAGAAATAGCCTGCTGTGGTGACTTTCTGACTCCTGCAGATACTTTGTTGTCGAACTGCACTCCTGCACAGTTCCAGAAAGGGCATCGCGGTTCCATACAAAACAACTTTCCTCCTACCCTATTGACTGCAAGTCTCCTTAGTGGACTGCATTGTGTATCTAGAGATTTCCTACAAAGAAGAACAGACTATTGTTCATTATTTTGGTCTTGGAAGACAAGTTTACATGAGTTTACGGCAACTGAGATCTTTGGTAACATGGGTCCCAAAATATTGTTCATTACTTTGGTTTTGAAAACAAGTTTACGTGAGTTATACCGAAATTGAGATCTTCGGTAACATAGGTCGAAAAATATTGTTCATTATTTTGATCTTCGAAGACAAGTTTGGTTGAGTTATACGGAAACTGAAACCTTTGGTAACACAGACCACAACAAATTTGATTATTACAAAGAAAACCATTTTCTTTTGAGCATCCAAGAACTTTGAATATGAAAACACAATATGTTTTTAAAAATTAACTAAAACGTATTTAAATGAATGTGAGTAGATTTAACAACATATCATGTAACTTCAGAACATTTTTACAAATATAAAATTTGAAACGTCACTTGCTGTTTCTTTAAATTTAATTCAGTTTGTTTCATTTTAAAAGGTAAAAATACGCGAAAATACTTTTAAGTCAAATTTATTTTTATTAATGTCTAGGATCTATGAGGATGCACTGAAAAATGTTTAAATTGAGGAGGCAATTATGGAATGAAAATTTTTAGCATATATATTCATATTCATATATTTTTAAGATACAGTTTTGAATCACTTTTCATTAAAGACGAATTAAATTTCTTTTTAAATTATTATAATAATAAGTTCGTCTTACAAAATACTAATTATAAAAACATATTCTGACATTTTCTCTTTTAGTTTCTTTGAAATGGCGGTAAAAAGTACACTACGGAACACATAATATAAAAGTTTGTTAAAAAAAATTATATAAATTAATTTGTACTTTTCATGGGTTTCTAAAACACTTTCGTAACCAAAGAATTTTATCTTATATCCATATAAAAATACTAAAAAAAAAATCGTAGATCACTGTCACAATATCAAATAAGCTGAACACAATAGTTACAAAGCAAAAATATTATGAAAATGTTTCGTTTTCGGAAATTTATTTACATTTAAAACATTCACATCTGTGCATATACTCTTTCACATATATTACACACAATGCACAAATATCATTAAAATATCAAAACATCAATCAACTATATTTTGGGAATTACATCCTTTCAGAAACTAAACTATGTGCAAAAATAAAATAACAATCAATGCTCTTTATTTGAACATCAGAAAAAATATTAACGATTTCAATCAATTTAGCGCAGATTAAAGAAAATATGTAAAGTTTTATCAATGTGCTACATGCAAAGGAAGTGTAAGATCATATTACAGTCACAACGCATCTACTATATGTTTCTTCTTCAGGATTCTGAGAAATGATTCAAATATTCCATGAAAAAAGTATTATGTCGTAATAAGTATCATTTAGTTATCTTTATGAAACTATCTTCATTGTTCATTTTTTTTTTTTTTTGATGTATCCCAGTAAGAAAACTTCTCATATCTGTTGCGAAAACAGAGTTTTTCGTTTGCGCAAGAGATTTGGATTAGATTTCTCTGCGGCTTATGCATTGTCTAAAACCCAAAACCAGTTCCGCAACGGGAATTGAGCTCTGCCAGGAGGCCGTCTATCAAAGAGGTCAGTGCAGTGCTAGAGGATATACATCTCCAGCCTCAGACATGATTGCTGCTAAAACCCTTTTACACTGAGCCATAAACGCGTAAATTGCCCGTGCTCGAAGTAACATAATTTACGGCACTGTTGTTTTGACGCTGCTGAAGGAGTTTTTGCCAAGGGTCACCACGGATTTCTCATTATTTGCAGCTTCGGGCTAAATTGGTTGGTGCATAATTGCAGAAAGAAACAGAGGGTTATTTACGGCATGTTTCACTGTTTTTTTAAGTTGGGACTGACCACCCATCTCTTGTCATAAATTAGCTATAATAATAAAGGCCGTCCAGCGAGGCGAGAACCTTGATCATTCCATAAAATGGCCTATCTCCCAATTTCTGGTTCTGAACGGGTTAGATTTGCAACTACCGTGTGGTATTTCCCTGTTATCCCCAGGCCAAAAGGCGCGTACACCTTTTGTTTTGTTTGATTCGAGGGTTTGGATATCAGTAGCATGAAGTTCAACGGTCAATGACCTTTTAGGGTAGTAATTATTTTATCAAAGCAATCGCTGAAACCCCGATAGTATTATGGGTAAGCAGTTAACTAAGAGGTATAATTTATTCAAAGTGGTTTTAATCTCAAATATAATAACATAGCACGTTTGGATGTCGTGTAAAAGAATGACACAGTCTTGCTCTCGTTTATTTGTGCATGGTCCTTTTAATGGGAGGACACTGAATACGATTATAATAATTATAATGTTTGCTATTTAACGAGATGTAAACAATATTAAATGACGATTTAATTGAAATTTCATAGATTCTTCAAGAGATAGTTCCTTAAGATTTTAAAACTATTATAATTTTATTAGTATAAATTTATAATGAATATAAGAACTATTTAAACTTAAATTTTTTAATTTAAAAATGTATTGGAAAAGGTATTTCTTAATCTTTTTTTCTAAAATTTTTCTTCACAAAAATGATATCACCACAGAAATCTAAATCAACAAAACAATAGAAAATAAATTTAAATTTTCTATTCATATTGCAATAATTTTTAATTGATTAATGATTTTGTTTGTTGAGAATGGGTGGTTTCACTAATGCCTTTGTATAAGAATGGCGAAATATTCCCAAAGAAATGTTTACTTTTAGCACATCATGATCCTTTTAGTTTGTAACCTTAATAACCATCATAATGATGCTTGTTATAATGCTTGTTATTTAATGTGAGGTAACCAATATTAAATTGTGATGATTGAAATTTCATAGATTCTCTATTTGTTCCATTTGAAGAGATAGCTTTTTAAGATTTTAAAATTATCATAATTTTATTGGTATAAATTTATAAGGAATATTAGAACTATTTGAACTTCAATTAGTTAATTAAAAAATTATTATTAAATACATTCTTTAATCTTTTACTCGCGAATTCTTTTCCACAAAAATGGTATCTTTCCAGAAATCTAAATTAGCAAAACAATAGAAAATGCATCGAAATTTTGTAATTTTTAATTGGTTAATGATTTTGTTTGTTTAGAATTGATGATTTCAGTGATGTCTTTGTATAAAATATTCTTTGGTGAAATATTTCTGAAGCAATTTTTGCAATTAGCATACCATGATCTTTGTGGTTTGTAAATTTAATAATCATCATAATGTTACATTATGATGATGAATATGACATCGTTGTTAATTAATGCTAGCACAAATGATGAAATTTTGCACAATACAAATAAAGAAATTTACACAATACAAATAATGAGATTTACACTAGCCATATAATTATCTCTCTCTCTTTCTTTGAAAATTATATTTAAATGAAAGGCAGTGTTGTTAAATTTTATAAGCTTTGCAAGTAGAAAGCTATTTTTTAAAGCTTTCTAAAGTAATTTATTGTAGAAGATTTTACTTATAATTTTGACATGTAAAAGGAACAAAAATTCTAAAAAAGACAGAATAACTACAATTTATCATTTCTTTTAGTTTTATCCCCATTTAAAAATCCACATAAAATATCACAGCTCCTGTTAGATGTTCTTTTTTTCTTACATTTGTTTCCGAAAACGTAAACTTTTAAATAATTTAATTTTAAAATGTGTTTTCTAAATTTCTCCGAATGTTAAAAATCGATTTATGTAATCATCCAAATATATTGATCCTTTTTCTTGAAACCTTACTCTCCAGTTTTTCAAATAATTTTCATAAATTTTTGATATTTTCACAGAAAACATCAATAGTTTAAAAGATATAAATTCGTTTCCGATATTCATTGTTTTATTAAAATATTGTTCTGAAAAAAATAAATATATTGTTCTAAATTATTGATAAATTTAAATATATTTATAAAAATATATTATATATTTATAAATTTAAATGAATAAATAGTCGTTATTTAAAAATAAATATATTGTTTGGAAGTACTCTATAAAAATCAAGTTATCGGATTACATGTTTCTTTTGGCGAAATATCAAAAAATATTACTTTCAAGTACCTGCAGATCGAAACATGGTTTGGCCTATTTATAATGTCTCCATGCATTATAGATCTCCGATTTATTATACATGATCAAATAACCTTACAGTCTCGATCTATACGTATCTCACTTTCAAGAAAGAAAAGTGCACGAGGGGGTGTAGCAAGAGGTGCTTTAGGTACGGTCAGGTGTCCCCTAGGAGTGGGAGTTCCCACCGAATGCAGGATGGGAGAAAGCATTGGAGGGTGCTGCAAAAGATCATTAATAAAAAGTGACCCAAATGGTCGGTGCGACAATAGGTCACGTTTCTGGGGTTGTTTTCCGCCCTGTACGTTTTCCGTCGACCCCCGAGGACTTTTCATGAGTATATAAAAAAAGTGATCGTGACCTTGAATGATACGACGAAATTTCTTGGAGCATTTTGTTTCATTTTCGTTTCGTTGGAAGAACGTGTTTCTGGCCTGGAAGCAGATAATTTATCTTTTGTTTTGAAGTCAAGATATTTTTTTTTTTTTTTTTGGCAATTTTCCATGACTTCTGTATAGTTTGTTTAGTTCTTAATTTCTCATCCAGTGGTTATGATCTCTTTATATATATCGAATCTGAAATTTTTTTTATGTAATTCTTTTAAAGTTCCGTTTTAATTATAAAATGTAAGTTCAATAAGTTCGTAAATTCAAACATTTGTATGTGTGTAATATATATTGTGAGGAGTCAATGTATGCAAATATACAACTATAAAGATGATATTTATTTCGTAAGAAAACAACGATGTTCATTAGAGCATGTTTCCAGCATTCTTAACAATGCTGGAATACCTTTGACGAATTTTTGTTGTATTTTATTGAAGCTCATAAATTCAAACATTTGTATGTGTGTAATATATATTGTGGGGAATCAATGTATGCAAATATTCAACTATAAAGATGATATTTATTTCGTAAGAAAACAGCGATGTTCTTCCGTTTTAATCATAAAATGTAAGTTCAATAAGCTCGTAAATTCAAACAATTGTATGTGTGTAATATATATTGTGATGAATCAATGTATGCAAATATTCAACTATAAAGATGATATTTATTTCGTAAGAAAACTACGATGTTCTGTACAGCATGTTTCCAGCATTCTTAACAATGCTGGAATACCTTTCACGAATTTTTGTTGTATTTTATTGAATGTGTAATATATATTGTGGGGAATCAATGTATGCAAATATTCAACTATAAAGATGATATTTATTTCGTAAGAAAACAGTAATAGTAATAGTAATTGTTATTATTGGAGCTTAGTGGAGCAAGAGTCATTCTTTTGGATAAACTAATGTTGTCTTATAGAGAAATATTCATAATAATGCGGAAAATTTTTCTCAGATTTTTATTATATTTTATTGAATGCAAACTTCGTATTTTATTGAATGCCATATTTTTCGACAATTGTTTCAGGGAAATATTTCTAGCTTCTACATGCAAATATTTATCTATGAAGATCATATTTGTCTTGTAAGAAAGCAGCGATGATGTTCAGAGAATCATTCATAACAATTCTGGTATACCTTTCTCGAATTTCTATTCTATTTTAATATAAATTTAAACAAATTTGCACGATATTTTTCCTCAATTGCTATCTAAATTAATATCATCTAACACGATTTTTACATCAGTGTTTAATATGAAGTTTTCTTAACTCAGCCAACGTTGCTTTTATCAGTTAGTGATACATTTTGGAATCCACTGGATCTAAAGATCCAACTTCGATGTAGATATGTTTTTTAAAATGGAGAATTTTATGCCATATTCTATTATTTTTATTGTATTTTAATACATTTAAATTTTACAAATTATTTCAACAATTTCAATAAAACGGAATTTTATAACACCATAAAATATAAAATGATGATAATGCCTGTTTCTCTCATGTTCAAGATGTTATGATATTCATATTTTGAAAAATAATTTTATTTTATATTTTTGTGCTAATAATTAAATCAATCAAAAAATAAAAATATTAATAATTAGTGCTACAAGTCTATATGTCCAAAACTACATGTACTATGAGCAAACATGAAGCATTAGAGTTATAATTTTATGAAATATATTAAAATATTGAAAATCGTGTAACCAATCTGTATATGCAAATATATTCTTTTATAGTTTGGTTAAATGAATTTAAAAAAATTACTATCCATATGTTGTATTATTCGAAAATATTGCAGGAATTATTGTCTTTATTCCTTTACTTGTTATTTTTTTTTGTGCTTTTATTCATTTACCAGTTATTTTTTGTGCCTTTATTCATTTATCTATTATTATTTGTGTCCTGATTCTTTCATTTACCAGTTTCGTACTCCCGTCTTTTTATATTTTGTATCACAAAATATAAAAGCAGGGGAGTGACAGACGTCTTGCTGATTCGTCTCCTGTACAAAAGTAAAAAAAAAAAAAATCGATGCAGCAACAATAAATGTATTCAACCATCAGAGACATAATGATAAATTTTATATTTGACATATACATCTGCTGAAAAGACACTCTATAGAGCTTGTATTCTTTCTCTTTCTGCAATTTTCATCATCTCGCCCGAACACGGAGACACCTTTCTTCGCGTTCGCAAGGTGCGTGCCGAAAAAGAAGGCAGAGAAATAAAAGGAAAAATTGGTTCCGTATGCAACTGTTTCGTGCCTCAGACCATTAGCGTCCGTGCGCCTAAAGACAGATGCGACACTTCATAGCGATTCGCTCTCACGTCGCACAATGCTATCGGGAACATCGCGGCTGTTGGCCAGTCAGAACAAATGAAATAACATGAGCGGCGATGTCGTATACCTTGCCTCTATAATTCACTTGAGTAATGATGGAACGGAATGAAAGTGAACTGAGCTGACCGCCTCCTCTCTTGCTCGTCTAATCACAGGGAAGCGACTCCAACCTCATTGTGAATTCGGTGTAAATGATTCTGGAATTCCTCATCCGGCTTAACAGTAGTGTGACTTCTGGAATGACATTGTTTTTTAACGTTTTCTTCACGGAACGTCTAATGAAAAAAGCCGAGATGAGTGACTACAAAATGAAAGGAAATTTTTTTTTCATCCTTTTCCTTTCCAATTAAACTGATTTGACACTGACGGAAAATTCTGGACTGGAAACAATATATATTGTTTTTTTTTGTTTTTTTTTAATGTATTAACTTTATTGTGTGTCAGTCACTTAGCAACGCAATATTATTTTCTTACCGTCACCGAGCAGCAAATAATAAAAAAATTCTTAATACAAGATCTGAATATCTAATTTTGGATTTGTTTAATATTTTTATTATTTGAATAAGCATTCGTTTCTATGTTTTTTTGGTCAAAATCGTCCCCTCTCTCCCAAAGAAAACAACAAAAGTTTTCTGTTAGGGATAAAAGATTATTTTGATGTATTTACCACTGTGCGTAAATGATTCTGGAATACCTCATTCGGCTTAACAGTATGTGACTTCTAGTTTTTTTTTTTTTTTTTTACGGAACGTCTAATGAAAAACGTCTTTGAATAAGCACTGGCTTCTGAGTTTTTTTGGTCAAAATTCCCAAAATAAAACAAAAGTTTTCCCGATAGGGACGAATAGTTATTTTGATATATTTATTACTTGACAATACTTAGGAAAATTTTCCAAACAAAAATAAAATAATATTCTAAAGAATAGTAATGAATTGCCCGTAATGTAGGCTTTGTAATATCAAAGAATAAAATGAAACGGGCATTTAGTTAAAATATCATTATGTTCTTAGTAATGATACCTAAGAAAAAATAGGATTTTACCAGGTTTCAAAGCAATTTTTTGCAAACATATTCCTTCTACTGTCTAATAATGAAAGCAACAAATTCCTTCTACTATCTGACAGCCAGAGACATATAAACTGTCAATTTTCATTATTATCTGGTACAATACTCATATATACCTGTCCCTTCTACTGTCTAATAATGAAAGCAACAAATTCCTTCTACTATCTGACAGCCAGAGACATATAAACTGTCAATTTTCATTATTATCTAGTACAATACTCATATACAATGTATATAGAAAATATTTATTCGTTTCTCACCCTTCCTAGTATAATCTTATATGCCCCAGCAGTTTTTCTCTACAGAGCAAGTAGAATCTTTTAATCATTCTTTATCAAAAAGATCCATTTGAAAGCCTCACAAAATAAAAAAAAATTTTGTGATTTTTAGACGTATTTAATCTAAACTCCATCAGTTTCTTGGAATTTTCACCACTAAATAAGTCATGGGATGTAAGATGCTTTTTTCATCCTCTCATAAAAGCATTTTAAGTTTCTTAACAGTTAAATAACAACAATTTCTTTTTGTCACATGTTTGTGAAAATTTTGTAAGATCATTCGGTTCCGATTTGATAAGAAATTATGATAATGAAAAATTTTATTATTATAAATATCTGAATTATGAAAAAGGAGGAATGGCTCGCATTCTCAATCTAGATCCATGTACTTGGTTTTATTCTGAATTAATTCAGTGTTCATTTATTCATCATAATTATAATAATTCAATTATTCATCATTTAATCATCATAATCATTTTATCATCATTCAATCATTCATCATTGAAATTGACTTAATGGAGATTTTTTTAATGAAGATAATATATTCGCGAATTAATTAGTTATATATTAGTAGTTAACATGTCGTATTATAAATGACATACATAATAGAATTTTACGATTTGAGACCTCGTTTTTTACCGAAAATTGAATTTCTTCTAAATTCAATATTTTACTTATATTTTTGCTAACAAAAATCAAGGGCAACTGCAGAAACAAAAAACCAGCTTCAAAAACCAGAAAGCTAATAGAAGTCTTAAAATTCATATAAGTAAGCATTTCTATTATTTGTCAATACTTGCAGTATTTTCACATGTAATTAACCATGGTGTAAATAATGCTCGATGAACTGAAAATATAACGTAAATTACAAAGCAATGCAAATGAATACAACCCCAAATTCCTGAACTTTCTTTCTCATTACGTAGTAGGGAGATACAATTGTAAACGATAAATAATGAATATATACAGAAAAACTACTCTCCCCGAACATGTCTTACTTGCTATAACATTGAAAATAAAAGAACTTCTCCAAATTAAGAAGAAAATGACACAAACTATCGATGGGTTGCGGTTTACAAGATCTTTGTGGTTTCAACAGATATCCACCACATGTACAAGAATATCGTCTTTTTTTCAAGCAGTTGAATAGTCTAATATGGCACACTAGAGGCAGGTCAAAATGTGGAACACTACAGGCAGGTCAAAATGTATAAACAATTAGCCGCAGATTTATACAGAGATGCAAAAAACAGAATTTGCAGCAGTGAAACAGAATATGAATAACTTGTTCAGTGCAAATAAATTACAAGTATATGAATAACCTGCAAATAAATAATAAGAATTTTATTACTTTACTGTGTTGCATTGTCATTTTGTCCCAACAGTGGCAATTTCCAGAAGAAAATTCGATCTCAAGCCTTTCTTAATCCAATCCCCATCGTCATCGGATAAGAATAATAATCTTTTCCTGTGAAGCCAAGATATTGACATGCCACAATTAGTCAAGGGCTGCACCTTTTAAAACTTAATCCATATTTTTTCTATGTCAATGATCACATTTCTTTGTCTACTTTTTTTTTTCTATTTTAGAATCTAATATCAATGTACATGCATATACATATTGTGCCATTCCTGTTCAAAATTATATGATAATTTGACACTCAAACAATTTTGCAGAGGTGGGATTTCGTTTTGTAATTGCACTGCATGACTTTGAAGAGTCGAAACAGTCATAATGTAGTAATTAAGGAGGCATTAGAGAGAAGCTGAGTGCACAAAAATATAAATGAAAGCGTAATGCAAGTCTTTTCATTTCCATATTCTTCAAACAATTAAAATGCTGCATTTCTACTAGATCATGTGCTATCAAATGTCGCATCTCAACAAGGATATGCCTAATTAGCAACCTTGCATAAAATGTTCTTATTTTATGGTCCGAAATAAGGCCTTCATCGGTTGTATTGGATTATATTACGTTTAATGATTTGTAATTTTAAAACAAACATTAGATATAATTGGTCAAACATTACATAAAACTGTGGACACTTTTGAAAATCCTTATGTTTTTTTAACTTTGTTTGCATATAGAAAATGTTACATTGCACAAAATGCGAACTGGAAATTCAAAGCCAATTTCGATACAAAACATAAAATTCAAATATTTACAATACAAAAAAAGTTATTCTTACTTTAATCTGAATAACAAACACAGTAATGAAGCGGATTGTAATTTCTTTCATGACAAATCACTGTTCTTCTGGGAATCAATCAAATGTTAATAACTGTTACTTTATATCATGTTTAAAGTTGGAGCAAGTCATTATTGTGCTTTTTTCTGTAGAAGGAAGATTGTTTTTTTATGTAATCAAATTTCAAGTTTTAAATTTTGTTAAATTTTTTAATATATAGTTTGAATTTTTGTAAATATTTCTAATATTTAGTCAAGGAGCAATGGCATCAAACAAAAGAATAGATTGGACACTCAGAAAGAGAACTAAGATTATTGTGTCACATGAATATGGTCTTTCCTATGCTCAAATTGCAAGACAGGTGGGTGGTTCAGTGACTACATTTGGAGTCCGAGAGTTTTGTTACGATATCAAGAGGCAAATTCAATAAAAAGAAAATCAGAAAAAGGCTGGAAAAGGTGCAATATATCTGTTAATGACAAAAGGAAAAAAACACTATGTCTCCAAGATAAAGGAATGTCATCAGCGGCCATAAGAAGTCAATTGAAAGATGTTGTCATTTATGTCATTCAAGACCAATCAAGAAAAGATTATTAGATGTTGGACTAAGAGGTAGAATTCAACGAAAAATCCTTATTTCAATTTACAGATACAAAAAGATTACAGTGGGGAAAGGATTGCATTAAACGGACAGATGATCAGCGGTCACAAGTTATATGAAGTGATGAAACAAAGATATTGTTATTCGGTAGTATTGGCGAAAATATGTAAGACATAGAATAGGCGAAGAGTTACATCCTGACTGCATTTAGGCAACTATGAAAAACTCAGTTAGTGCTATGATTTGGTCATGCATGTCAGCAGAAGGTATTGGTCTCTTTCGTGTTATCGATAGGACATTAAATGCCAGAAAATATATTGATGCTATTCTAGAGCTAAAACTTACACCTTCCAACAGTGATTACTTTCCCAACAACATAACATTTATTTTTCGGCAGGATTCAGCTCCTTGCCACACAGCAAAAAAAAAAAAAAAAAAAAAAAAAAAAAATCAAAAGCGTTGTTTAGTACAAAGAGCATTGAATTGTTATCATGACCAGGAAACAGTCCTGACCTCAGATTATTAAGGATTTATGGAACCGTTTGAAAACAGCGTTCATCAAATAAAAGAGAATGAATTGAAGTTTTAACGGTTTCCTGGCATCCTGAAGGAATAATGAAGGAAGAGCTTAAAACTCTTTTCAGCCCAATAAAACACGAGTGTGAAACTGTTGTAAAAAATAAAGACTACACTACTAAGTATTGATAACTTACTGAAGTCATCAACATCTAATGTATCTCGGTAACTATTGCCTTAGCCTTTTTTTTGTATTGTAAATATTTGAAATTTAATATTTCATAATTATTGTACGCCAATTCCAGGTGAGACTTTCTCTAGGATAGCACTTTTATTAGAGAGTGTGCGAAAAAGTTTTGGGAATACCAAACCTACTAGTTTCAGTAAAATTTGTATATAAGACAACGGGACTATGTACATTTTAATTCCTATTCAATTATATAAAGTTTTAATGTTACTGTTCCAGTTGCTCACAAACCCCTGAACTATATTTTCAAGTTTCTTCATCAGTATTATAGTTTCTCTGTTAACACATTCGCTGCCACTGACGCGCTGGCGCGTCGCAGATAATATATAATTGTACCAAGCCATCTATATTATTAGATGACACCTTCTCTGCTGCAGTTAAAAGATAGCAAAGAAGGGATCATCTAATTAGACAGAAGGCCCGGATATCAGGCGTGAACCGTGGCAGTGAACGTGTTAATTAGTGTTTCTTTTGGTTAATTTTTCCTTTCATGTCTGGTATTGTAAAGGATTTGTATAGTATTTTCATGATAACTTTATACAAGTTTCAGTTAACCCGACAAATAGTATAACTGGTTAAACTCACCATAAACTTAAGGAAGCATTCGAACTGAAGAAGCTGAAATGTCAAAAGCCCCTATTTTAATAGAATGCTGTGTGAATGCAAATGAGATAAAAAAAAATCCTACAAACATACTAGAATAACAATTCACATTAACTGCAGGAAGCAGGCATCTGTCGCGACTTTCAATGACTTCAGAGACTTATTTCTCTTGTGTAGACAGAATAATTGACCTATTTTTGCTTTCTAAGAAACAGAACCGCAGTCTCATATCTTAGTATTTACAATAGCGGTCTATTTTTCGGTTACAGTTAACATAAAAATAAATCTAAAATCTTCTCATTGTCTTCTATATTATACATATAAATATGTATGGCCAGATATTGAGAATCAACAAATGTGTGATACGAGTTGGTGAAAATTTATGTAATAACTCGAAAATTTATTTTAGAGTCAAAATTTTTCTCCAAATTTTTAATAAAATTGCTGAATTTTACTTAATTTAAAACTTTTAATTTAATGTTTAATTTTCGCTTTCAAATTGACTTAAAAAATATATTACCCATTTGTATTTTGTCTATGATAGGAAATACTCTAAAGACTTGAGAGTAAATTTTATCATAGGAATAAAAATAATTTGCAAATGATTACCAGTCAAATAATTTTTTTAATAGAATTCTTTTAACTTTACTTTAAAATTGTTTTTCACATTAAATCTGTTCTAAGGCTTCAGTCGAATAAGTTGTGAGGAACTCAGTCTGAAAAATGACAGTATACTTTTTTTTTTCACTTTTTGTGTGAACATCATCTTTATTAAAGATGAAATGAATAATAATAAAGATAATAATGAAGATTAATTAATAACGATAATAATGAATTCATTATATCTTTAATAAAGATATAGTGAATCAATACCCCCAGATTTTGTCGATAATACACAATTTTTTAAAATGTTTTAAATACTTAAAATCGGTTTTCTTATTCGTTTCTTCCAAAAGAAACTCGCACTGGAATTTCATGGAAAACAGATCGGTCGGGAAGTAAATACATTTCGGTTATCTTTATATAAATTATGATAATAAATATTTACACAATTGAAATGTTAAAAAAAAAAACTATTATGTTCCCATTCTCTGACTCTCCCTCCCTTCTTCAGTTAGCATTATCAAAAATCTTCAAGAATAAGGCTATTCTTTCTGTTTATGAAAATATGAAGGGAAAAAAAGACCATTCAAATTTCTATTTAAGCTTATAAATATATTTATTAAATCTATTTATTGTAATTCGATTGGATAATTTAAATTGGTCTTTTTGTTTCAAAACCATTTATCATAAGATAATTGAAGATCTTAAACTGTATTAAAAATTTCAGCGTATGGTTAACTTTCTTTAGGTTCTTAAAGTTCTAATGCTGCTTTGGCAATGCTATTAGCTGCTTTTGGTGACTAATCAATCTGCCTGAATTATTATGTGAGAAAAAAACTTTAATAAAGTCTTTTATGTATAACGTAAGCATAACAATAATTTACCTTACATAAAGGTAATAAAATCAAATTTATTTAGACAGAGAAACTCTGCCAAAAATTTTATTTTGTTATATATCAAACAAAGAGAGAAAAATGGGAGATGTATGACCATTAAAGACATGTTTACGAGCCAAAAACTTTCACCTAAAATAAAAATAGAGATAATATTGGAGGATTCTGGGAAGATAAGGTGTGTACAACGTCCAAGGTAATATATGTACTTCTTAAGGAAAATAAAGTGAATTAAGAGTTCTTCTAAAAAATGGATGATGATGGTGAGTGATCACCACTAAAGGTCATTTAGAGGTCATAAGCTTTTATATAAAGTAGATGTTGAAAAAGTTGTTTGATAATTTAGGCTAAATGATAGATTATTTGGTTTTGGTTAATGATTCTGAATACATAAATAACCGTATAGATTATATTTCTCATTAAAACTGAGAAATTATGTATAGTTCATATATTGTTAAACAAATGTGCATCAGTCTATCTCTTTATTACTTAATATGTGAAGGAAAAAATGTCTGAACATGCAAATACGTTTACTATGTACAGAGTAATCCTTGTATCAACTTTCACCATAAATGTATTTATCATTAACTAAATATACCTCTTCCGTTGTATTACTTACATAAAAGCTTTGAATCATCTTGTAATGGATTATCATAATTCAAACAGTACTTTTATGCACATATAAATCAGATATAACGACATTAGGAAGTTATCAGGAATGATAATGTTAACTCAATTATCACGCAAGGTAGTGACAGATATCTTGCTCAAAGTTGTGATTTTCACCTGTGAGCTATTTATCATCATATAATTAAGAATAGAAGCTATTTAGCCAACCAATGAGGTACTCAGATGAGAGGCTGCAATCAGATTGTCCTGCCAATCAGAGGACTGATCCTTCTAATCAGATATTACATATTCCCAAATTCCTATTTAAATCAAGTGTTATAAATATAAGAAACACAACAAAGCTATTCATTACAGAATATTTTAAGAAATTAAATGATAAGTGATTTATTTGATGGTATATTTGTGAAATTATGTAATCGAACACAGCGATGGCATTTTATAATTGTCTATATTCATTAAATTACTTCATGCAATTTTTACTAAAATAATTTTGCATATCGAAGATAAGAAATAATTTTAAATATTCTGATTTTGATTCTAAAATTATTTTCATCATTCTTTAACGAATTCAATTAAAAATTTTAAAAAATAACATTGATTAAAATCTAATTAAAAATACATTATAAATTTTTTTTTTGTAAACCAATCAATAGATTAAGCTATGTGCACATGATTTATATACTTTATATATATGTATATAGAAATCTAAAAACATATTTATAGAATAATAAATTTTATGTTTAAATAGCCCACTTTTAAATTCTTTTCTTATTAGTTTCCTCTTAGTGCAAATTGAATGTCAGTCAGAGCTAATTATTTTTGAATAAATATGTAAAAGAAACAATGTCCAATCATTTTATGAATACGTTATAAAAGATTTAACCCCTTTCCAAAAGAAATGACATACTTACAACAATTTAGGTGATATTTTGCTTATTTGTTTCTTTTTAAATGACAAAATTGAAATAAAAATTGCCTTTTGGTAGGAAATTTTGCAAGCAATTTTTCATTCATTATTCTGCGGTTGTAGCTTTGAAATTTTATGCAAGCTCGTTTTCTTGAAGGCGATGTGCTATATTAATGTTTTCAGATATTAATTATTAATTATATAACTGATTTAATCAACCATTAATAATTATATGACTGATTAATTTTATTTGCATACCAGGTGCTCAATTGCCATTTCCGAAAAACTAACTAAAAAACTACATAATATTTATAACAATGAATTGCAAACTAAAAAAAAAAAAAAAAAAAAAGAAGGATAAAAATAAAAAATAATTTTCTTTGTTCAAAATCTAAAATGGGTTTTATAAAGCATTTTGACAACATTTATTTTAATATTAAACAGTCTAAACACTAAATAAAATTTAGTTGTCCGAAATTTTTTTAACTCCAGTGGTTTCTCCTTTCCACTGATTTAACTTTCCATTTATTAGCCACTGGTAGTCAGTCAATAGAGTAAATAAACATTTATAACAATGAATTGCAAACTAAAAAAAAAAAAAGAATAATAAAAATAAAAAATAATAATTTTTTTAATTCAAAATTTAAAATGTATTTTATAAAGCAATTTGACAACATTTATTTTAATACTCACTTTAATACTCAATAAAATTGAGTTGTTCGAAAATTTTAAAACTCCAGTGGTTTCTCCTTCCCAATGATTTCACTTTCCATTTATTAACAACTGGTAGTCAGTCAATAGAGTAAATAAAAAGTTTTATTTGTCGATTTCTCTAAAACTCGGAAAGGAAATAAAATATAGAAGAGTCACAGCAGCAATATCCTTCATAACAACTATTTTACGTCATCCATCTTCGGCGTGTGTTTGTAATCGCGGATGAAGAGCGGGATGTCTTGGATGGATACCATGACGAATTACTCCCAGTCTCTATCGACGGTTACTCCATTGTCCACGCTCTTTCTATTCTAAGAGTAGGTTATCATACTTTATACTTATGTCATTGTCATTCTACCATAGAACTGAAATTTTTTTAGCACTGAGCAATTGAAGTAAAATAAAATATAAACAGCTATCAGAGTAGAATTTGTAAACATAATTTGAAAACCAAAAGTGAAAGATAGTTTCGAAAAGTTATTTATCATTTATTTATATTTTATAAAGTGGACATGGTATCGTATATGATTAATATTTTGATGTAGGCAAAAGTATCTTAATTTCTTTAATTTAAATCCTATTTTCATCTTTTTCTTAATTTGCTATATATATATATATATATATATATATATATATATATATATATATATTAAGCCTTAATAAAGATTATAATAAAGATCTAAAGGCTTTCTATTTCTTTGGTCTCAGAATGGTGTCTCAAAATTACATTCCACCATTTTTCTCTGATTCAAGTGGACCACCATAGCTGGACACATCTCAACTGTCGAATTAAATGGTTCTCCTGCCCACATACCTTCATTATAAAGATGCTTTTGCAATCAAGAGTGAGAAATTCTCCTCCTATTTCTGAAAGAATTGAACATGACCATAGGGACCTAGTAGCAACAGCTCGACTTCGGGGACGGGAATTCCAAGTTCGAGACCAGATTTTATTAATCATCGTTGATGATCAACTGTAACTAAAGCTATCATGATTAGACCTAGGACACATTAAATGTGACATTTATGGGTCAGTTTTCGCCTGTTGTGGTCCAGAATTTGAGGAGCTGTCACAGGGGCGGTCAATCTTGGTGTTCATCCTCGTCATATTCCTAAAATGATTGTGATGAATTTTTCTTTATTGGGATGCTGGTTGACAACGAAATTTTTATTCACATAAAAAATCTGATTTCACCTGATAGCTCAATCAATGGATTAAATGCAAATAATCTTTCAGTATTGTATGAATAGATCCTTATAATAAAGAAAGGTCATAAAAAGGGTCAAAGAGGTGGTGAAAAAAAGAAGATAATGGAATTTTTTCTTCTTTTTCTTTTTCGTATTGGTTAGATATGTATTAACTAATGCAACTTTCTTAAGAGGTTTCAAACTATTATAAAATCAAGTATAATCAAATTTTTATAATATCAAAATCATATGATTTTTGTTAAAAATCTACAATCTTAGAAATTCTAAACGCATTATTACTAGCATAATTTTGAATAAATTATAAAAAATTTCTAATTTATCCATTTGTTTCTATCATTGGTGGTTAAATTTTAAATTATAATCTTAGAAATTCTAATTACATTATTATTTTCATGATTCTGAATAAATTATGAAAAAGAACTTCCAATTTATCTATTTGTTTCCATCATTGGAGGTTATATTTTAGGCATAATCATGACACCAAAATACCAGAAGGGTCACCTGATGAAATTACGAGCAGCATTCGCTTCTTTCATAACTTTCTCAACCCGATGACCCATCCATAAAATATATTATATTTCGATACCGAATGGATTATTTCATTCATCCCTTTCCACTGATTCGCCTCGCTATTTATTAACCACTCGACAGAATAAATAAAGCCTTTATTTCTCCATTTTTTTTAAAAGCTCAGAAAGGGAAACAAAATACAAAAAGCAGTCTCGGCATCCCTTCATATCTAACAGCTATTTTGTGTCATCCATCGTCGGCGTGTGTTTGTAATCGCGGAGGAAGTGTGCGATGTCTGGGATGGTTACCATGACGAATTACTCCCAGTCTCTATCGGCAGTTCCCCCCATTGTCCATCAGGCCGTTCCCTGGAGCCTCCTCCGTAACATGCCAATTCGCTTCGGTCTCTTCTCGCTGCCTAGAGACTATCTATGCACTGCCTGGCATCAAAATATGAAGAACTTGAAGGGAAGGGGGGGGGGGGGTTGCTGCATCAAAAAAATAAAGTGGAGGAAAAAACACTTCGGGGCTTTACGCTCTAAAAGTGTTGCAAAAAAGATTTCTCACGCGAACCATAGAGAGAGAAGGAGGGGAAAAAAATGCAAACTCCCCCGAGTTTAGTTCGCGGTTTCGCTGCGGGGTGCGTTTAGAAATTACTTTTGGCAACGTTCTGGTTTTTTTCTTTCTTTCTTCTTTCGGCTGCAGTTGTTTTTGTTGTTTCATAATGCTGGAATTATGGTCAGACAGAGAATTAGGTGCAGCTACAAAAAGGAATTGTTTTTATATTTCATAAAAAGCTTTGAATAATGGAATTTATTTTGAATAGTTGGTTATTATTTCGCAATAGCAACTTAATTTTTTTATTTATTATTTATTTCTATAAGTATTTTAATACTGAAAGTGAAGCATATTTGTTTATTTTTACATGATGAAGTTTATTTTTAAGAATTAAATTATGTTCCATTAATCTGCGATTATTTAATTTGAGAAAAGAGAAATGAATATTAAATATTTTTGGAAAATGTTTAGTTGGTTGTTGATGTGTATTGGCTCAAAAGCCAGATTTCACCCTACTGCGCCAATGTTTTTGGTAGAAATCAAGTTTCAAATATTATTTTGTTTCCGAAAATATAATTTTAATTGAATATCTACATATTTAGAGTTTCAACCAGAATATTGCACATCACAATTTTTAATGATGCACTTTATTCATTGCTTTACACAATGTATATGAATGAAATTTTAAATTAATATTATTCATTATTTTGTGGATTAAATATTAAATGAATATTCAACATCTTCATTGCTTTACACACTATATGAGAATGAAATATTAAAAGAGTTAAAGGAACTTTTTTTTTTTGTTATTGCATTATATGTAAACATGAAATGAAATAGATAGGTGCCTATTCATTGATTTCCACACTATTATGTTTAAAAAATACTGAAATAATTGAAGGAACCTTAGTCATTGTTTTGTAACTCTGTGTGAAAAGAATGTTGAATGATATGAACCTTAGCCATTGCTTCGCATATTATGTGTGAAAAGAATGATAAAGAATAGGAACAGTCATTGCTTAGTACACTATGTGTGAAAAGAATACCGAATGATAGGAACCTTAGTCATTGCTTTGTACACTATGAGTGAAAAGAATGTTAAATGAATGATAGGAACCTTGTACACTATTCTTGTATTTAGTTTTAATAATCTACAACAAAATTTTAGCACCAATGTGCCTTTGGTAGCAAACTTTATCAAATTTTTATATGATAATAATAAAATATAATTCGAAAAATTATCTTTATTTAAGGTTACATACCAAAATGAATCCGATTCTAAGAAATAAAATTTTTTTAAATAATTTCAATTGATATCGCTTATATTTCAAAATCCTTGGAGTTGTAAAAAATATTTTAGATTAATCATAAAACCATGAAAAATAGCCGAGATTGAGATAAAAAAAATTAGAGGAACTTAGCTTTTCTTCACATTTTTGCTATATATATATATATTTGAATATCTCAATCTTATTTCTTTTTAACAAAAAAGAAGCTTTTATTATTAGTTATAGCATCATTGTTAGATTGCACAGTATTTATTAAAACATTATGCTATATATGGAAATAATATTATTTTCAGCTAACTTTTTTTTTACCACATTTCATTTAGAAACAGCGTAAATGCGTTGCGGTTTTATGCTTAGAATTTTATAAATGCTTTATTTATCTGTGTAATTCTTCAGATATAGACTTTGTAAACATTTTAGATTCAAGCATCATATAAAGTTTCAAATTTGGGGAAAATTTAACAAAAATGATTTCTTTTGCCGTTACATGTATGTTGAATAACAATTACGAAAAAAAAGGAGGAGCGATAGATTATAAGTCAAGAAACTTCATCTTGGTGCCTTACTTCAAAACAATGTACAATTTTTATATTAATTGAAAGAAAAGTTTTCCTAAGAGTGTCTTATAACAATAAAAATAATTTATCTGAGATCTTACTTCATTAAAATGTGGATTTAAAATGTATTATCCTAGCTGTTTTGAATGTACTATAATATATTCGAACTTGTTTCGAAATGCATGGATGCAGTTTCAGAAAGGGCGACAAATGCTTTCTCAAAACCATTTAAAATCCCAGAATAAAGGGAACAAGATTTCAAAGATGAAGAAAGGTCATTCTTAAACTTTCAAATAATAGAATTTATATTTATAAATTCTTGAGACGATTGACTTTCAATTTTATTACGGATAAAAATTATTTCTTTCATACGATTGTTATAAACAAAATATCGGTATATGTTAATAAAATAACTTTCGTCAAACTGCAAAGTTATGAGCAATAAAGAAAGATTAGGAATGTATGTATAGAAATAAATTGGAACTAAGTAAAATATTAAGTATTTCGTACATTATAAGCCAAATAGAGTGTTTAAGTATTTTACATAATGAAAACAAATATGAAATATGTAGAATAATTCTTAGATTTTTGGAAAGTGTCCAAAAACCTACAGAAACGTTTAAAGTTACAACAACAATATAACCCGTAATTTTTTTTCATTTCAGATGATCCATAACAATGAGATGAGCATAACAATTGTCTCATATTATTAAGGCCGTATGCAGACGTATCTGTAATGACAATAGAGACAGGAAAACAGGTTGTGATGGTGCCTACATTGTGCATTCTTTTTCTGTTATTTTTTTTAATATGGTGAATATTTTGAAAGAAAAAATAAATGCAAATTAGATTTGGGATGCACAAA
The DNA here is from genome assembly GCF_947563725.1 of Argiope bruennichi. Lineage (NCBI taxonomy): Eukaryota > Metazoa > Arthropoda > Arachnida > Araneae > Araneidae > Argiope > Argiope bruennichi. Next base: position 102,248,932 of record NC_079158.1, read on the forward strand.
AGAAAGAATGAAGATGATCTCTGCATAAAAGATTCCCTTTCATTTATAAATCTAGACAAGTCTTTTCTTAGAATACGTAAACAGAATATAAAACGTACTCGCTTTCTTTCTTTTATAGTATACCCTCTCACCCTCAATAAATTGTGATATGCAGGGTTGAAAATCTTGTAAAACGCTCCAAAACCAATACTTGCATGTTTATTCTTGGAATTGCCAAATATCACTGAGAAAGAATATTCAAAATTTTAATTAAATTTTTAATTGAAAATTCGTCAATACCTTAATTTTTTTCTCTATAACTTTCAATTATATGATTGCGCAAAAATCATTTTCACGATACTTTAAAATACAAATATTACTTTTTCGATGGTCCCTTGATTTTAATAAATTTTAAGAATGCTTTGCAAGAAATTTTTTTTGCATTTTTTTAGTTATTGGAATCACTTTTACGAGCGTTGTGATAATATTGAATACATATTCTTATGTGCATGTTATGAAAACAATATATTTAAGAGTATTTTTTAAAAAAAGTTTTAAAGTTTAAAAAATGGATGAATCAGTCTTAAAATATCTTCATCGTGCAATGTTTAGTACTAGAAATTTGAATCTTTTCATTTTTTTTTCAATATTTTTGAAATATAGATAACCTTAGTTTTTTTAAAACCATTTCTATTATTGTTATTAATCGGTTAATGTTTTCAAATTTCCAAAACCCGAAGTGATCACAATAAGTAACAATTACTGTATAAACAAAATATAAATTATTATATTTTAATATCCTTTATGCAAACCATTTAAAATGAATCAAAGTTCATTTCTTTGTTAATTTAATTAATTTTATTCGAATTAATGAATGAAACAATAATGAGTTTAATTAAAATTTCTGTAAATTAGCTAAAGACCTTTCATTACGATATCTATTTACTTTAATACAACAGTCTATTTACCAGTATTTGGATTCTAAAGCTTTTGATCTAAAAGGAGATTTATGCGACAATGTTAGCTTGATATTATGTTTTTCCAATAATCTGAATTCATCACGAATCTGAATGAATTTAAAATATCTATTGATGGTTTCCCAAAGTCCTATAGAAAGAATGAAATGTAGTGATTTTTTTTCCTTTCTTTTTTTCATATTCATCAGCAATAATTTTATTTTCTGAAGCAGTCATAGTTCAGATTAAATGTAAAATCAAAAGTTATAACATCTAACATTTCTTCGATATGCCATAAGAAAGAATTTATTCTATTAAAATTGTATAAATTCTTAAGCAAAAGTAAAATTGTATTAATTATTAAACACATATAATCTTGGATATCTTCACAATTTCTTATCTAAGTGAATACAAATTAATAGATAGAATCCAAATCGGCGTCAGAATAACTTTATTTTATTTTCAAGAGAAAATTATATTTACTAAGTATTTTCTCCATAGCAATCGAATTCTCAAAGATTAATTAAAAAATTTCAAAAATGGCATTTTGAGCCATCAATTCTGACACTCGCTTTGTGATTATTGTTACATTACGGAAGTAAAACCTCGTGCTGAACAATTTAGCAAAGTGAGACTTTAAAGCTGGAGGAAACTGGTATCAATCTCTTTAAATAAAATAGAAATAATTTAACTTTATTACTGTACTGTATTTTGAAAAATATAAATGTTATGAATTTCGAAATTCTGAATTGTGATAAGGGATGTAATTTTGAACAAAAAGGGGCCCTATTTTGACAGTACAGAGCAAAAATTTCCATTTAATAGAAGGAACTACTAAGAAAAAACAAACAAACTAAATATGTGTTTGGAAGCTTGTAATATTGAATGAATCATGAGATTAATATGATAAAATCATGATAAAAAGAAGGCAATTTAATTGCTTAGTTAAACTACTTAAATAAAAGGAATTTGCATTAGTTTGTCCTGTAATTTGTCGAATTATCGTAGCTTTAACCTTATGATTTTCAATAAACATTATGATTCAAGTAAACGAATTGAATTTAACCTAATGATTTATTAACCTTGTGATTTTCAGTGGACATTATAAATCAACTAAAAAATTTCGAAATTTGTAGAATAATATACAGCTCTACAACTATACACAAATTCGTACAATTATATAAAGCTCTTCTTCCACTCAAAACCAGAGGAGTAATTTTGTAAGATAGTGGAGTAAATAGATGAGAATTAGGTAATTTTTGAAGAGCTCAGCAGAAAAAAATAATCACAAAAATATTATTATAAAATCAATTTAAATAAACTGCCTTATGCAAAATTCCTAAAAATGACAAAAGATTTAATCTCAAAATAAAATAACTAAAGGCCTTTTACATACACTTTACAAAATTAAGATTAAATAAATTAGTTTAAACGAAAGCATGCCAAATCCTCTCAAGTAGTCATTTTACAACACTTTATACCTTTAAGCGAAGCGGATCTGAAATAAGACGAGCAATCCTTTTAAGTTTGGAGTGAATTTTGGCAACGACCCCACCGAAGCGGAGTGCAAAGTAAAGTCAACATTCCTTCTCTAAATGCACACAGTGGCATCGTCTTTCTCTGGGAGAGAAGAAACGGAGGAAAAAAACGTCGGGAGCAAAATTCATTGTTGATGATGATGGATTGTCTCGTGGACTGGCATTTGTACTTAGGCCCTCATCCTCCCTCGATTTGTTGGGTTGCCACCGACTCCGAGTGTCGCCAAACCCTATATGGACACACTGCTTGACCTTTCGTTTTAGAAATTCTCTACGACTCGGCTTTGATTTGATTTTGTTTGATGAATTTATCAAGTTGACCTGAAATGCAATTTTTTCTTACATTCAGGGAGCGTTTCAGCCCTTGATTTTCTCATACACAATACAACTCTTTAATGTTTAGTTTACGTCGAATAGAAGACTCGAATATGCATTTTCGCATTGACCGATAAGGTTCAAACTGTGGTAAAATTTTGGTTTCAACAGCACATTCTATTGATCACTCATCTTGCTTAGTGCATATTTCGATTGTTCTATTCCCATATGCATGGAAAAGAAGACAGATTCTTTACTCATTGAATGATGAAGTCTAAAATTTGGCACGCACACACACAGGCACGTACAGAGAAAGGGAGAGACAGAGGAGTATAGGTAATATAATAAAATTTATGTAACTAGTTTTTGTTGCATTTTTTATGACTTCTGAAACATACGAATAAAATAAAATTAAACCACTCTCCAGACTGCTTTGGATCAAAATTTGATTTTGATGTACGACTCTAATAATAAAGAAATATACCATCTAATTCAGGTAATTTTTTAGTTATTTTACTCATAGACAATATTATATAGACCAGCATATATAGACGAGCATGCAGACTTTAATTAGACATATTTTATTCAAAATTTGTTGTAGATCTATGCCCTTAGTGAAAGAATACAAATCAAATTCTGTTAATCCAAAAGTTCCATTTTTAAAATATTGTACTACATGAATAGAGGCATTTCCAAAAATGATTTTTTTTCGGGCTGAAGACTTGAGACAGAAATTTTTGTATGTTGGTTTTTTTTAAAATTTTCTTTTGTTAGTTTAATGTAAGAGAAAATTAAACTACTTCAAAATGCAGAAAACGATTATTACCTGAATCGAATAAAATACTCATCAGAATGTAGCCAAAGAAAACATTGAAAATCTGCCAGAGAGAAATGCTTATTATATGAGAATTAAATTGTTGTTTAATATAGATAAAGTTAAACATAATACCAACAGTTTGCAAGAAGAAATTGAAGGGGATTGATAAGTAGATATCTATAAAATATTTAAAGGTTTGATAGCTGAAAGCCTTGAATAAATTTAAACATTAAAATGTGATTTATAGTATTATTTTTTGGTAAAACCCTTTTAAAGTTTCGTTCTTAGTCAAATTTCCGAATAGGCAAATGCATTGTTTTACTTGCTTACTCAGTTTCAGGAAGACTGTTTTTCAGATTACTCTTTTAAACTGGTGAATTAAACACTGAATAATTCAGTTCAGCAAATATATTTCGCTTAAAAAGCTGTGTTTATAAGGGTATTTATACTATTTATGAAAACAAATAAAAGTCATGTTTGAAAATTATTAGCAGATACGATTAAAACTTTTAGATTTTTATTATCCAAAAAAGTTGTTAATCATGAGAATATCTGAAAGATTAAATCTAATTAATTCAAAAGTGAAATTTTTTTATTATCTTATAAAGTAAAATGAATAAGTAAATACTAATTAAATAACCAATTTTCTAATTATCAAGCCATATAAGCGACGATAATTTACGTACAAATTTTTTTGGTTTTTAACCATTTGAGGAAAACAATAATTAACGTGTTATCACATTATTTTTTAATGGTTTACTAGCAATTTTTGAAAACATTATAAATTTAACCAATTAAATATTTCTTAGGACATTTGTGAATTCCATATTTACGATTTAACAGATTAAGCAGGAAACATCATTTAGAAATCCCATGTCTTCAATGTCCACATTCTCTCACCTCCATTATTTTCACGAAGTTCCATATTTCGCACAAAGGAAAACCCGATTCCATAATATATTCGTCTGCATGTGGGTTTAGTACACATAAATTTGATATCGTGGACCATTTATGCGTTACTGTAATCTAGAGCTCATATTTCAACCTCATCATTTGATCAGGTTCAAAATTATGGAAGAATCGGTCCCAAAATAAGCCTCGTGTTGGTTCCAAATGCGACGCTAATATATTAAGTTAAGTTAAACTTGAACACAAAGAAAAAAATCTGAACATTCTAAAATTTAGGTAAGCGAATTTTTTTTTATTGCTTTCCTTGTTGAATTCAAACAAATTCTCAATATCATCTTATCGAGTGGAATAGTTGGATTTTAGTTTAGGATGAAATTGATCCAAAGGAAAACAAAATTTGAATATGTTTGCTTTAGTTTAATTTTAAATCAAAAATTTGTGCATTAATAATTGTAACTATTTAAATGAAAGAATTTAATTATGTAACTGGTAATTAAATAATTGTAATTATAGTACGTTAGTTGTAATTATTGTATGTAGCTGTAATTACTGATTTTGTAATATAGTATAAACATGTACAATAGTTCGAAAAATATTTATTCTGACCCAATGTATGAATATATCTTTTATATTTCAAGTGTAACTATAAAATTAATTATGGTTGCAATTAGAAGCGATGACAGTTGTCTTTACAAACTCAATTTGGAAAAATACTAATTTGTAAATTATAAGGCGTTAAAATGAGAGCATATGACATTAGTTTTCAGTTATTTTATTAAGGAGCAATTTTGTTAGATCATAGCTTCTCAAATTCAAGGACACATCTCTGTTTTAGCACTCAAATTATTCTATTATTATTTCATATTTGTTAAGACTTCCTTTTAAATTTTTATTTACTAGTATATACACATATTGAAATGTTTCCGCGTTCAAACTTAAATTATATACTGGAGAAAAGTTTTCGCTCGAAACATGCCTTTCATTAGGTTATCCTTTCTTAAATGACATTATCTAAAGATGAATTCCTTTTCAATATTTCAATTTTCCTTAATATTAATACATCATTTGGTAGGGCAATATGTATAAATGCAGTTATCACCAGCATTATCCTAAATAATTTTCTATTCTGTATCCTAAATTGCAGACTACAGCATAAAAATCAATTTCATAAATGAATTCTATTTACGATTAAATGTTCAATGGCATTTCATTCAAACTGATTACTTCACTTCGTGACTAGACCACCTTGTAACAGTATGACTATTACAGAAATTAAATCGAAAAGCAAAAGAATATTATTACTTTTCGTAGAAGTTAAAACATTATGATAAATTTCAATGAACTGTCCAGTTAAGTGTTATTCATTGACAAACTTTTTAAAATTTGTTATTTTGCCTTATGGCGCAAGTAAATGACTTTAAGCAAATATTTTAAGCAATATATATATTCGATAATTTCGAATTATTGTGAAACTTCGAATCATTCGTGTATTAAAAAGATGCAATTTTACTTATCAATTACATTCTCAATTACAAAGGGTTTTAATTTAATATTGTTAAAATTCAAAAATTATTATTAACCTGTTGTTATAATTTTAAAGCAGCAACCTTCTTTTTTGCTCTGTTGCATGTATAATAGTAAGATGGAAAATAAAATTTTACAGCTTGGCTTTAAATTTTATTCTATATAAAAGAGTTGCAACAAATATGAGATTCAGCCAAAATTAAAATGGGTAAGAGACAGGATTTTTAAAACCTTTTTTAAATTTATAATTCCTAATTTGTTACAGCCTAAAAGGTTAAAATAATTTATGAAGAAAAATTATATATTATGATTGAATATGGTAAAAGGATTATTAGTACTTTAAACTGGGCAAAGAAAATTTATATATATAAAAACTTTATGAATTTCATGTTAAATTAAGGAGTATTTTATTTATTATTTTATTATTTCTGAATGATGAAATAATAAAAATAATAAATATAATGCATGTGAATATATTACGAAAGACATTATAAAATCCTCTGAAAATCTATTTGAAATTATAACTCAAATTTTGTTTTTTGTATTAGTAGAGAAAAGCGGGATACGCTTTTATCTAAGAGGATGTTGTAATAATCTATCGGTAGAAATTATTGTTTGTAATTTTCTTACAATCGTCAATCGTTTTTTTTTAAACTTTGAATTATGTCAACAATTTCTTTAATTAAATATTCCAATAATGTTTTGTAAAAATTCAAGATTTAAGTATTTCTTTAAACTTAAATAAGTGAGATTTTACCTTTTGTGTCATTAAAATAAGAAGAGAAGTTTTATCATTAATAATATTTCATTTACTTAAAAAATATAGAGAGATTCTAGAACGCGCTTAGTATCATATAACTGATGACTATGACGATTATGTACAATGATGAAATGATTGGAGGATATTAATTCTATGTTATCAGTAAGGTCTCTTTATAAATATTAAGCTCACTGTTATTGAAATGATTGAAAGAGTTAGTCATGATGGTCATTTATTGAATGAATGAACCTTTATTGTCCCATTTTTAAATGACATCTTTTACTTCATTCCGGAATTTTTTATTTTTATTTTTAGAGAATATGAACAATTTTCATCACTCCTCAGATGCAATAAACATCTCATCAATTCAGATTTTTTGCAAAACATCTAAACATCTTAATGACGATGACACAAAAATGAAATTATTATATTCTTATGATAATGTATGGCATTCAAAACATGAAAAACCTTGTAGAGATATAAAATGATTTGTGTTAATAGGATTATTTTATGCATCAAAAAATAAAAATATGAAATACCTAGAGCGAAAAAGCTATAAAGAATTTCTTTTGTCTACACAAAAAATTCCACATTAGGTAAGTATTTTAAGAATTATTTAAAGAATTTTGGAAATCTTCCTGTTGACCAAATAAATACAAAATTTGGTATAGATCAGCAGTTTTAATGACAAAACCACGCATCAAATTTCATTTAGCTAGTTATTTATGTTTTTGAGTTATTTCATTTAACTACTGATGTACAAATAGATAGACGGCAAGCAACTCAACAATCGTTTATCTAAGATTTAATACATATAAAGAGTTTCATAACAAACCCTTTGCTCAGATTGCCGCGTTTTTTTATTATTATTATCATTTTTTATATACATAAATATAGAGACCCAATTTGCTCCCAAATCTGATGCACCTGTACAATTTTGGTGATAACGTCTTACTATAAATTCCTTCTATCTAACTCTGTTATTGAAGCACCATGTTGATAGACACATCATAGACAGACAAAACTTCATTTGACAAATTTCGTTCAAAAGTAGTAGAAGCCTATAAGTTTGGGCTAAAGATTTGATGCCATTCTTAGTTTGTTTAGTTCATTCTGTTTTTGAATTTTAAAGACAGAAATAGACAGTTAGATAATAAACCCTTATTTAAAAAGAGAATTTTTTTTTCGGACTCGGAGAGATCTAAAACGTTTACATAGTACAGAATCTCTACACTGAAATCTTTTAACGACTACAATATTCAGAGAATATATGGAAATGAAAATAATTTGTCTTCAGTTTTTGATTCCCTCTTTGAACATGGAATTCTTAGATTGCCTTATAGATCATTTACTGTATTTTTACTTTGAGTCATTTCCGAGAGTCTTTTCCCTGTTTAATTACAAAGATTACCTACTACATTTTCATTTTGAGTCATTTCCAAGAGTCTTTTCCCAATGTAATTGCAAAATCTTTTCTTCTAGTACGATAAAATCGCCAATGTGGCAGCGATTCCAGAACTTTTTTCATTTTTTCCCTCTTTCCAGGACTGTTGAAAGAGAAGATGGTTCGGGAAGAGAACGATTGCCGATTTAATGCCTCCCCACCTTAGATCCGAGCCGTGTCAGTGGCTGTCATTCCTATGTCCACTCCCATGATGTCCACTCATTGCGAAATGAAGTTGCCGGACAACTCATCGGGGGAGCCGGATTCGATTTTCCTCCCAAGACGTTGGAAGATGAGTTTTCCCCATGGATCTCTTGCCGCTTTTTATTTCTTCTTTGGGATCAGATAAAAGAGAAAATCGAAGGAAATAAAGTGAATAAAAGTTGAAGACCCTCTTTTAGTGTTGACTTGCTGGAGGAGTTCAAATATGGTTTAGGCGGGATTTCCAGAATTAAGAATCGTAAAACGTTCATACACTTGAAACACCTACTTTTGAATTTTAAATTGTTTAACATCTTCTTAGGTTTGTCAGAAAAAAAAAAGAATAAACTTTGGAGATTTTATTTCGATGGAAAATTGAAATGGATATAAACTACAGATTTGGTGTGAATCATACTCCAAATTATTCTACTAAAATAAGGTTTTGACACTGATATCGATATATTGTATTATTTTAATTTTTGAACTTTTTTTCTTCTTGATATAATATAGTAGAGTATATCGTGAAAAAGAATATCTCTACATTAAAGACTACAAATGAACTTTTAACATAACAAAAACACTCGTTAATTTACCTTTTAAATGGTCATTTTTTTTGCCATGGTATATTAAAATATTTTGAGGATTGAGATTGGCTTAAGAAGAGTGATTCATTTAGCTTATTAGATAAATAAAATTTTATTAATTCATTTATTTAGTTAATTAATAATTAGGTAACAAATCAAGTCACACTATTTTGTGTGAGTTAAGGAACTGAATCATCTAAGTTTCTGTCTTATTGAAAAATGTGTTAGAACTTATGTCAACCTATATAACTTCATACAAAGAACGAAGAATTTGATGGAAAATATACTTCCCATGGCCCTTGAAAGGGTTAAATGAGATTCAGTTTCGGATGAAATTTAATATTATTGATGGCGTGCGCACGATTCTTTTATTTAGCGAGAATATGACGATTATTCTCAAATATTTGCCGGTCGAAATATATTTTAGACCTTTGAACTGCCTCTAAGTCAGATACAAATATATGCAGTTTCTAATAGCCTCTTATTTCAAAGGACAAAGAATAATTCAAGTACTTTTTTTAGAGAGAATGTCAGTTTGTTAAATTTTTAATATAACTTTTTAAATATTTTTAAAAATAGCTCCCACCCCCTACCGGTTATTTATTTTTACTTTAAGTCAGAGAAAAAGATTCACGAAATATAATAAAATATCATAGGTAATGCAGGATAAGTTTGTATATGATAAGTGACGTGAGGATAAACAATTTGTACGAGATTAATGGATAGACATAATATATTATTGTTGGAATATAATATACATAATTTATAACGGTAAATTATACATTTATAGTTGATATTATATGTTAATGTTAAAACTTACATTAGCATGTTATGCTAAAATTTACATTGTTACATCAAATATTTCGTGATGTTTTACTCGCTTAGTCACCTTTGCGACAACACTCTTGTCATTGTAAATTACATCGTGAGTAAAATGCATTCTAATAACCAAGTGGTCTGCTTAGAAATCATTATAAAAGGGCTTAATGTTAATGTTCATATTTTATATTGAAATGATTTTGATATTGAAATTTTCAGGGAAGTATGTACTAAAATAATATTGGAAATAGATTTTCTTGTATATGCTTGACTGAGGAAAAGAAAAGAAGAAAAACTTGAAACATAGATTTAATTATTCCATCGTTCTTAAAGGAGTGAATTTCAAATATTTCACCAAGATGTGAATTTTTCTAATCATTGGGATTTTGTATAAAATAATTTTCATTATGTAAATATGTTACTTCTTTTCAATATTTAGGAAGAATTTTTGTGATATTTAAGATCTAAATTTTATTGCGGAAGAGTTTATATAAATATATAATCATCATTTTTTAAAACTCATACTCACTTTTTATTCCATAATAGTTTTAAAAATTCACATGGAAGTGACGTACTATTTCAAAGGTAGATTATAAATTACTGAAAAGAAAAAGGAACTGTAAATTGATATTTCATATTATAGCTTAATGTTAATTGTTATACTAATTTCTTTCTATATTCAGGATGATACTTGTTTATTTTAAAAATTAATTTCGTTTAAAACAATATTTTAAAATAATAAAATACAAAAGCCATAAAATTATGAATATTGTAATTAATAGAAATACACAAAAACATCATTTTTTAAATTCTAATAATGAATAATAATATCATATCAACTATTAGATGGGATTATTTACATTTCTACTTATTTACTTGATATATAGTAGCCTTATAGTGAAGTAAATCATAATTTTTCTTTTTGTTTTTCAGAAATTATTTTAACAAAAAAAAAAAAAAAAAAAAAAAAAAAAGATCACTGAATCTCAAAGTTATCACTTTGAGATTCTATTTAGCCCTAATATATATATCAAATTTAAAATGATTCGAATTTGATGAAAAGTTACAATTTCAAATCAAATTAAATTAAACAATTTTTTTAACTGCCCCACAACACTAACTTTAACCAGAGCATTCAATATGATGAACTAACATATTTTGGATTATAAAATTGCATGTAATTCGAGGTAAATCCTTAACTCTTATATTTGAAGTATTTCAGATTGACATTTTGAGAAGAAATAATTTTACTGAAACAGTTTTTAGCTAAGACATTGCATGAATTAAATTTCTTGTAATGATTTCAAAAACTAAATGCTTAAAATAAAAATTAGTTATTTACTTAAAAATTATGCTTATTTCTCTATGTAAATTAAAAAAAGGCTTTAATTTAAATAAAACATTTTAATTGTTTAATTACAAAGGAAATGTATGTTAGAACCTAAAATTGTTATCAAATTACAATAATTGTTATAATAATTACTTGTTGTTGAAGTTATAATTCCCTTAAAAATGTTTTTTTTTGTAGTTTAAAATTTAAAAGTAATTAAAATATGAAATTCTTTAGTAAACGCCCATGTTTATAAAATGCCACTTTTAATTAAAGTTTTGAATTAAAAATGAAAAGCAAGACATTTTCAGTTTATCATACTTTGTTCTTTAAAAAAAAACTACGGGAATTACCATTGTTTAAACAAAACTAATTTTGTTCTATGTAATAAGCATTTTTAAAAAAAATCAGCACTGTTTAATAATCAGAATAAAGTCAGACAAAATACACCAAAATTTAATAAACTTTCTGCGTTCAGTGTTTTGCACTATGGAAAATTCAGTTTTCTATTTCCATTGGGCAAAAACGGGAATTTTTATATAGAATCAGCCAATGAAAACGCACCATTTTGGATTTTGTCATATTTTATGCACGGGACTATTGTTGTTTAAAGAGGAATATAGTAGCAAAAACAGTGATATTGTTTATTTTCTCAAACTGATCAAAATTGTCTCTTCTTTCCACAGGCTGCATCTAATTTTTAGTTTTCAAAAAGAAGGGTGGGAGCAATTTTTTGTATAATATTAACCCTAATCATACATTTAATGATTGAAAGTTAGAATTTTTTTTAAAAAAAGTTTTCTATTGATTTTTTCAAGTAGTAAATTTAATCAATTTAAAATTGATCAATAGTGAAGCTTTGCAGGTTCTAATGGAGAAGATTTTATTCTTAATGCTAAAATAATTTCGTATAATAATGGATTACTGAATTGAAATGTATTTTTTTTTAATTCAAACTATCTAAAACTTTTTCTGATTGATTTTTCATTGATAGAATTTCATCTATTATGATACTGAAAGAAAAACCAAGGTCGAATACAGTGTATTTACTGATAATGAAATAATCAAAAGTCTCTTGGTTATCATAGAAAGTCTTCTATTCTTTCGTTATCTCAAAGTTAATATTTCCATAGGAAAATTTCGTAATATGGTCAAATTTTAATAAAATTTACCATAATATTTTTTCACTGAATTTGTCTTAAAAGAAAAGTATTTTTTTAAAAAAAAGTTTATTTTAATTAAAAATTGGTCTATGATTAAAATTTTCAGATCCATATCAAAAGTTCTGTTCTTCTTATGACGTTTGAAACATTGACGATAAAACATACAGTTTATTACTAAAATCAAATTTATATTCTTGTAAAAGGGAAATTTTTTAATTGGAAACATGATCTGTTCTTAAGAACAATAGATTACATTTAAAATAGTCAGATTAAATTCTGGAATAAAATGAATATTAGAATATAATAAAATATCAGATTTGCTATTTTAACAACCCTTTGGATAACGAATCTTGAACTATTTTAATCCGAATCTTGTAATTTCGAATTCTGTTCAGATGACGAGAAAAGCAACTGGGATGAGTCCATTTTCCAAAGTTCCACACTATACCTCCAGGAGGATATATGGCCTAGGACATGAAAACTTTGCTTCTGCCGGGCCCGTATACACGATGAATCTTTAGTGGAATCTGGTTTCGTACTGAAGCCCTTTGGTCTCAAAGCTGATACCAGGTTCAGCGGCCCAAGTTAACAAGTTACAATAATAGAGATGAAATGTTATAATGAAAAAAAAAGTGGAAAAATATAAATACAAGATTAGAGTGGTACAGAAATAGACTCATCATTTCCCCTGATTAGAAGTTTGAAATTCAGATTAAATAATAGAGGGAAAAAAAACTAGAATGATGACATTAAAATGAGAATACCAAGAGGAATGCTAAAAGTGAATTTTAACTTATTCTTTTTAATTTTCCGGAGTTCACACTTCAAAAGGATGAAGTTTTTATTATTATTTTCTGTCCTGCAATAACATCATTTATTCTTTCGTACGCAATTTACTGTGAATCAGTTCTAAGATCTAACAGCGATTCTGAGTCGATTAAAAAACTTATGATTTCAAGAGATAAAAGAGAAATACTATAGTTTATGTGAGTGGAAAATTTCTAATGATTTTTCTGGTTGAGTTTTCCATAGACAGTATCTCATCTATGATGACATCTAAGGGATAGCCTGAAGAAAAACCCCTACAATGAAATTGCCAACACTGGAAATAATTAAAAACCTCTTTGCCACCATTGAAAACCTTTCATTCACGCTTAATCTCAAAGATAATATCCCCAAAGAAAAGACTCCAAGTCTGTCCCCAAATCGATCTGTTGGTGAGGACGCAGCAACCACAACCTTTCATTTGGAAACTTTTAAAATATAATTGAATAATACTCCATTAGGCAACACAATGCTGCTGTCTGACAATGAAAACAGAAAACTCGTCGGACTTTTCTCACGTGGTCATCCGCTAATGGTCTTCCTGAAGGAGAGACCTACTTATCATTTGGAAAGAGGGGACACGGAATGATTAATGGATGGGAAAAAGTCATTAAGTGCAAGATACAGATTTTCCTCTCATTGTGATCATTAGTTGGCGGTCGGCGCTCGTGGCTTTTAATACATACTTTCCCGGCTCCCGCCAATTATTTTATTTAAAATTTTGCTTGGCCCCACAAAATTCCAATTTAATGATTCAAAATCAAAGTTATTAACTGTCTTGGACTTTTTCTTTTGATGCTATAGTAATGACTAATGCATTTGCGTGGTATAAGTTTTTTGTTCCCAGAGTTTCTTTGAGATATGCAACAAATAAGGTGCCTTTGATGCAACTTAGATCCAAACCTAGCAATTTATTCTTTTTGTGTATGTAAGTTTTTTTGTTCTGTGCGATTTTGTAGAAAGGCAAATCGTCATGCAAATTTAGCAAAACGTTGTTATTATAGAAACCATCTTGTTTCATTAGTACGAGGTGAATAGTATTTATGCAAATCAATACCTGGATTATATAATTTGATCAATATTTTATCTTTGTCAAGCAGAGAAAGGCATAATACTGCATAAAAATTAGATTATTTACTGTCAATTTGAATTATTACTTGTCAAATCAAATTCATATTAAGTCTTGAGACCTTCACAATTTGAATGCGAACTTGACTGCTATGTTTACACTGGATTATGACAATCGTCTTTTAACCCGTCGAGCCCAGATTGGATTCAGAATCAGCATGAAAGCTTATTGTTTAACTATATAAAAATTATTTTAATCTGTATTAGATTATTTTTAAATTTTTCTCTTCTCTGGATAATTTATAGGCAAAAGAAATTATAATATCAAAATTGTGGATAAGTAAAAAATAAAATTGTTAGTGTATTATTAATAAAATGCAATTCAGCTAATACAGTTGTTTAAAAAGAAAACGTTAATGAAAGTTTTAAGCCAGAGCCCGCCTCATCTATTTTTAATTCCAGGTTTTGAAGAATCTGAAATGTGATTCCGCTGTGAAACTTTCAGCACCTTTGTATTGGGATACATGACCTCTTATCTAGAATATCAATTAAAAAAGATTTTACCTGCAATAAAAGTTATCAAACTCAAATTTTTTAAATAAGCAAACTATATTCTTGTGAAATCCAGAAATGCACGTGGGTGTGTGCGTGCGTGTAAACTTATGTTTACTCGAAAAGACAGTAAAAAAAAAAAAAAAAAAAGAACAAGGAACAATGGTAAAATTAATATTTTCATCCTGTCATTTGACATCATTTCTGATTGACATCCTTTCTTTTTGTTGGCAACGACTATTTTCAAAAAAGATCAGAGATTAACTTCAATCTCAACAAAGATAAATCATTGATCTGACAGAAGACTGATCTCTTTTTCATATATGGAATAATTATTCGCCCCGACAAGTGCTTCCAAATACTGAATTCATATCGTATATCAGTTTTCAAGTGCTTTCAAACATGGCTGGAAAATATTTGTAAATTTCAGACAAATGTAAATTATAGCCAAAATTGTCTAGACACAATAATATTGGATCTTGAATGCAATCTTTATAAATGATTTGGTACTGCTTCTATATCTATTGAGAAAATCTACAAAAAAAGCATAAAAAATAAATTAATGAATATTACAAAGGAAATCTAAATTCACAACATATCTCACGTTCATTAGATATTTTGTGAATTCAGCAGAAAAAGCTAGATAATGGAAAAGGATTCTTTATTCGATGAAAAATACCTATCATAAGTAGGAAAAACTCATTCCAGACGGATGCAAAGAACATAATTTATTGATACTAACAATACAAGCAGATAGCAAAATGTTAATAATAGTAATGATTTAAAGTTTGTTGTTCATTTTGTGACTCGTGGTGTGAGCGCATAGCGTTTCCTAAGATAAAGACAAAGAATGGAATTTTCCAGAAGAGTCTCTACATCTCGGTTCCTGATATTGTTAGAGCTAAGCATTTTGCATTTTATAGCAACTTCCTTTCGTTGAACCAAATCATTAAATTCGTCGCTATGATAGTAACTTGACAGGAAAGGTGTATAACAACTTCATAGCATTATTGCTATTGGAAGAAAATTAGCAAATGCTGCTGTAGTTCATTATTACTAATTATGTATAATTAGGAATTTTAAAGCATGGTATTTTTAGAAACTATTTTGTACATAGTGCTTTGCTTCTTGAGCAACAATTTTATTCGTTTTTTGCAGGTTTGATATCCTTGGACGATATGTAAGAATAAGAGTCAATAGTTTTTTTTTCAGTCGCAACCACTGGAACCATTTTTGTCTCTTTTTTAATATATATAAATGTTGATGATCCCTAAATACATTATCAATCTTTGCCTGCTTGTTGATATTCTCATGTGAAGGAAGAAGAAAAAAAAAAAAAAAAAATAAAATCCGGTCAGAGTCTGCCAATTCCAACCACTGTATTGTATTACTTTCCTAATTTTTAATTTACATTTAAATTTATAATAGGAGAAACAAGTCTCAATAAGTTGAACAATTTGTAATTACATGATAGATGATGCGGACAGTTATGTTCGCACAAACTTAGATGGCATATTCAAAAAAAGTTTATTTATCCTGACCTGCCAAAGTATCCGGGAATTAAAAAGATTGCTCTATTTATCTATATCCACAAACCTCATGCCACTTCATATTTGGAGATAGAGGGTCTCCTTGAAAGTTGATTAATCCCAATGTTTTAATTTAAGCCCAAAGGGTTTCTTGATAAATTGTAGATAATAGTGAGCTGGACCTCTTCAAATGACAGACCCTAAGAGCAATTTTGGTATGAAGGAGGGGTGTACTATTGACAAAGATATAAATTCTAATCATCTCAAATAAAAGAAAAAAAAAGAATGAAAACTGGTTGTTAGGCTTTAAAAACAAAAGAACATTTGTAAAGCCATTAAAACCAGGGGGTGTAATTTCAATTAAACTTGCACGTATGCTCCTTAATATTATGTATATTATTGATCGTATGTCATTTTCGAATAATAGTTGCGAAAGAGCAACTATTATTCGAAAATGAGAGCAAGGACCCCTCCCCCCCCAAAAAAAAGAATACATTTTTAACAACTTTTTTTCCCCTTTCAGATCAATTGAAATTAAAATTTGGCACATAACTGTAATTTGCAATCATGAAATCAAATACCAAATCTTATATATTTAGCTCATTGTTTTTCTGAGTTTTTACATTACATACTTGTGAAAGTACAGATCGACAAAAGGCCTACCCCTTAACTTATTTGATTTTAAATTTGATACATATCTTTATTTTAGATGTCGATTCTTTGCACCAAATTTTATCCACCTGGCTCTCTTTGTTTTGCAGTTATTATATTCACTTGTGATCAGATAGCCAGACAGACTGATTTCCTCTCAATTGGTTTTGCAAAAAATTTGACAGAAATCTAAAAATTTGGTGTAAAGTTTTTATACCGAATTTAATCTTTCTAATTCAAAAAGTTTTTGAGTTACAGACAGACATAATTTCAAAAGTATGTTTTTCGGACTCAGCGAGTTCAGAAACGTGGAGATACATCAAAATTTTAAGTTCGAAAGTTTTTTTTTTTTTTGACAATTATAATATTTTCTCTTGATATACGAGAAAATAAACAAAGTAATCGAATAGATAAAACAAGCCCTGTAAGAAATGTAGCAGCATATTTTATGAATATTGGATTTGCATTGAGAATAAGCATTTGTAGCTGCTTTGAAGCTTGGTTATGAATATTTGTTTAATTATTTAGTTAATTATAAAGTACAAAATAGTATATAAAAACCACGAAATCATAAGATATATTTATTTGCTTAACATTATATAAACATTAATGTAAAAAAAAAAAAAACCTAAATGAAAAGCTATCTTGGATGTTATGTAATAACTTTACTCTTTGAACTTTTCGGCAATTTCAAATTAAAATTTCATATCTCATTGCTTAAAAATATTTTATACAAATTACAATGAAGGTTTCTCATTATTTAGACATGCATTAAAATATTTTTTCCCTTTTTTTTTCAAAGAAAATAGGAAAATGAATTAATATTTCTTCAACACTTTCTCATCCGTTTTTGCTCCCCCTATTAATATCATAATTACTTTATTTACGGAGAGCATCATTACCACAAAAAGGGAAGGACGATTACTGCAGCCAAAGAGAGGCGCTCTTTTTTTACTTTTAATCTTTTTCTATCTTGACTTTTTTTCTTCCTAATCCATTCTGCATTAGGTAATAATGGTGCTTCACTTTGGCTCCAAAATTAGCCCAGTGGTGAAATTATCTTTATTAGATATTCCGACTTAATCTGATGTTTGGCAACATGTAGAGTAATTAATATGCGCTAGAAATCATGTTGAAGGTAGTCGGTAGCTTAACCAAACTTGTTATTTGTGCCAAACGTGAAATTATTATGTTTAAGTAGTCACCATCATTTGTGATATTAAATTTACTTTTAATAGAATTATTATCCAGGTGATTTAACTTCATATAAGACACATCGTATTAGAAAAACATATTCAAATAAATTTTGAGTAATTTCAAAAATATAATAGTTGATTAAAATTGTTTAATTACTCAAAAATGACTTCATTAAATCATTAATTTGCAATTAACATTTCAATTTTTATCCTTAGTACTCGAGAGATGACTCATGATCATCATTCAAGACGGTGCATCTTTTTTGACGTTTTATTTATTTATTTTTCAACTTTCATTGTTAAAAATACCTAGAGAATGCTAAAAAGATGTAAATTGACTTTTTGGGGAAATTCAATACATATAATTGAAATAATTATATATATATTTATTTTTCAAAACAATAAACAAGCCTTTGTATTGTGTGAATAATTTTGCACCGAATTTCTTTTCCGGGTGCAAAGGGTTAAAATAACTTTTCGTTTTCATTTTGAAAAAGATTGTTTTCAATATAGTTTGATCTTTATAATGGTTTTGTTGCAAGAAATTTCATTTTAATTTTAGTGTTTACTTCTGTATTGTACCAATAATTCCAAAGACGAAAAAATGAACAGCAACAGAAATAAACTTGCAATTCATATTTTGTTTAATTTATTTGGAAAATAATTTTAATTTATTTGTTAACGTTTACGTTTTTCTTTTTTTCATTGCTTTTTGGGGACTTACTTAAATGGGATCTCATTAAGATGACATTTTAATTATTATTTCAGAAACTTTTATCAGTTTAATTTTTAAATAATAATTTCTGTTGGAGGTTTTTTTTCCCCATGAAAATAATCTATTATTCATCTTTTCCAAAATAGGGTATTTAATTTTTATGTTGGTAATGGTTACTATAGCATTTAAATTTTAGGCAAATTTTGAAGAATTCTTCCAAAAAAAAAATCCTTTCTATCTAAAAAGGCTAATTATTTTTATTTTTTGAATTTGAAATAGTTTTTGATGCATTAAATAAAGTGACTTATTAAACAAATTTTCAGTCCTAAAAATATGCAAAAAGGTAAGTTCTATATCCAAATAAGCAACGGAATTGTAAGTTGCTTATTTGGATATAGAACTTACCAAACGGAATTGTAAGTTGCTTATTTGGTAAAATATAAATGGGAATTGTATTTTTAGATGCCTAATTCATTGAATTTGTAGTATTTGTTTTTGTGTATTGTATATCTACTCAACATAATCCACTTTGATGTTAATGATAATCTCATTTAAGAAATACCCAGTTATAAGCTTTTCTAACGAAAAGTATTAATTATGCTATTTCTATGCTAAAAATATGTTTATTGTCTTCTTTTTGGATAAACTCACAAATTTTGCTTACATTGGTTGAATATTTTGGCTATATCCTAAGAAATATTTATGTACAAAAAAAAAAAAAAAAAAAAAGGGAGAGAAAGAGAGATCAATTTATAAAAATTGCTCTGCTCGAATCTGCTCTCTCTCTAAACTATAGGGAACCTTAAAAAGTATCAAAATGATTAAACAAATTTAAACAGAAATAATTTTAAAGTTAAACAACTTCAAGAATAAAAAACATTCATTAGAGAAATTTTAACCATTCTTCTTTTTATACCAATTTATGCTTAACTATCAAAGCTCTTTTATGTTTAAATTTATGTAGGTAAATAAACAAACTTGAAACTGTGCTCGAAATCTGCTTAATTTTTTAAAACAAATTAGTGACCCTGATTCTATTAGCCAAAAATTTTTATGACAGAACAACTCAGGTCGAATAATATGATAAGGAAATATTTCAAACCGTCAAATTTTTCATTTCGATTTTAAGAGCTACTTTTTAAAAAGGGGAAATGCTAGGAATAATGTATTCAACTGTCAAAAATTTGAATCTATATTACCGATGGCCTATGTATATGGGTCTAACGCACATTAAACCCACTATAGGTTAAACATCATATTAGTGTGATGTGTAAATCTGGAAAGTGGGGAGCTGTTTAAGTTCTCATTCCAAAATTTGGAGATTTATCACTTATTGCCATGTTGTAGCTACAAATTGAACATTTGAAATCTTTATAATGAAAATAGAGAGTTTGTACTTTCCTTTAACTGTACAGAATTTATACAATATATTAATAAAAATTGTAAGGCTTTAAATAGAGAAAGAAGAAATTACTTAGAATGCATCATCTTAAAACATCGATGCATTGATTGTTAATTATATTTGCACATTCTGAACTGCAATACACAACTTTATAACACTTAAGATTCTGATAGAGGCCAGAACCTTTTGAAACATTTTGTAATGAAAATTGCAAAATTTCGGGTTTTTCTTCTAAATCCATAGATTTTACAAATTAACATTGTAATTAATTAAAAGGGAAGAAGAAAATAAAAATATATGATTTTAAAGTATCGATGAGTTGTCTGTTTATGACATTGATTCATCTTAAACTGCAATCTACAACTTTATTAATACATGGAATTCTAATTAGATTTAGGAATTTAACAAAGCTAATTATTTTAAACTAGACTCGTCTTGATCGGTTTCTTTAAAAAGACTTTAAAAAAAACTTTGCATTTCATGAAGTAGAAAAAACAATCAACATATAATAGAAGACGTCACAAAGCCTATTTATCATTTCTTGAGCAAGGAAAAAAAAAAAAAGAAAGAAAAAGAGCAACTATAATTGTAGTAGATATACGACAAATACAATACGCAAGGTTGGAACACGTACAAAATAAAAATTTTCCCCCTTCCTTCATATAATTTTTTTAAAACTGACCTCCGAGAGAGCGTTCCGTTGCTTTTTCTCTTTCCGATTCTTTTTAGAACTTATGTAATTAGAAAAAGGGGGGAGAGAGTAAGATGAAGTGAAAAAAAAAAACTTCCATTAGTAGAATTATTGATCAAAAAAGAGATGGGAAGGAAAGAGGGTAAAAAATGTAATTACAAAAAACAGAATCGTCCAGATGAGAGAAAATGAAAAAATAATCAAGAAAATATGTTTTCTTGTAATTACTAAAGAACTTTGAAAAGTGAATGCAGGGGTTGGAGACGGAAAGAATAAAAAGAGAATCACAAAAAAAATCCCAATTTTTCGGACAACGTTCTGCTGAAATCTTTGATTTACTAGCGCGCCAACATATTTCAAATTCCTAAAATACATTAATATTAAATCATCATTAATTACTGTACCTGATTTTTTATTATTTTTTAATGTAATTTGTATCGGTCTGTCCGTCGAGACCCCCCACTTTTCCTCTCTCCTCCACCCCTCTGTGCACCCTCCGTTATCGAAAAGGCAGTCGTCACAATTTTCTCCCATTAGCGGTAATTACTGTAATTATCAGCAGGAAAAACTTTTGCAAGTCCTCTCTGTGTCATCCGTTAGAAGTAAGATGTTCTTTTTGCGCATTTCTCATCAGGGAAATTAAAAATTTAATTTAAGCAGAGCTTTTAGATACGAAGGGCAATCTGAAAAAAAAAAAAAAAGAAAAAGAAAAGAAAAGAAAAAGAAAAGTGGATTTCTCGCTGAAGATTAAAACCAAATATGATAGCCATGATTCTGGAACAGCTGGAATTAATCCAAACTGGATTATAAATTTGCTTCCAAGTTTGAAATCTCTCAGAAAAGATGTTTTTGAAGTTTTACAGTTAATCTATTGAACTTTATATATCAGAATTGCACCCTGATGTTTGGATTTTATCAGTTGTATAGCTCTACAGAAACGTTTGCAACAAATTAACTGATTCTTCTATAAAATTTCAAAATCTACCATGTCAAATAGCTCATTAAATATTAAAATATCCCAAAAAGTTTCTTTCTCATCGTGCTATGCACGGTCTTATCTGACCCTGCTTGTGCAAACATGCAGGCTTATCTATTAGGCTTCTATGCCCGGTTTCAGTGTCTCGGAGCTCTACTACATATCAAGTTGGGACTATCCCCAAAAAGTTCTTTTGTCTGTTTGGTGGGATTGGAAAGGCGTAATTTTCTTCGAGATCATTCCTCAAGGTGAAACAATAAATTCTACGATATACTGTCATCAACTGAATCAATTGAAAGCTTCCATAGCAAAAAAGACGGCCAGAATTAATGAGTCGGCGAGGCGTTATTTTTCATCATGGCAACGCGAGACCTCATATTGCATTTGTCGTAAGAGAGAAGCTGTTACAGTTTGACTGGGATGTTTTACCGTATCCTGCATACTCTCCAGATCTCGCTCCATCTGATCATTACTTCTTCCTGCCCTTAAAAAAATTATCTTCGCAATAAGCGCTTTTAATCCATCAGCGAAATAAAAGCGAATCTCGAGGAATATTTCTTGTCCAAAACGCAACAATGTTGGATTGTTTGGTTTGGTTTAGTTTTATGGCTCAAGAGCCATCTTTGGCCATACTACGCCAACAACAATGTTGGAAAGAAGGCGTAATGAAGCTATGAGAAAGTACAACAAAAGAAGGTAGAACAAAGGGTTCTTATATAACAAAATAAATAACGCCTTAAACAGATTGTATTGTGTATACATTTCATATTAGAAATAGGTAAGAAACTTATGGGACACCCTAATATTTTGATATATGTCAAAACAAACTAAAAAGAATTCCAGGCATTATTAGCATTTTCAGCTTTTTTAAAACCAAAAAGGGCAACAATAACGACGGAAAAGTAACCGTCGTTATTGTTGCCCTTTGTATAATATAGAGAAATAGTCTACTGTGGATTAATTTCTATCTATACCAGAAATAAAAATATGTGTTCTGTTCGTGCATGTGTGTGTGTGTGTGTGTGTGTGTGTGTGTGACTGTGTGTATGTGTGTATGTATTGGCTCTCCATAGTACAGAAGGTTATAGGAATACAAAATTTGACACAAATGCATTTTTGAAGGATTTTTAATTTTTATTCATTAAAAATTAACTGAAAATTATTATTACAGGAAAAAAAAGATTTTTCTGTTTCTTTTTTCAAGCAAAACAGGGCAACAATAACGGCGGAAGAGTAAGCTGCAAATTACAGTAGACTACTATGGATCAATTTCTGTCTCTATCAGTGATAAAAGTATGCGTATTGCTCGTTTGTGTGTGTATGTGTTGATTTTCTACAGGGCAGATTACAAGGTACAGAATTGCGAAATTTAGCACAAATGCATTTTTGGAAGATTTTTTAAATATTAATTAATTAAAAATTAACTGAAAGTTTGACTGCCAAAACTATTATAGCAAAAAAAGAACTTTTGTATTATATTAAAATTTGATACTTTTTTTCAGTAATACTAATTCAAATACTTATTAATCTTTTTCCAATCTTAATAAATTAATTAAATACATAAAAATACATTGTGCGCTATCAGGATGGCTTTTGCTTTTTTAACATAGTGTGTTACATTTTTAAATTGAAAAAAAAAAAAAAACTAAACACGAATTATTTGAGATATTATAAAAACATATGAAACATTCTCTATATTATACAAAAATGAATGTGCTAATCCTTTCATAATCTTTTTACAAATGAACATGTTTTATTTCAATAAGTAAGTTAGTTGAAGTTGATTCATTTTCCGTTTCAGATTAAAGCTCAGATTTTAGATATGATGATTGCTAGAGAAATTTGGGCAATGTATAATATAGAGAAATAGATATCTAATGTAGTATGAATTATATTATGATATTTTTTCCTCGCAATAATTTGTTTTCAATTAAAAATTGAAAACAAATCTAACCTAATCTAAATTTTATTTCATCTTCACATAGGATGAATCATTTTCAGTGAAATATTCTTGACACACAATTTCTGGCCGAGTTATGAAGTTTTGAGCATCATCATTTTAGGACAAAAAATCTTGGTGAAACTCCAAGCGGTGATAAGTGTATTTTATCAAAGGCAGTCAATTGGGTGGTCTGAAACCTTGCATTTTTAAAAATTAAAGTAGTTATAATAATATTTTTATAACCAAAATCAATTTTTAGTCGCAAAGGGATGGAATTTATTTTCATTTATGTCTCAAGAATATTTTATTATCTAATATTAATAGTAATGATTATTTGTATAAAAATCTAAATTCTGCAATTCATCAGAGCATTTATTGACTCAAACTGTATAAAACAGAATTATTTATTTAATTTTTTTTCTGTTAGACGTACATGCCTACTGTTAGAAATTAGGGTTTGGAACCCAATTAAAGTTTATATCTTGTATATATACATATATATGAAGCATGTTTGTCTTCAATATTACAGGATTATAGAATATGGATATTTCAAAAGATTACAAAAAGCTTTTTATTGACTTTATTTTTTAAAAAAAGTTTCATCTTCCTTTCACTTTTACTGATACAAACTGGAAATTAGACTTTTCTATGTTTAGTTTAAATTAAGTGTTAATTTAAGATTTTAAATTGAGCTGTTGTCAACATGCTAAAAAAAGTTTTTTTTTCTTCTGAATTTTAGTATGACATAAAAATTGTTTTTGTACTGTAATGTTTTAGAAATCTATCGTGAAGAAAAGCCACAATTTCATTTAATTTTCAATTAATTAAAATTAAGTAAAAATCTTAAAAACGTGCTCGGAGTTGCATATTCCCACTCTCAGAATATACATGTGCCATATTTGGTAAGTAATGATAAAAGTAATGATTATAAACACATATCAGTTCTTCATGTTGCTTTAAAAAATCATAGTTAAAAAAAAACTACATCAAATATAATATAAGGAACTGTATTACGAAAAAATTATCAAAAACTAATATATAGTTTGTCCCTCAGAGTCCAAATACAAAATGAATATATTTTGATAAATCATTACATAAAATCAATCAATAAATCCTTAAACAGTCATTCAATAAAATTATATAATAATCGACCTATGAAACTCATCACTGATAAATATGATTATGTAGGAATGAAGTTTATTGCATTTAACGATTTAAATTTACAACTTCACTATTTATACACTGTCTTACATTTACAAATTTTCATTATGGTCAAATTTAAATTTTAAATTGAATCCTAAGCTTATAACATCCTCTAAATATATACATGAAAAAAAAAAAGCCTCTAGTATCTTATAAAAGAATTCTAAAGCAGACGAGCAGTAGAATCCTTTCAATCTAAAATAATCCTCTTTACGAAACGAATGGGATAGTATATCTCTCTTGGGGAGAAGTTATCCATAAAATTAGCTTTTTAACCACAAAATATCCTGCTGTCAAATAGGTTTTAAAGTTAATGAGAGTTTTATAGCGTTGACAACATTCTCCATAATGTAACCCAAGTTCAGTCCATCAATCTTGCATGGAGAGGGTCAGTAAACATTCGTAGTACTTGTTAAATAGGTCATAAATTCCTGCGAAGGATTAGATCCCCCCTGGGGACTAAAGGAACTTTCTTCCCGCTCGAGTCACAATTCTTCCAGACATGTGGTGACTTTTATTGTGTCTCGAGTGATTAGTTGAGGAAACTGAGTAAACGAACCATATGGAATCCAGAATGGAAATGTGTGAAGTGGATTATTGCAGCGTTGATACTTAGATACATATGGTAACTTTTATTATTTTTGTATTTGACGTGTTAAGTGGTACTAATCGGAGACGAACTTGATTTATAGACTTAATGGAGACAAACTACCTTATGGTTGTTAATTTAGGATGAGAAAAATTATATTCATGGTGGTAAGTATCGCGTGACATCAGCAACTAAACCATAATTTAATAAAAAGAAACATTTAAGATGCTGTAACTTCTATTTATTGCTAGGAATGAAATATATCCGTGACAAGCTAAATGGCTAATAAATTATGCCCTAAATTTTTATGGGATTTGTCATCATTGATATATGTTCATAGTAAAGCTCTCTGTCTGTGTGTCTGTGTTGGATCTGCACAGAATAGGTCATTTGACCTATATCTACCAAATTTGGTGCACATTACACTTTTTGGAGATGGACACCACGTAGCGATTTTTTTAGTGATTTATAATAATGATAGCTAATAAATTATGTCCTATATTTTTGTGGGATTTGTCACCATTGATCCATAGTAAAGTTTTCCTCTAATTATAATAGATAATGTGCGTTTATATCTGTGTTGGCGCTCCACGGGATAGGTCATTTGACTTACAATTGTCTAATTTGATGCATTATTACATTTTGGAAAGTGGGAATGGGCACCAAGCAGCGATTTTATTATAACTTTTATTTGTTAGAATTTAAGCAAAAGACTAATGACTTCTGAATATATTATTACGCATATATAATTTGTAAATCTTTTTAAAATTTAGAATTTATCTTTCGAATTATATTAATTCAAATATTTTGCAGATTATCTCTAATCTTTGCAGTTTTTTAAAAAAATATCGTTTTTGGATAATTTTCAAAAGTGCATTTCATTGTTATAACGCAATTCAAATAGTTTTCACTGTTTCG
The DNA here is from genome assembly GCF_947563725.1 of Argiope bruennichi. Lineage (NCBI taxonomy): Eukaryota > Metazoa > Arthropoda > Arachnida > Araneae > Araneidae > Argiope > Argiope bruennichi. Next base: position 102,275,528 of record NC_079158.1, read on the forward strand.
TTAAATATTCAATCTATATTCTTCCGTTATTGAAAAAAAAATCAGATTAGTATTTCGTTAATATTACACTTTACGTGAAGAATTAGAAAATGAAATTACATTACCGATAGAGGCAGCTTGAAATTTGAACCAGATTTCATTGACATTTTCCATAGTGTCATGAAGTCATGGGATTACATCTCACTGGATATTCTCTTGCGCACCAGAAATGGAGCAAGTGTGGCAGAACAGGAGGGATTTAATTTTGTCGTAAGTTGATGATTAAAAATAATTTTTTTCAAGGATTCATGAACGTAAAGTTTTGTATAAAGGATTTAATTGAAATTAAACACAACCACTCTTCTCGGTGAACTAGCAGATCGCTTGTAGCAGCTACCAATTAATAAATCATATTCTACATTTTAATGGAATGCTTCGCTACTGATATGCATTCATGGTAAGGCAAAATTTATTTTTATTTCTATTTGATGTTATAACGTTATTCTGTCTTATAAAACTCATGATATAGAAAGAGTATTCTAGTCATAATGATATTGGATCACTTAACTAGCACCTGAGGTAGAAGAAATTAGCTCCAAAATATAAAAAGAAGGGGCTTCATTGCCGGAGAATTTTTCAGGGAAAGTGACTCACATTTGTGTTTCACTTGGAGGAAAGTAAAAAAAATCAGCCAGTATCACTGTAATTTTTGCATAATAGCCAGTATAGCTTTTTCAGAAATAATAAAATATGTATGGCGCAAGAACTATTACTGTTTGTCCGATAAGAACACTCTTATCGTCAGTTGTCTATGTTTATGGCGGTCGCTATAGGGAAGATATCTATTGGTTTTGATAGGGAAGATCTACTTCGAATTAGAGGAATCAAGTGGAAGTCTGGAGATTTATGTTATTCTTAATGCCAGTTTGAGGCGGTAATAAAGCTGTTGATCGTTCCTCTTCTCACTTTCGCCTAAGTTGCACACGTCTTTATATTTGTTTAGTTTACTTCTTTTAAGTTTATTCTTTTACTTGTTTTTAATTTGTAAGTTCCGCTTTAATTTTTAAAAATTCTCGATTAATATTGTTACATTATTAGGCAGATATGACTAAAAATAAAGCAGGAAAATCATTTGGTTCGATAATTGCTTATAAATTAATATGATGATAATAATTTAAGTTGCAGGAAGTGAAACTAAAAATAAGCAGTACGTTCTAAAATTTACAAATTTCTTTAAGTACTTGAACCCTTTCTCTAATAACCTTAATGTATTTATAATATAAACATGTTTTTTGGAGAGTATATAAATTTTTTAAAAAATGATTTAAGAAGTTACTCGAATCATCTAATTTTTTTTATATAGATTTATTATTCCTACACGCGAATTTCGTTTTTCATAAGACATTTTAAAGATATTCTTGCTCTCTTTGTTTATACTTTCTTGCATACGAAGTATAAGCAAAGAGAAAGTATTCTAATCGTCAAAAAGATTCGAAATTGTGATTTTCACGAATCTTCACGTTTTAGTCCTTCTTGCGTTCGAAAAACACCTTTTTAGAACTATATCTGTGAACACGAAAACCAAAAAAAGCTTTGAGTTTAGTGAATGAACTTTAATATACGGTGTTTTCACCAAATTTGCAGATTTCTAGCAAATTTTAAAAGAAATCCACTCAGAAGAATATCTGCCTATCTATGTGAGTATGAGTGGACACGTTTTTTTATAAAAGTAAAGAACTAAGTAGATAAAATTTGATATACAAGCTTATCAGCAAAAATTTAGAACCGTGTCAAATTTGAAACCGAATCCCTCTATTGGTTGACCGTCTGTCAGTCTGTACTTGCAGATGCATGTAAATACGATAACTCAAGAGCGCAGTGACTTAAAAAACAAATTAATTTTGGTATGTGACCTTGTGATTACAACTGTATCTTCATATTAAATTTTTGATTTCAATTAGTTGTAAGAAAAGGCGTCTGGAACTCATATTCGATTTTCTAATATTTGTGTGTTAACTGCATGCTATCAATAAATTGTAAAAAAAAAAAAAAATCTTTGCTTGTAGTTTTTTTTTATTATTATTATTACTATTGTTCGCCAACGACATGCTGTTAATACACAGGTAGTAGTTTTCTTAACTATACTGCATGGTTTTGAAAGTAAAAATCTGACTGCAGCGTCCTGAAAGTAAAAATCTCATCTTTTGCTGTGTTCACGACTTGACCCAGGGTCAACAATTTTATGAGGGGTGGGTGGGATAGAGATGATATCTTTATAAGAGAATATTTCAGGAAATTTTGATAAGACTATTCCTTCTAGTTTAAATTATTATCTACTACATGACTTTATTACAATATTTAGCATATAATAATAGATAATTGGATATATTTCAAGTAATAAGAATGTTAAATTAAGAAACATTCTACAACATTATTCAAATCATGAAGCATGATTAAACCATCTGTCACAAAAGAAGAGCATAATGAAGTGAAATCGGGTGACTTCCTTACAAAATTTATTAATTTAACTTCCTGTAAATCATGCTAATTCTCAGAACAGTTTAACAACACGAGAATTGTCAGATATGTCAACACTCAATTAAAGTTTCATAAAAAAAAGTTAATTAATGATGAGAGATCGAATGACAGACTGATAAATTTTGAATTAAAATAAATTAGCTGGAAAATATCAATTAATATTAATTAGCAACTTATTAGCATAATGGTGGTATCTTATTTATTTATTTATTATTTATTTTTTTTGGAAACAAAAAGGAAAAAATAATGATTTCAGAGATCTGAATAAATATTTAAAGGAAATTTATTTGTGTCTTCAAATTTGATTTATAGTTTCCTCTAAAAGTTGCAAAGCCAAAATAAATAAATAAAAAGATTTAATACTTATGCTTGCTGTCAACTGGCGAACTTTCATAGAATATTAAGTACTTTTTTAAGTAATATTTTTTGTGCTTATTTAGGGATCTAATATTAAAGTAATTTTTTTTATGTCTAATACAATCCGGAATCCCTATTTGATAAAAAAATATTTATAAATTACCTCAGGATTTTAATTAGGAATTTTAATCAGAATATGTATTTTAGTAAAGACAAAGAGATTTTCTGCATCCAAAATTGATGGAATTTCGACATAATTATGGTATTTCATTATTATAATTTTTCCTGAATATATTTTGTCTTTACCAATTAGATTATTTTTAATCATGACTTGTAGGAGCAGTCACCTTGAAATTTTCTCACATACACTTTAATGAATGTACTTAAGTGTTATTATGTAGAACAATAGTTGTGGAAAACCCAATTAGAGTGATACATTTGGCGATTAATCATTGAAATGCCGTTAATACACAAGTTCCAGAAAATCGAATAGATGCTTCAATGAAATTTTGGATGTCTCTTTTTTTTTTATTTTTTTTTTTTTTTTACTGACCGATTGAAACCAGAACTTGAACTACAATTGTAGTCACAAAATCATATATTTAAATCATTCGTTTTTCAATTATTGCATTTATATGATTGCAAAATTACAAATCAAAAGGCGATTCAGCCTTTTAATGGATTTAGTTCCAAATCTAATACGTACTTAGATTAACACTTAATCTATACTACACTTAATCTATACTTAAGATATTACTTCTTTGCACAAAAATTTACTTGTCCAGTTCTTTTAGTTTTGTAGTTGTCATGTTTATTTATATTCAGAGGATTGGACTTATTTTGAATGGACTTCGAAATTTGATAGAAATCTACTAAATTGATGTAAAATCCACATCCGACCCCCTCAAAAAGTTTTTAGTTATTTTGTTGATAGACATATTCTGAAAATGTGTTTTTCGCCGTCAGGGATGATCCGTCAAAATTTCGAGTTAGATTTTCTTGACGATTACAATATTTTTACTTTGTTTGCTTCGTATATGAGAAAATAAAAATTATTCTAATCACGCGTTCTCATAGCATATTTTTATCCCTAAATGTAATATCAAAATGTATAAAATATTTTAAAATATTATCATTTAATACAAAAAACTACATAGGTAAGCCACATCTGATTTCAAATTGTTACATCTAATAGGTTGATTAATTTGACGTTGTTGATAAAACCTTAACAAAAATATTTCTCGTTCATCGCTTTATCTGTTACATCAAAATATTAAATATGGTGTCAATGTTTTCTTGCGTATCATATAATAATATATTTGAGATGATATGTTTATTTGTTTTATTAATAACTAAAGTTTTAGAGAAATTAAAAGATAAGAACTTAAATAAATGAGCAACAGATGAGTTGAAAACTTCTACTCAATCCAAAGACTCTCATAGCCTAAAATTGGCTTGAGGGTAAAAACGGAATATAAAGGAACCTGAAAGATCAAACGAATTAAAAATCAAAAATCGAAAACAAAAAGAAAAGCAACTGTTATTTACTGTGAGATGTTTGACATAGACATCTGAAAGAACTCCTGCACGGCCCACCACCCTTGTCGAGAAATAATTTATGACGCGAATTTGATTGGATTTTGAGTGAAACAATCGTCGAATCGGTCGATACCTGCAAATTATCGGTCCAGGAACACCCGAAATAAGCAGCAGTTGGGTACGCAATTACGTGTCTGCGGAACACGATTTATTGCTTATTATATACCGGTGGCAGTTGTTCCTATAAACTACGCAAGGAAGGCGGTAATTTTCCATTTAAAAAGTAGCTTCTACCAGTATGCATTGCAGAGAAAGAGAGAGAGAAAATTAATAAATGTAAAAGCCCAGTTGCATAAGCTGGACTCACCTACATCCATCGCCCCAGATGAAAACAGAATCACGAGTCTGTAACAGGCGAATCAAATAATGGCCACTTTTTCTTTCTGTCTGGCATTGTGTTTCATGGAAACGAAAATGATTGAGCGAAATTACTATTACGCCAAAAAGAAAACAATAAAAATAAAACTATATAAATAAAACAAAACCTCGACATTAGGAATCCCCTGAGGTTAACACCTTGCCATGAATTCAGAGCCTTTTATTCCACGCTGGTCAGCAACAAACCCCAGCAACAAAAATTTGAATGGTAATAGTTACCATTTAGGCACCTTGCCGACACGACTAACAAGTCGAGAGCGATTGCTCTAAGCAGATAATGAAATAAATTTTTTTTCCACGTAGTTTTTACTTGATAAATGACTTTTTACGAGACAAATACAAGTGTGAAATTGATTTCAATGGTAGGATGATTGAAGAAAGCGATATAAATTACTCTTGTTGGGTTTCTGGTAATTGAATATATAAGGCAATTAGTATTGTGAGAATCAGTGCTGATATAAATTGTCTATGGAGTTCAATTTATATACTTTATTATTTTGTAAATCGTATTTTGATTTCGTGTAAAAGAAAATTGATGGAATTTTTTTATTTTGCAGTCTGCTTTCAATCTAAAAGAAAGTTTTCCCAAGTAATTAGAGAAACCAATAACATTTATCAAATTTTTTATGAGTAATTTGTTGCGTTTTTTTTTTCTGTAGGAAAAAAATTTATTTACAGGAAAATTAGTGTTTAGTGATAAATCGATCTATCAGATTTTTAAATAAAGCATAATTGTCTGTTCCTATATTTATATCTTATTTTAGCATTCGATTATATTTTTTTACAATTACAACAATGTGTATTATATATGAAAATTGATTGTTCTCATTATTTATTGATTGTTTTTAGCTTAAAGGTTATATGATTCAACAGTATATTAATTTTCTTTATTTTTCAGCAAATTGTAAGGATTTTGATTCCATAGAAAAAAATGCACTAATTCTTTAAAGAAAATCAAGACAAAATTTGAATGAAAGGTGTGGGTTTATTGAATAATCCTCATCTTGATACAAGCTGATACATCTCTTCAGTTTTCTAAGCACATAAAATGGCACTTAATGTAACTTCATGCCTTTTGCTTAAATGTGGTACAAGAAGCTCTCTGTGGTATAAGAAGCTAACATTAAAATTTCAAAAAAGCACAAAATAAAGTTCAGGATTACAATAGAGAATTTGATACGAAAACATTGAAAACAATTACGATGAATCTATTATTAGCAAAGCTACAATATATTTTGAATTCAGTCTAAAGACTTCATGAATCAATTCGACATTTTTTTTTTTTTTTTTTCAATTTCGTAACATGTATGAAAATATCTTTTAACATTTTACACACAAAACGGACAAAGTTCAGCATTTTTGGAATTTCAAAGGATAATTAATGATGAGAACATGAACCAAATTTTTTCGCCAACCAAACCACATTTGTAGCAAAAATTTTATTAAAAATAAGAAAACCTGATATAAATACTCCTACTTTAAAAAAAGAAATCTGCTTGTTTCAATAATGGAAAAAAAAGTACAAACAAATCTGTATATTACTTTGACGCTAAATGATATTTCATATCAAAAAGCATTGGAAGCAATTAGGCAGAATTTTTAAACAAACATGGCAAATCGAATTCATCATTAAATAAAATGGACTTACGTAGGCTTAGTCTGTTTATTTTGTTACTGCTCATGATAAATGTTCTGCCAATCAAGAATTCATTTTTCTGATAATGGAAATTCCTAATTAAGTCACTCTTTCGATGTAAAATAAGAAAAATAATATTATCAGATCATGTTTAGAATTTCATGCCGATATTTTATCCTTTTAATTAAATGATGAATCTAAAGATTAAATAAACAGGTTATGAGTTAATTATTATTGCCATCCTTCTTCCATATCTCTTTCCACTGTTTACCAAAAAGCCATGGTAAAACATGTCTTTTCCATTAATTAATTATGATTTCAGTCGGCGAATAGCTCAGCGCTTCGAATTTCATTGGTCATGGTCATAGGCGGCTATGTTTTATGTTATTTATCTAGATTGATTTCAAACTTGTTACGCTGTACTTAAGTAAGATATATTTCAGATAAGGAAATCTGGGTAACGTAGCAAAGATTCTGATCACTGTTTTGTATTCCATGCCCTAAATTAGCTAGGAAAGACCGGTAAATGGGAAAAAAATAAGCATATATTTTTATTTTTTTGCGAAAGTGTTGAAAATCACCTGCCGATTCCACGCAAAACATCTGTAGAGTGATCTCTTCCGCCATGTTAGGCTTAAGAAAAAAAAGAAAACAAAATTTGAAATATTTTCTAATGGATTTAATGGTTCAAACTTTTGAAGTGACTTGAAATTATTGGATATCGATAATTAGGCATTGTCGATAAATTAGGCAAATAATGAAGTTTGTAATAAAATAGAATATGTTAGATTTAGTTCGACATTTCGAAAGAAATAATTTGCAGACTAATTTTTTTAGCATATCTATAACATTTTATTAGCATATATACAAGATATCAGTTTTTGTCCCTCATTTTTTTAAAAGTATTTTTTGGGCGCTACTTATATCCCTTCTATAAATGTGAAGAATTTACTTACTTGCGTCTTCATAATCATATCAAGAAATTCGATCTTAATTCTTTTCTAAAATCATTCTTATTGCCAAGATCTCATAATCTTTATAACATGTGAATTCTTACCCTTATTATATAAAAAGGAAACTTTTCTTATGTTTTGAAATTAAAGTAGTAGAAATGATATTGCATTGCATTCGAGAGGAAATTAATAAGACTTTAAGAAAATGTGTCACAATATATTAAAATCGTATCATTTATGTCTAATCATATAAATTTTTTCCCCCTCTTCAGTATAATGATAAAAGAATTGTCATGTTTTTTTTAATATTTACTACATTTTATATTATTACACTTTTATATCATTTTATTCTTTTTAAATATTTCTTTGATCACAATGACGATAATGATTTACACGCTATAAGTACAATTTTTCTCTACTCATCACACCATTATCTCGATGGTGATATCATCATCGTAATGCATATATGGCTTGTACATATTATGTGATGGTCATTTTCAATGTCTTCAAACTTGAACGCAATTTGTATTCAAATACTCATTTACTTTTTTTCCAAAATAATTTATTTTAAATGCAATTTTCTATCACATTTTTCATTTCTAGGCTATGATTTGTAAGATTCTTTGGCCACTTTTTATTACTTCCAAGATAGTTAATGCTTAAATATTCTTAGTCAAATAATCAATATTTACTTAAAAATTCTTGCTTAAAAGATTTAATTTTATTTTGGAGATAACTTGTATATGCGTTAAAATATTATTTTCCAAATTTTCAGAATCATGGACATTGATTCTAGATTAGTATAATTTTTCTTAGCGTTGATTCAGTTAATCAAGATTTTCCTCCTTCGTTTCTACAAAGATAAGTTTTAAAAAAAGAGAATTTTTCGTACTCTGTAAAAAATACTATCTTAATTACTTTGTACTATCTTTTGTATTACTGTTACTGCTGAAATGTTATATTTTATTTCTATAAATGGAAAACAGATATAGATTTTAAATTTAAATGTTATGAAATTAGATTACTGGAATGAAAATGAAGCATTTGCATTTGGTCGGACTTTTTGTTTTTATAATGCGTAAATGCACTTTGTCAATGGAAAAAAAACTTTAATTTGCTACACATCGTTCATTTAAGACTAGACTATAGAATATGATGTTTAAAATACAAATATTGCCACTTTTTCTTCAAGAATTTTTCATGTTATTAAGAAAACTTTTTAATTTTTTTATTTACTTTTTTTTCATCAATAAACCATAATTTCGTTTTAGTTAAGCAAACAAAGAAAGATTAATAAGGAAACGAATAATTCCAGTGATTCGGTCACTACAAAACAATTTCAATGAAGTGAATATATATAAATGCACTAAAAATTGAAACCAGAATATATTGAGTATTGATAATAAAAAATATAAAGTATGTGCATTTCTTTTTAATATTTAAAGATGAAAGAAAAATTTGTGAATTCTTGATTTGAAATTACAAATCGTATTTCATGTTTTGAAATAAAGAGCTACTCATTAAAATTATTTCCTTCTAAGATTTCCATTGCTGCTTTTGGAATAATCTAATAGCTTATTTTGAATTTCGATGAAGTTTCGTCGCTTTAATTAGGTGGTTTGGTTATTCAGTTTAAACCACTCACGAATTAGAGGTTACACGGAAAACACGAAAAATCAATAACTAATCGTGAAGCCTTTAGTCATGAAACATAAAGCAAAATTATATGGGTAAAACAACATTTCCATACTTTAGATGAAGTAAACAAGCGGTGATTGCATCATATATTTTGGTTAACGCAGTAAAAATACATCATATTAAAATGCACCATTTTATCATAAAAAAAGTGTAATTTATTCAAAACTGTTATTCGTTGCTTTTATTATTTTGTATTAATATAAATGATGGAATATCGAATAAATTTGAATTTATTCCAAAAACAGGAACTACATTCGGGAATAAACTGACCGAATTCATTAAACAACAGAAATAATCAAAAACGGTTTAACGGCAATTTCGTGGAATATATTAGCGTTAAAAAAATCAAACAAACATACAAACGCACACAAAACATAAACATACACACACACTCACTGAAACATAATGTTTAACATTCATTTCGCAGTTTTGAAATGCTGATTTTCGTACTTTAGTGTTCTTAATATGAATTGAATGTTATCTGAATTGGCCAGAGTATTTCGAGTTCTTAGTTTGCAAATTCTATAAATTTCAATGCATTTAAAAATAAAATGCAAAGAAATATTTCATTTATTAACATTATGTATGCATAATCTGATAATAATATTCATATAGCTATGAATTAAAGTGTTTTTCATCAAAATTTTTATGCTTTATACTTTGGATGGAAATGCTGATATTCCTGTCTTATGCTAAAATGTTCTAATAGCCACTGACAAATAAAACGCAAAAAATACTTGTTAACTCTTCCTTTTCCTTTTTAAATAGTCCATTTCAATTTTCAACATGTCTAATGCACTTAAAAAACTTGTGGTTACTTTCTGACTAAACTGATATATTTTGAAAGTTCCTTAAGAACTCTTTTTCTCCGTATGCTAGACTAATAGACTTTTATAACCGCAGATGTATTACATGGTTTACAAATATGGAATGTGATTTTTCTCTCTAGTACATAAAGTATAAAGGGAGTATTGTAATCGTCAAAATTTTCGAACTCGAGATTTTGACGAATCTTCAAGTTCCAGACCTCTTTGAGTCATAAAAATGCATTTTTGGAGTTATGTCTATCAGTATGCCTGTGATAACTCGAAAACGCTTTGAGATAGAGGATTGAAATTTGGTTTATGGAATTGCTACCAAATTTGCAAATTTGTGTCGCTTTATGAATGAATTACATTCACAGGAAGTCTGCCTGTTTGAGTATAAGTTAACTCGATAATTACATAAAGAAAAGAGCAAGTAGATGAAATTTGGTACTCAAATTTAATATCTGAAATGCAAATTCTTATAAAATTTTGAACCAAATCAGTAACATAATTAACCGCATGCCATTTTGTACTTTCGCAAACATGTGAAAGCATTAACTCATAAATTCAGTGATTTCAGTCACTAAAATTCGATATACTATCTTGAGTCTTATCAATCATAATGGCGTATCAAAAAATTTTGGTGCCAATGTTCGGTAAAAATGCCTTCAAAATAAATATTCAATAAAAATGATAGATTCAAACAAAATTCTATATTTCGTAATTATTTTCATCAATACCGTGCAAGGCGTTTGTAACTCAGTTTTATGCCAAGGTTCTCAATTTTATGCGGAAGAAGGGAAATAAGATCTTATTATTAAATAAACGAGAAAGTTTCGGAGAGACCACTCCAACTGGTTTTGTTCACTAATATTCAAAACAATTTTTATTTTGTCTTTTTTTTTTATAAGTTCAGAATTTACCATTTTGTTTTAGTAAGCAATTGGAAATCACTTTGAAGAAAATATGGGAACATTAATGTTTGAAAGTGTCAAATAATTAACTATAGAATACGCACAATATCATGCAATTTTATTAATTTTTTTTCTCTTTTGGATACTAGTCTTCGTTATTTTAAAATAATTCATATACTTTTAATGATGAAGAAATTAAGCCCAAACGAAAACAAGTAATATTTCTATAATTAGGCTGATTGCAAAAGACTGATCAAGAGTCAGGTTTTAAGGTTACATCAGCACATTTTGGAATAAATTTCGCTGTCTGAGCAAAAGTCAGTATCAAGAATGATACTTGCATTCTATGTTTCCAAACTTTCATATCATTGTGAAGATGATTAGTCTTAACATATTTAATGTACACCAGATTCACGCGAATCTTTCATGGATTCTGGTCTCGAATTCATTAACTTTTGATTCCGGATATTTTTTCCTCCTAACTTCCGTGATTCCTTTTTTATCATAAGAAACTCACATTAACTGGCTAATATTTTTCTTTCTAGTATTGATATGCTTTGGGCACTTATTTGTTTTCACGGTTACCCGATTTACTTGGTGATTTTCAGATTACACCAAGATCGCCAAGCTTCATGGTACATTAGAATACAAATAAATATAAGGACTTTATTTAGTCTTTAGATTAGGCCAAGATCGCCAATCTCCATTATTCATAAGATGCCAAAATTTCGCTAAGATGCTGGCGCCGAATTCTAGATTTTGGCAATTTATGCTATAAAAATAAACAAGTACCGAATACTCAATCTATGTAACATCGTGTAATTTTTTAACAATTTTTGGTAAAATTTTTAATTAAAGGAAAATATTAAAATGGGGCAATCAATCCCATTTTATTTACCAACAGTTGGTTGTTCTAGAGATAGAAGAAGTATTCAGGAATCAAATTTAAAATCATTCTTTTCTTTTATAGCAGCATAAAGGTTAAGAGAATAATTAAAGTTTTGAAATATTAATTTAAAAGAATAAGGTAGAAGGGAAAACCTTGTTAAGAATGCATGTCGGTATGTATTGAGTGAAATTAAACATTTTGCATAAATTTCCCTTTTGAGCAACTGAAATCAAACATACTTGCAATTTTAGCACATTGGTCGCTATGGTTAGTTACTGGTGACCGTCATCTGATCATTCCAGTCATGTCGTGGGTGTCATAGATGATCATCACAGACTGATCTTTCAGCTACTGTTCAGAGCTTTCGGTCGCAAATTTTTGCTTATTTAACTATATAAAGGGACTGGCGAGCCTTTTGCGTATTGCTACGATTTTACCTAAGAGTTTTATTTGAAAGATATATAATATATGCTTTTTCGTAGCAAAATTTAAAATTCTATGACTATCAATGCTTTTGTGTGTGTGTGTGTTTTTTAATTACAGCCGATCACCTCGTTACCATAGAACTAAGCCATATAAAGAGGGGCTAACGTTACTGGTGTTATGCTCATTAACTGTCCAACTTTTGCGTAAGAGGACAACGGCCAACAAAAGTTCAGAGAATCTACACACTGCTAGTAAAAGGTTAGAAATCTTTTCCATACTTTTTTTAATGTTTTTAAATTTTCAGAGTATTGTAATATTGTGTTTAAATTGCCATTATCCATAATGAGTCTTCCTATAATTTCATTAAGTTCGACACATTCTGTTATGTAGTGCTAAACAGAGCCTATTTCCTCACGTATACATGCCTTGCATCCTTCCGAATCTGTAGATGTATTCAGACCTGTAGATGAACCCTTACGAATCTGCAGATGTTCTGATATAATTTGCACACGCATCGAATGAAATATTCTTTTTATAATTTTTGATTCTGGTATGAATTCATATTATGTGTCCTTCGCACAATATTATCCATCTACTCTGCCACTGCATAACCATTTCTCTTCTAATTCCCTCCTTTAACATTTTCAATGATTTTGGGACTACAATATCTATTTGGTCTTTCTGTTCAGCCTTTTTTTTCATATTCATCTGCTCTTTCGGTTTCGCATATTACGATGTGAGCCTTAAGCTATTTTAAACCCTTCTAATCCATTTGGTCTCTCATGCCTTTCTTAAGTTTTCTTTAAATTTCCTGATTTCTTTAATTTGGTGGATTGTATTGCCTGAAGAACTGACATAGAGTCTGAGAATACAGAGCATCTATGCCAGTCCTCGTAGTCCCTTACAATAATCAGCTGCCAATTTTAGTGCTAAATGATTAGAAATACAAATCTGTTTTTTTTAAATCTATTTCCCTTCCGTGGAAGTATACTACGATTGCCGCACCTGCCCTTTTATCATCTTTGGATCCATCAGTGAATATTTCAATGCTATCCATTCCTGACGATCAATGCGTTAAGCGCATATTTAAAATTTTTGTATCTATAGTGTCAGTATTACATAAAATAACAATCGATAAATAGTCTATAACTTGTGACAATATTGCACAAAATTACAAACAAACAGAAATTATTATAAAATATGCCTTTAGCAGATAATTTTGAAATAAATTCAACCAAGGAAATATTCTTTCGAAGACCGTTGTGACTGCCCAATCCAGCACACATAAATCTGAGACAGGATTGTTCTCAAATTGAAAGATTGACTTCCAGGATTGAGTTAAGCTGGCAGAAGATTGAGTAGCGATCGGTCTTTTTCCGATTAAAAAGCCAGCTGGGCACAAGACGTATCACCTCACACATTTGTTTAACCTGCCATTAGCGCTGTCATCGGGACTAATTTGTTGCTTGGAATCTCGGGCCGATTCATCATCTACACGCCCTTCGGAGTCGAAATAAACACTCCATGTCACTGGCAAGTAGGTATCGCTGAAACTGAGTATGCATACTGCAAGCTTATGCGCTGTTCCTGTTTAATATTCTAAGTGAAAGAATAAGAAAATTAGTTTTAATATTTTTGGTATGGCATTCTGATAAGAAGAGAGCATTTTAAAAAAATGAAAAGATAGTATACAGTGAGATAAATTTATCAAGTAATTTCTTATCTGTAGAAGGGTTGACAAAATGTAAAACTTTTGCTGAAAAAGTGAAAAAACATGAAAGAAGAAAGATGCCTTGCGGACTGATTTGTTATAGCTTTGAGGTTATGATAAATTGGTTAATTGAAGTCAGGATTTTACGGAATATTTTTGTTCAATTTCTTTAGTTTTGTATTATAATAGGTTTTATATTGACACGAAGAAAACAATTTTTCAATAAAGTAAATTTATTAGCTCAAAGCAACTCTTGCATAAAAGATTAGGAATTTCGCACACAAATTGTTATTTTCAGAATTTATAAATTTAAAGGATGTTCTAGAGTACTTCTCTGACAATTTATAGGAACATTTCTAATTATCTAAATCATAAACAAACATCAATAAACATGTCGAAGAAAAGTGAAAATTCTTAAATTAGACTACTAAGGCCATAATTTGGCAAAAAATTAAACTAATATTTGAAAATTTAAAATGTTTAAAAACCGTTCTTAATTTAAAACAGGCAAGGGGATTATATTGTGATTATTGCCAGTTTAATTATAAATATAATAAATAAAGAAAAGAAAGTTATATGGATAATTCTCTGAATGCAAGCCCGAACGTCTAAAGATTTTAAGAATCATTACACCAAAATATCGTTTCTTAAAAAAAGTTGTCATTTGCGTTCACAGTTTAATGATAAAAATTATGCTAATTTTCTTAAAGAATATGAAATCTAAAATGTTTATAACATTTAAATAAACGGGCCCATTCAGTTTTAAAAATTTATGCTTAAATTTATTTTTTAAAGCAATTTTTTAAAATTTTAATAGATGTTTAAAATAAGACTAACAAATACAGCAGCATTAAATAATAAATTATTATTTTATATATACTAATGGATTAACATGACATTCTTAAAAATCTATAGCCAACAACAACACAGTTTAAACGCAATATAAACAGTCGAACATTTGCTTGCTACAAATAAAATATATCCTTTTCTGTGGACATACTCTATTATAAGTAAAGAAATATAATCCTGAATCGTAGATTCAAATTTTTTAATAAAAATTTAAGATAATTTAAATTGCACATTTAATATGTGATGTTAATGGTTCTACTTAAGATGATTCAATTATGGGAATTAGAATTTGATCAGGGATAGCTTATTAACAGTACAAGTAGAGATTTGGGGATATGCAATTTGATTGGTAATTGCACAAAGATTTGGAGATTCAAATTAAATTGAAATATTTGCTAAAATAATGTACATTTACGTACTTTCATTTATAAGAAATTTGATGCACTAGCGTAATATTTTGTAAGAGGTGCAAAGAAATCATTTTGATTTGTTTAAATTTTAAACAATACAAAAATGTACTCAATTCTATTTAGCCAATCCCCCATATCATAAACTTATTTTATTTTTCAACTGATAAAATAAGTCATAAAATCATGTATAACATTTGGATTACTACAGTAACGGAGTTTTCTTTTACACTTGGTAATTCGGAGATATCAGCTAACTATTCGCCCAGTTTATAAGAAATATTCGGTAGATATTCATCTCGTATTAAATTAGATATTTAAAAACAGTTTTTTTTACTTAAGAAACACACAAAAAAAATGGTGGGAATTTATAAACGAGTTCAAGTTTCAGTAAGAAAAGAAAAAATGATGAATTAAAGGCATCGTTGTTGACATCAGTATTCACATTAGTTTTCCCATTTAACTTTTTAAACCGACCTCCAGTGCAAAGCCCCTTGTATACAAAAGCTACCAGCAGCCCCAAACACCCACCCAACCACCCTCCAAGGTTAAACTCACACAACCAAACCATTCTTCCAACCCACATTACTCTTCCAGACTGACAGACAGAACAACGCAAACGGAATTCATGAGCAAATATAAGTCATGAACTGACTCGCTTTCGAAACTCTACCCGTTCCAGGCTGTCACGACGCGATTCTTGATCAAAAATGCCCAGAAAGGTAATCGCCAGAGAATGGGAAGAACTAAATAGAAAAAGCAGAACGCGAAGGGAGCAGTAATTAGATGAAGGAGAACTAAAACGCGTACGGAACACGATTTTAATTAAGAAAAGCTCAAGCGCAGCGTGTAATACGAGAGTCGGGGCTTTGTTTCAAGGTGCTTGCGCAATCGTTTCCAGGGTTCTGTGGATCCATTGTGTTGGAGCATTCATGGGTGATTGCCTAGACAAGGCTCTGTGAGTTGGAAAAGTGGGGTTGGAACGCTTGTGGGCGGCACGAAACGCCTCCACGTTCCAAACCTTTTGTGTGGAGTTCCATGGCATTCCTGGAGGGATTGCAGTTTCGCTTTTACTCATGTTTAGGCAAAAGAAGGGTTCGAAAAGCCCTTTTTAAAGTTATTGTT
Source organism: Argiope bruennichi (assembly GCF_947563725.1). NCBI lineage: Eukaryota > Metazoa > Arthropoda > Arachnida > Araneae > Araneidae > Argiope > Argiope bruennichi. The sequence goes on from NC_079158.1 coordinate 102,291,793, forward strand.
TGAAATAGGACAAAAGTTTCATTCTTGGTAAATTTTTATGAAGGCCTTATTCTTTGATTTCATTGTTTGGCAATGCAATTTAAAGGAAAAAAAAAAGAATTAAGTAACTATAGAGGAGGGCATAAAAGTTTTGACGCTAAATCTAGTAAGCAGAGCTGCTACTGCCTTTCTATCTTTTTTTTTCAGAAAATTATTTCAGACTAAAAGAATTTTTTTAGCATCCTTTTACTCTATTGAAACAGTAAAGCACAAGAGATTCGTATAAGATTTTTTTTTCTAATTTTTAATTTTGTGACACTCTGTGCTTTGACTTAGCTTGTGATTTTTAAACCAATATCTATTAACTTAAGTATTTAAGCTTATCGAATCGGCAAAAAGATTTCAAAGCTATTTCAAAACAAAGAATATCAAAAGAAGGTTAATCTTAGATATTTAGACATCTAAAGCAGAAAGCAATAATGATCGTGCGTACCATTTCATATCCAATTCAAATTTTTCTCATTGAAAACTAAACGAATTCAAGACTTCCTTTCTTTTCTGGTCATGTGAACGTGTTTGTGGCATTTAAAAATTCCCTGTAAATATTCTGTTATCAAACTCCAATATTTAATTATCTGAAGTTACCTTAATACATCTTATCAGATTGGTATTATCACAAATTTTTCTTTTTTCAAATCTGCTGAATGTTATAATCTTACTAGTTGAAAAGAAAACTTCTGCAAACATAGGCCATGTACAAACGTGAGGATGAAATGTTGATTATCAGAATCGCCTATATTTTATATTGGCCTTGTTTTATTTAAATTTCAACTTGTAACTTGCAGGCCATTTAATTGAAAATTTAAAGATATTCAAGTTAAAAAAAGAAAGTATAAAAGAGAAAATAAGTTTTTCTCGCTTGTATAAACTTCTCAAATAGCAGAAAGTCATTTTGTGTATGTTATTATGAAATGGGATGTACATTCATGAAATCTTCAAATAAATTATGGATTTAATTTCTAATTCAACAGAGATGGAGAAGTCCCCTCTTGAATTGGAATGAATTGAAGTAAAACTGTACTTCTCTCATAAAGTTGTAATCTTTGTAGATATGTAAATATTATTTTTAAAATGAATGTTTTATTACAGAATTAACTTTTCCCATACTGGCAAAACAAAATAA